>NC_043977.1:26057874-26657874 GCF_902148855.1 Sphaeramia orbicularis | reverse complement strand
GAAAAATGTAGTAATAATAGTTTAATTTATACACTGTGTCTCATTGTGTTTGTCTTTTCAGAGTGTGCGAGTGGGCCTGATGCCTTAACGGTGCTGCTGGCGGTGGTGGGCAGCATCCTCCTGGTGGGTGTGGTCCTACTGGCCGCCTGGAAGCTGGTCATCACCATTCATGATCGGCGAGAGTTTGCACGCTTTCAGAACGCACGTTCACGAGCCCGATATGAAATGGTAAGGACACAACTGCAATAAAATTACAGCAGCGGAAAAAAATTTTTGGATACCCCATGTATTTGTAATATATTACATTAAGAATCACTCGTAAGTCACTGAACTGTCGAAACCCACATACTCCCTTCTGCACATGCTCTGTTCCATTGAGGTCAAAACAATGTTTCACCAAGATAATGGAACACATCCAGGGCACAACATGATGAAACTGTCAAGAATTTAGTGTTGTTATTTTTTCTTCTTAACAATAAATGAAAAAATCACTTGCATTTGTTTGTGTTTGTCTGATCCAGCCATGCATTTTGAAACATAAAAAGGGTTTTTTCCCGCAAATATTAGATTAATATTTGAGATTGTTTACATTTTTAAGGGTGTCCAAAAAGTTTTTTCCACATGGTATGTTTTTTTAACATATATATATATATAATAGCTGTTTTTGTAGTTGATACAGTTCCAACTGATGTCTTGTATTATTAGTACAACCCAAAATGCCAATAACATTAAAACATTTAATGAGAGAGTATAAATATTCATTGCATAAACTCTGAAGTTGATTTATTAGTCCTTCCTCATGATGACAGATTAACAGAACATCCTGATCTGATGGTGTGAGTCAGCTGGTATGGAATAATTTTAGATTATTTTGTCTCACTCCTTCAGGCCTCCAACCCTCTGTACAAGCAGCCCGTCTCTACACATTTTGTAGAAACTGATTTCAACATGTATGGAAAGTCGTACAACGGAGGGCTCCACTGATCCCTCAGCACAGGGCGCGGCAGGACCGGTCCAAATAACAGATCGAGGTGGACGTTGGACTGAACACCCTCATCCCTCTGCACGGTCCACCACCGAAAACACAAGTCAAATGAACTCAACTGTGTGTGAGGGGGGAGTCTGTGGCCTTTTTATTGTTCCAGAGGAGATTCAAGCCTACCACAGAGAACAGAAGTGATTTCTTAATCTTCGTTTGCGTCTCTCGCTGACGGCAGAGGCCGCCGGCAGAGAAGAAACAAAGCATGAACTGTGTCTGAGAGAGGGCTGGAGGGGGAGCTTTAGCAGCGAGTTTGTCTATGGTTACACAGCACGAACAAACTCAAAACATAACTTCTACCACACAAAAACCACCTTTCATTCTTTGTACAGAGCAGGCAAAGCATTGGCTTATATTTGTATATTTTTATAAACACTAAAATGCCTTTTCTAGTGAAAATCGTGCATCCAACAGGATATCTTTCTAAAAAGGTTTAATGTCACTCAGCAACAGATCATGTAAGATTCACAGGATTATTAAAAAGCACATTCTGCAGAAGGTGGCTGTCATGACAGTGTGGTACTACTAACATTTACTAAGCAATAGAACTTTCATTTTGCACAGAAAATAGTAAGAGTTGAAACTCATAAAGATTAAAGACTTCTTTAATGTTGTGTGGATGTGTGTTACAGTATGCTCCAGGTGCACTCTCTTCCTTAAATCGGATTTGCAGGGTGCCGTTTTACCCCCCCCCAGACACTGATCCCTGAACAGATAAAGCTGGTGTTGTTCTATTTTTCTTTTTTGTCACTGTCAACAAACCCTTGCAAAGCATCTAACATTTTGTTTTCAGTTTTCCAAAAGGGAGGATTTGCTGCTTTTCTGATTAAAATGATTGCATTATTATTGTTTTGGTGCTGAACTGTTGCATTGGTACTTGTGTGTAATTTACTGCTCTAAATTTACGGCTTGTAACACTGGGTGAAATACAAGTCATTGAAAGAAAGTCCCGCCCCTTCCTGTTTTGCCCATTGGAACATAATTTTGGGAGGAAAAAAAACTCAGATTACAGTCAGTGGCAAGAGACAACTAATATTTTGGTTTCTGTTTAATTATGCCATCATGCAATATGATATATGTCAATTTCAAAGATAATTTTCCCAGGTTAAAGTTAGAGTTTGTGGTAAAACTACAAAAGTAAGACTATACACCTCAATGTCGCAGATGAGGCATCTGTTCTAAGTCGCTGAAAATGTCTCTGCAGCTTCAGAATGACCAGACATAAAGCTATTTTCACCTCACTCTTGTAAAATAAGGTAAAATATGCCAAGGCAGCAGCTGTTTAGATGTCAGTGATGGTTATTGGGTGTGATGACAGATGCAGTCCACTGAGCTATTTCACACAAAACTAAAGTGAGATGATACTTTTCTGTCTTTACCACAAACTGTCTTTTTTTTTTTAACCTGTAAACATATTTTTTAAACAGACAAACATATGTGCAAATGGTGTCATAATCCAAATCCAAATTTCCCTCCCTCCATTGACCAACTTTCTATGAAATTAGGTCCAATGGGACACAGCAGAAGGAGTGGAACTAGATAATCCAGCTGTATTAAGCTACAAAAGGGCTCATTTTATAGTTGGCTTCTGACGAGGCCTGTAACTGAAACTGCGATATAACCCTGTGTAGGATTACACTATTCATTTTTGGGGTTATTGTGGACAAAATTGGAGTCAGTTTGATTGGTTATCAAGGAAAATACACAGATTATTAATTACTTTGAATTCTATTGGGGCTATTTACACTCAGGCTGGGAATCGAACCCAGGTCACTGCTGTTGTGCAGCTTTAACCATGTGTAATGTCCAGATCACAGGAGCTTCAGTTCTGGAATGAAGGGACAATGTGTCAGAACAGACCAGCATAAATAAATAGAGAAAAATCACATTCTCAAGACATAAGGGAACATGTTTGATTGGTCCAAACCCTCATATTTTATTTAATGGAAAATGAAAAGTTAAAAATTTCACAAAAATTGCTGTATTTTGTCAAAGTAATTACAATATTTTCCTGGTTGCATATAGTTCAGCCATATTTCTCCATTTGTGTGAGATTTGTTGACAGTAAGACAGAAATATTCAACCACCAGCTTTTGACCCTTAAACGTCTGCATCTAAAACTAAAGTAAATGCTAAATGTTGCACACAGTAGCTGCCTTAATGCAGAGTTCCTCTATTTACCAGCATTTTTGTGCAGTGCTAATGACAGGCTATATTATGAAGTTGCTGTGACGTTTTGTCCACCCCGTCAGCTGTGGGAGTGGGTGGAAACATGAACTGGCCTTGAAGGATGGTGACTTAACCATCCTAAAAATCCCGTCACTTTTCCCACAGGAAGAGGCGGAGTCTTAACACATGAAACTGGGCAGTGAGGAGGGGTCAGTGTGGGTGAGGGGAGAGCGCTTAAAAAGTGGAAATGACTTGGAGTGTGTGTGTGTTTGAGTGAATGTAAATACTATTACATAAGTACGTACAGTATGTACATACAGTGCCAAATGAAATGAAATTGTTTTCTATGGAGAGTCATTATTTTCTGAATGGTCACAAAAGTGTAAAATGATGTTTGTAATTTGGGTGTTTATCAGCATATGCTCCAAACCGCAGGAATTACAAACAATTTTGAACACAAGCCACACAATTTTACAAATGGACTAAGTCACAACTTGAATAATATTCCATGGACAGACTTTTAACTTCAGCTTCACAAATCTGATCGTTGTTTTTTACTCTCAAAAAACTTCCTGTGCTGTTAGTCTTGCATTTATTTTCCCTCTATAAAATAAAATAAATGTGGAGTTTTGACACAGGAAACATTAAAAAGTTAATACTGTCTAGTGAAGTTAGTTATTGCCTGAGAATCATAAGACAAAGAGTTCAACAAACTAACATGAACTTCAGCCAAACTATGGAAGCACCAGTTGTGAAATTCTAGGCCTTTAGAGAGATTTAAAATCACACTTTGGCCAATACCTGACCCCAGAGTGGATGTAACTAAGTTTTATTTTCCTTTTGTTTTCTCTACATCTGCACATCCCTACTAAAAACTTTTGCTGAAGTTGCCAATGTCACTTTATCATAAAGTGATAAACATGTGATATAACATGTGGGTTCATATTAAGGAACATTAAGCTGTTCTCTTTCTTTTGAAAATGTCTTTCCGACTTTGAGATCCTACCTGAATCCACTAAAACCTTTCACTGAACAACACTTAAATGCATCATACATTCATGGATCTGCAAATAAAACTAACCTGATCCATGCACACACATAAACAACTTGTAAATAAATGCAAAATAATGATCAAATATTTTAGATACAATATATTACTTATAAGATCTGTGAGGTTGAACTTAAAAAATCTGTCTTATGTTAATTCTTCTTCAAATTGATAGCTTTATATTTGTGAAATAGTTTTACATGTGTTCAGATTGTTTCATACATTCATTTAATCACACTAAATGGTAACATTTCTGAATATCATGATTCACTCTTAGATGACATGGTGCATTTTTGTGACCATTCTGAGACTATTTTCTCTGAAATCATGAGTTGTGGTTTGTTTAGTATTTTTGGCACAGTTTACACAAACCCACCAGCCCAGTTCTTTATATCATATAACATTAGTTCATCATCTCTCCTGTACAGTTGTGAACATTTTCACTTTGATGAACAGTCCACCTCCATTTGATGTTCTTGTAATACTTCACACAAAGCAACAACAATAAATTTGTTTATGTCTTTAAAAAAAAAAAAAAAGCTTGTGTTTGGATAAATGGAGCGTTGCATGTGGAGTGGGAGGAGCCTAAATCCCTCATACATAAGTCTGCCTTTGTGTATGTGTGTGTCACTTCAAAGTTCAGTAAAACATGTGTTTGAGCCACTAAACCACGGTCTTACATATGTGTGATGTGTGATCTTACAGTCAGGAGCGATGGTCTGATGAGTTGTCTGACGCTGTAATTTATGCCCTCCTGGTCAGACCCCTCCCCAATATGAACTCAGAGACGCCTTTATAGAAATATGTCTGTAATTACTGTCTATAATATGGCCACAGTAAATATAAGCAGCTTTAAATACATGCAATGCTTTGTAATTCTGACTGGAGTTTTAACTTCAGGTTCTCATAGAATATAGAAGGTTTATTAAAAAAAAAAAAAAAAAAAGTGGTTAACCCTTAAAGAGCTAGAACTATTTTTGTATCGACTTCTAAATTAATTTTTTTTTCTACTTTTAACCTTTCCTAACTGATGTATCAGCATTAATTTAAAATTTTCCTTAGTATTTTGTAGTTTTCAGTGAAAATCTGGTATTTTTCTATATTTAATTTACTGAAAATATTGATGTTCATTAAAGCTCTAATTAAATTCAATAGTTTAATCTATTAAAACAGAGAAAACTGAACTTTTTAGCAAAATGTGTCACTGACTGAACATAAAAACAAGCATCTACAACCAATGGCATTTGTCAAACTATGTAGGCTTTATTGGTGAATCAGTGTTGCAGAAGATGACGATAAAACGCTGTATTTTACCTGAATAACTTACATGTGTTGACAGGATTAGTGGTTCAACAGATATTAAACATCATAAATCAGTAAA
Source organism: Sphaeramia orbicularis (assembly GCF_902148855.1). NCBI lineage: Eukaryota > Metazoa > Chordata > Actinopteri > Kurtiformes > Apogonidae > Sphaeramia > Sphaeramia orbicularis. The sequence continues at coordinate 26,652,237 of NC_043977.1, read as the reverse complement.
TGCTTTTGGTTGCTGGCAGCTGTTTAGATCTTTAAGGCTTAAAATATTTTTTTTTTCACTTTCTTTCTGAGAAGACATTCTTTAGTTTATTAATAAGATAAATTAGTGGTAGTTTAGTTTATTCATGCAGTGTATTCAATATATGAAACTGAGTGAGCTAGAATAAAGTGATCTGTGATCCAAGAACTCCTCAGTATTGCGCAGGATTGCAACAGATTTAAACAGTTTTGATTTATTTTTTATACAAAGCTCTCATTCAAGCATCTACAATAAATTAGTCTTTATTCAACACATTGCCTCTTCACACATGTACAGTCACACTAAAAAACACACACTGATCCTTATAACACCACAGTGCATTTACAGTATCTATCATGACCCAGACGCTGTATATGAGATACTGTACATTCCCTCCAATAAAAATCCTGTCATTAAATATTTACACATATGCCCGTCCTCTATTGCACATACCACACTAATTGTCATAACACTGGATGTTGCACAATTTTCTTCATTATCATCTTATACAAACACCAAAGATGGCTTTTTCATCACAGCTTAGTCATGTTGATCCCAACTAAAAAACATTAAACAAATAATTACCCTTACATACAGTAATTAAACTATTTAATATAAGTCAGCATTCCATAGATAGATAAAGACTGATAATGTAAAAAAAACAACTTGTGCCATTTTAATGAAATATTTATTATAATATTCTCTTTTCTTCTCGCACTTTTTCCTCCTTCTACAGGTGATATATTCTTTTCCTGCTGCTTTTCCACTTGGAAACACTGTCCAGCTTGTCTGAGCTCATTTCATAGTTTCAGTTCCCGTATTTCACTGTTTCTCTTTGCAGAAAAGGGGGAAAAAAAAGAAGTTTGATATATATTTTTCCATTCTCTATGCAATTAAGAGTGTCACTTCTCTTTTTCAGTTCTCTTCAGCCTGGCAGCTCAGTTACTTTAAGTCAAATTTATTTATAGAAACTGAAGTTGAAGCTCCACCAACTGCTGTTGATGCACCTTCTTTAATTTACCGTTTGCAGAAGAAATCCAATGATGGAACGTCAGCACTGACAGAGTAGATCAGGGTAATGGACACAGTGGAAAGTGGAAATAAAAGCATGCAAAATAAAAAATAAAATCACTGCAGAGAAACACTTGATCACCAGTAAAAAAAAAAAAAAAAATCCTGGTTCAAATATTGTATTTGAGTAACAACAAAGTCTTAAAATAAGACTGGATGAGGAAACAGCAATTACCATGATCACTTTATATTTTTATTCCACAACAAATATCCATATAATGATACATATAATCCAGATTTTATATCCACATTCTGAAAAAAGCCTGTTTTTCAATGTCATTTTAGTTCAGGAGATTTTATACCAGACGTCGCTGTTTATAATCCTGCAGGTTCTTAATACTTCACTATATTTCAGAGCCAAATATCAGACTTTTTATATTAATCTTCTCTTCTTTAAAAAAAAAAAAAAAAAAAAAAAAAGAAAAGAAAGAAAGAAAGAAAGAAAATCATGCATCTCCAAATGTAATAATTTTCTTGGACAGACATGCTCTTTAATGGCTTGAGAAACGCTGCCTCCTTCTGAAATCAAACAGACTCTTAAAGCCTTTATGGATTTACTGGAAAACACACTGTCACAAAGCTGGGAATGGACAGTCTGTAGAGCTTGTGAAAAGTTGACATTTTAGAAATATGTAGTTATGTGATGGTAGAATATAATGCTTTGCTGTAGATTAAACCAACAGCAGTATATATTAAGTATGAATGAGCGCAACCTTAAACATCTATAGTAAAAAAATATATATACACATGAATACTATAGTCCAAAAACATCACATACAGTCAGGGAAAAACAATGGTTTTGCAATCAAATACTAACTCCTGTGTGTATCATGTGACTGAAACAGACAGAAAAGAAAACATGGAATGTCTAAAAGCACCGTTTTTGTCAGTACAATGCCATAGCTACTGATGTAAGAACTGTAGTGATTTTGGTTATTAACAAGAAAACATGGAAAATCAGCTCTTAAATTAAATTCTTATGAGCTATGTTTGTTGTAATCCTTATATTTGTCCACATAAATGTACCTTTAGTTGTACCAGGCATTAAAATGAACAAAGAAATTGAAGAAAACAAGGGTGGTCTAATATTTTTTTCCCCGACTGTGTAACTGTAAAACACTGAGAACCATTTTGCTGCACAGTGACATTAATGTACTGACATTTACATCAATAGCCTTTCCCCTCCTGCTGGTAATTATCAATGACTTATCAATTATTTATGACTATGTTTACTGATGTGTTGTTCTTGCAGTGAGTACAGACGTCATTCACCGCATATAAGGAGGAGGAGGAGGGTGAAGCAACTGCATTAACCTCTGTTTGTGATGTAAATGTTTTGTGTAAACTGTGCTTTCGTTCCCTGATCTGGAATGGGAGGTTTTTTCACATGAACCCCTGACTATGTGTGAGTATATGTCAGTTGTCCTCATGCTTCTGTGCACAGGACACGGGGTATTGACCTCACATGGCTGCTCTCACAGCGCCGACACATTCAGGCCATGTACATCACAAAAGCTTCGTGAACCGCGTTAAAACCGCATTGTCGGGAAGTCACAATGTTTTAACCTCTGACCTCGTACTGCTGAATGTTGTTATTGTTGATCTCTGCCAAAAGGGGTGTGAAATACATCGCTACATAGAAATACTCCCATATGTGCAATCCTACATAAATGTCAAGCTTAATTTAATAACATGCTTTAAAGTAGCTTTGTAGTTTTGGTCAAGTTTAATTCAAATCAGGAAATGGATTAAATTATTGTCCCACAGGGACTGCACATTGTATGATGTATGAGGAAAATGGCACATCCACAAGACGAAATGGACAGTTTTGAATATTTTAGACAAGAAATTATTGATTTTGGCAGTACAATTAGAGGCATAGAAAACAAAGAGGCAAACAAAACAACTGATATTTTTGCTAAATATGGTGTGACTTAAATTAATGTAATGATTGTATTATTTTGTGTGTATTTATTTATTTATTTATTTAACCATTTCATGCATGAATTATAGGAATCTTAATCAAGACTTTTTACCTGAGTATTTTTATTCCTCTTTAGGCATGAAAAAAACATTGTGATTGACAATTTTTTCTGAACCTATTTTTCATGGAGTTACAAAAATATCCACTCAGCTAGATCTCACGCATTTAATTTTTGAAGCTAAAAAAAAACATGCATTTACTGGCATACGGTGTGAAAACTATGACATAAAAACATTTTTAATGTGTTTTCTCACATTTTAACATACTATAATTCTAGTTATTAGTCAGATAGTATAAAAAACATTCTTGTGAAAAAAAAAACCCTGTTAATTACAGTCTAATAACAATTAGCATTTGCTTTACACTCAAATATGTTAGTGCAGATCAGATTTATCAAGAACAGCACAGTTACAGTAATGGTGTGAATGTCAGTGTATAAATGATGCACCTCACTGCAAAAATCTAAAGCTTACCAAGTGTATTTTTTCCTCATTTCTAGTCAAAATTTCTCATCATACTTAAAATAAGACAAAATAACCTAAAGAGTAACTTTTCAGTGAGATGTAAGAACTGATTTTTAGACAACATATCTTGAAAATGTTATTTCAAGAACTCTTACCAAGATCATCTTCACTTGTTCCATCGGCAGATTTTTTTTTTTTTTTTTTTTCAAATTAAGCAAAATAATCTTGAATTAAGTAAAAAAAAAAATCTGCCAATGGAACAAGTGAAACAGATTTGAATCACTGTCCACTGTAGTGACCACTATGCATGAAAGGGTTAATGTGTATACCCCCTAGCAGAAACACCTATTTTGTATGTAACTATGTAAAGTTCTCAGTTAAGTTAAAAAAATTAAAATAAAAAATTGTATGATTAGCAGTCCACACCCTTCATTTAGATATTTAGATATTGTAAATAACCACCATCACCCACTGAAGTCTTGTTTTCTTGATGTAAACAGTGTAGAATAAGGTGCCCTTTCACTGCCCTCTGAAACCAAACAGACAAGTCATTGACAAACCTCCACAGGTTCACATGCACTATCTCTGCTGCCCCCTGCAGGACTTTAGGGGCGGTGCAACCTCTTTTTGTAATAGTCCACTGACATGTTTTTAACGCCAGTGTCTAAAAATAAAAACCTGTTAGAGCTGGACAACAAGGCGTCAAGAGCAGTGTGTTTTCAGGTGTTGGATTACTCATGGGTTGTTCCCTCTGTTCTGCCTGATGTTGCCATCTTTTGGGTGGAATAATGTCAGTAACATGTGAAACTTAATCTTTAAAACGAAATTTAGTTAATGTCACTAAATTACATGAAAAAACAGGAAAATATTGACTGGAAAAACATAGGCTGTAGCTATATATCTTATCACACTAACCCTTTATCTAAAAATAAATAAATAAAAACAAGCAGCTCTTTAGGTTAAAGCAACCCTGAAAAAACTATCTTTCCCCCTGCAGTTTCATGAATTGTCAGTTAATTATCTAATATCTAATGCAAATATATAAAGAAACAAAAACAAAACTTCCACTTCTTTTTTATACAGATTCATCATTATATATTGTGATCATCTTCCTCTTTGTAAAATCAACCATTCATTCTCAATTCCTTATCAAAGCTATTCCACAAGTTTGTCCCTTTAACAAATATACATCAACTTCTATTTTTATGGCTTTAAGTAAATTAAATATGTAAATTTGTTAATACCATACCTTCAATAGATTCTACAGATTTGATCAAATTTGGCCATTATTATATTATCATTATTATCATGTTATTTGTTAGGCATTTACTCTGATCTGACCTGTGAAACCAAACTCTAAACAAACAAACAAATATAAATAAATAAATAAATAAATAAATAAATAAATACATACATACATACATACATACATACATACATACATACATACATACATACATACATACAAACATAAATAGACAAGTAAAATAAATAGATAATTATATTTGAAGAAGTGCAAACAAAACAGCTCATCCAAAATAAAAAAACAAAAAAAAAAACAACAACATTAAATACGGAGAAACAAAACAGGTAAAGTGATAAAATAGACTAACAGAGATTAACTACAAAAAAAAAAAAAAAAAACCTCCTCCAGCTCCTCTTCTCCTCAGTCTACTCTTAACTTCACCTGTTGACAGAACACCACAGCTTGTGTTTAGACTTTCAGACAGAAAAATCCTGAAAGGTAAAAAGAGATCATAGACAAACTTACATCATATTATTTGGCTCCACAGAGTGATGGGGTGTTCTGGCTTCAATATATGATACAGTAACATTCTGTAAAAGCTTGAAGCAGGAGACACTCACTACCTTTGCAGTTCTCCACCTCACATTACATAGAAAGGCTTCAATATGAAACAGCCTGTAGACATGAAATCCTGCATCTGCTGAAACAGTGAATCTTCTCCTTTTCAAACCCCCAGGATGCATTGCAGCCAGTGGTGCAGCTTGCCATTAGGCAAGGCAGGCAGCTGCTTGGGGCCCCTAAGCCAGCAGGGGCCCCCAAAGGACCAACAGACTTGACACAAACAGTCTAAAGAATAAGTTCACTACACAGCAGCAGTGAGAAGGTGCAGTAAAAACTAGCTGTTTCAAATTCTCTGAAGGGACCCCCTGAATCCAAATTGCCCCTCCCTCACCTGTCTGTCTCTGTCAGAGTGAGATATTGCGTACAGGTTGCGTGCTATGCATATATATATATATATATATATATATATATATATATATATATATATATATATATATATATATATATATATATATATATATATATATTTTTTTTTTTTTTTTTTTTTTTTTTTTTTTTTTTGCTTGGGGCCCCAGGGGACCCTTTCTGCACCACTGCAGCACCTCCATTACATCAGCAGACATGTAGTTTCACCCTGTGGTGCTGGATGTTTTACTCACATCAAAATCTTACAAATAAAAAGCAAAAACACTATGATTGTTTCACTGTGTTGAAACATATTTCCAACACTTTTTAATAAACTTAGTCTCAAATCACTTTTCCGTTCTGTTCAACCTCTAAACTGTGCTTTTTTTTTTTGCTATCTATGACAGAGTTTCTCCATTTCTTGGATAAAACCATATCACTGGAAAACACTAAATTTATGAAGTTGTGGTATTAATGTGATGCTCTGATCTTTCTGGAAAAAACTTTGTGAAATTTTTTTTCACAAAGTTGGTCACAAAGACAGTAGATTTGAAAAATTTCGTGAGCAAAATGTAATTCAGATGTGCTTTGTTTCAAGATAACGCAAAGCAAAGGGTTTATTGTTAAATTTGACTGCTTGGCTCCGCAACAGAAACTGCTTCAAATAATTCTGTGCAATAAGCCGTGCAATACATGCTCGTATGTGTAATCTGTTTGCATATCTACATATATAATTATGTGTGTAGATATGTATGTATAGGTGTATGTATAAGTATCTCCACTATCTTTTTTTTTTTTTTTTTAAATAACTTTTATTCAATTGAAGAAGATTTTACAAAGTATTACAAAACACAAAAAAACCCATACCCATCTATACTTAATAACCGTATACATATTTCCCTACCCGTATATACACCCACTCATAAAAATATACACTTGCCCATATTACAATAGTGAATAAAAATAAAATATCTGTATGTACACTCATACATATAAATATACACCAGCACATATGTTTATAATAACTAATGCATATGTGCTTAGACTAATATGCATACATGTCTATTCACACACACATGCATATACAAACTTACACCCTACATACAATTTTTCCACCTCTCTTTTTTATATAAGAAACAGGCTTAGAAGTCTGTAATATTCCATGGGAGTGTCTGTAATCTGTCCAATGTTCTTCTACGTATTTCGATCAGAATATGTTTGATCACTGTGTCACTATCTATAAGGTTCTGATTAACCCTTTCATGCATAGTGGTCACTCCAGTGGACAGTTCTTCTACAGCTGTTCTCTTGTATTTTCATGGGTTTTGTTGTTTTAGTTCCATATCAGCCAACACAGTGAACACTTATGCACCATCCCAAACACTGACATTCATACAGTTATTGTAACTTTGCCGCTCTTGATAAACCTGATCTGCAGTAACATGTTTTAGTGTAAAGCAATTACAAATTGTTATTAGACTGTAATTAACAGTTTTATGAAACAATTTTTTTTTGTTTTTTTTTTTGCATATCCTCCTGAGACCCAGCAATGCATTCTGTCCTCTGTAGGGGACAGAAGTTTGACAGTTTAACTTAAAAAATACTGTCCATTGCAAAGGACATTCCAATAAAAAATTTAAAAAAAAAAATCAATTACTAAATAAAAATAATTTTTAAAATGTATGTGAAAAAACTGTTGCATTATGCAGTTTCCAATCAAGACAATTTTTTGATGTAAAAAAGCTAATATTGTCAATTTTCTGATTCTCAGGAGGATATTATCTCCATGGAATGAGTAATAACTAATATTAGAGTATGAAAAAATGTGAGAAAACATATGATCAGCACTCATTAAAAATGTTTTTATGTCATAGTTTTCACACAGTATATCACTTTCTGATGATGAGTTTTAAATTTCTTTGCTTCAAAAATTAAATGCTTGATGTACAGCTGAGTGGACATGTTTGTAACTCGAAAAACAGGTTCATAAAAAAAAAAAAAATTCCAATTGCATTGCTTTTTTCATGCCCAAAGAGGAATAAAACCACTCAAGAAAAAAATATTGACTAAGGTTCTCATAATTCATGCATGAAAGAGTTAATGATTGTTACACATCTCACCTATCCAGCCTGTGGCATGATCAGCATGTGCACAGCTGTAAATAGTATTTATAGCTTTTTTGGATTTGTCTTTATTTTGATTTTGCTCTTTTTTTTGCTCTTGTGTGCTTTGCTGCTGTAAATCTGGAATTTACCCTTGTGAGACTAATAAAGGAATATCTTATCTTATCTTATCTTATCTTATCTTATCTTATCTTATCTTATCTTATCTTATCTTATCTTATCTTATCTTATCTTATCTTATCTTATCTTATCTTATCTTAAAGTGAATTGACAGGTGATACAGTTCAGTTCACAGGGTGACAGTACCACCTGGTGGTTGAAGTGTATCATTACAACAGTAAACCAGTAAATACTGTGCATCAGAGTGTGGACATGGATAATATCAGTCAAATAAACATTATGATAAAGTTTTAATTTGTGTATTTAATACCATCAGAGGCAAAAATGATGTTAACTGTAAAAGTCTATCATTTCAGTCTTAAAAATAATTCCTCATCCACTCAAAATATTTGATGCAATAATTATATTTTTTGCTAATTGTTAACAGTCGATTAATCTTTTCATCATTTTGTCTATAAAGCTCATAAAACAATTTCCTGGACCAGATCCTGATGCAAGAGGAGATTTCATATTGCCAGTTTTAGCCAACAGCTCTCAAACCCTGCCATATTTTATTTCTAAGATGAATAGTGGCTCTGTTCCACATCGATGTTATATCTATGGCTTTGGGAATAATTACTGGACCACTGTGATGAAATAGTGAAAAGTCAGCATCTGTCAGAAATGAAAACCCTGTGTGACTTGTAAAGGCATCAAGGTTTTCTTCTGTGGAAATGGGAAAAAAAAAAAACATCTGGTAAATGACACTTGAAATGTTTCCTTCGTAAATAAATTTCCTTCAAGATTTCTCAATAACAAATAACGTGTACACTATGCGCACACTAGTAGTCAAACATGTTTAATTCAGGTGTTTCATTTCTTAACAAGCATCTAAGCTACAAAACACTAATGATAGAATGGATATAATATAGTGCATGTTTATAATACAACAAATATTATTGCAATGGACATTTAATTGTCTTTGGAGTTAATTCAATTTGTTATCTACACTTATAACATGCTTCAGAGTTTGGTTTTACAAAACTGTACTCAATGTTGAATTGTTATAATTGTGTTAAATGGTCTACCTCTAGATTTCTGGAATATTTTTTCATATTATGACCATAAATAATAGAAATATTGATTTGACATTTATTATTATGATTATTAACAAACCATCATGAACGTTTTTATCATATACTATCTCTAATAGATGGGAATGAGAAGTCCTACCAGCAGTGCATGTCATGTATCCTAATATTTTTGTCTATATAGTGTAAATTAAGAACATACCATGTTGAAAAACAACTAAAAGTGATGATCATATCTAGTGCACTGGTAATGACTGTAGGGGGATTATTTTATGTATAGTCTATTGTTTGCACTGTTTTGCTTTGTTTTGTTCTGTTTTTTTTTTTTTTTTTTTTTTTCTATGGTGCCAGCTGGGATTGATATACACCCATGCTTACTTCAGATTTCTATAAAGACCATTCAGTACTGCACTTGTATTATACTGAGAAAATTTCAATAAAAAGATTTTGATAAAAAAAAAAAAAGATAATTAGTAAGAATGGAATATCAGAGGGCCATTCTGAGTTGAACATCTGTAGAAGATCACAGGTGGTCTGCGGGTTCTGTTCTGAAGGAAAATATTATTAATTTAAAAGAATAAAGACTTTTGTCCTCATTACAATAAAAATATATAAAGGTTACATCTGTTCCTTTATTCGTTAATCATTAAAGACTCAAACAGCCACTGGTGACTAAAAGCATCTACTGATGTAAAATGTTTAATAACTGTTGAACCACTAATCATATCAACATATGTTAGTAACTTATGTAAAAATGCTGTTTTTCAGCTTTTTATTGTTATCAGATTTGACCCATTTGGACGCTCAGAGACTCTGTAGAGAACATATAAACGCCATCATCTTCTGCAACACTGACTCTCCAATAAAACTTATTTATTTTGACAAACATCAGCGGATGTAGACACTTTTTTTTATGTTCAATTAATGACATTTGTCCTTCAGTTTACTCTGTTCTGATATAACAACCTTTTAATTTACTCTGAGCTTTTTATGAACACCTATGGTTAGCAAATTAAATATAGGAAAAAACATGATTTTCATTGAAAAAATAAAAATGCAGAGAGCATTAATATAATAAATAGTGACAAGGTTGCCACAAAATAGATCTAGGTCTTTAGGGGTTAAAAGTTGCACCTAAAATATAAAACATCATTCTTGAAAATGAGACTACTAATGGCTATTCATGTATATTGTGTATGTTATGTGACTCTGACAGAATAAATAAGGGGTTTTCCTGTAAAAGGTAAAGACAAAACGTTGTTGTTTCCAGCCTGAAGCTTCCTTCTCTGGCATCGTACAGTCAAATCATTTGCAGGGCTGGATATTAAACCAACACAGGAGGGAGCGTGAGTGTGTTTGTGTCATAGACCACCAGAAAGAGGAACACCCTCCCCACCACCAGCACCACTGCGACTTTGACACATGCCAGTGCCAGGATGTTAAGTCATGGAGACCGGTTGGAATAAGAACAAGAAACAAAGACACTATTATCCTCTGGATCCATCCCTCCTTTTTCCATCTGTGTTTGTTGCATTTGTCCTGCATGTGGAGGTAGTTCACAGTAACAGAGAGAGAGAGAGAGAGAGAGAGAGAGAGAGAGAGAGAGAGAGAGAGAGAGAGAGAGAGAGAGAGAGAGAGAGAGAGAGAGAGAGAGAGAGAGAGAGAGAGAGAGAGAGAGAGAGAGAGAGAGAGAGAGAGAGAGAGAGAGAGAGAGAGAGAGAGAGAGAGAGAGAGAGAGAAAGTTCGGACAATAAAACAAACGCTGATCCAGAAACATGGTGGACATGTGCAGGGAGGGCGTCATGTAATCCAGGGCAATAATTACTGGCCACATGTTAACCTCAGAGTTTCCTGATGAGGATTTCCAAACAGCCCAAAACCCTGGGGCTTTATTAACTACTAAAGCAGACATTAAGAAAAGCTGTAATCTATAGAAATCCTTATGTTAACTCCTTAAAACTGCAATTATTTCTTATTCATATCATCAACATTTACAATAACCTTGTGAACTCTGTGAGCAGTGACACTAATAATGGAAAAAACCAGCAGAAAAGAGAAAAGTATTACTCATTCATAGTTACCCTCAGCTCTACAGCGTATATTTCAGCTTTGAATTGGCTTTGTGGCCCCATATGTTACTGCTTTGGTTACTACATTTTCCTCTTTCCATGACTAATATGCCTCATTGTCAAGGTCTTCTTCCTCTTTCAGTACATGACAAAGCCTTTTCACAATCCCAGTTTGGTGTACGTGCGTCATTATTTAAGCTTAATGTTACTGTATGTTTTTCTTTCTGTCCTTTTTAAACTGAAAACAGTTTAATTAAAAGTAAAGGCGTTGCTGTAGGTTGGTGCTAAATCCAAGTAATAACAGCTCTGGTTTGAATTCAGTAATAATTGTGTTGCTGTTTCCTCTATTTCTGAGCACATTTTGTGTGTTTTTTTTTTTTTTTTTTGTATTTATTACTCACACGACAGACATGATGTCAGTGGTGTAAATAATTTAAAGCACTTTTATTGTTGTTTAATCACGAGTCAACAAGTCACTGTGTACTGCATAACCAGTCTGTCCTCCTGTAGTTGCCGGACACATGGAAATGATGATGAACAAGCTGGTAAATGCAACTGTAATATACAGTATGTCACAATTACAGTGTCTGAGATGGACTTTCCATGTGTGGGTTTGAATGGGAGAGGCACACTGAGAGTTAAGGGACAGATCATTTCCTCCTGGATCTGGAACCAATTCAGGACACTTTTACCCAGCAGCCACTGGTGCATGTGTGCACTCTGACATTAACCTGCAAACAGAAAAAGGCATATCATGTTTCAGACCCATGTATCACACAATTTACCAACATAAATATGCTCTTAACACTTCCTAGAAAGTGTTTTTGTGAGGATTTCATTGCAGTATCTCAACACCTGGCAGGGTCACAGGTTCAAGAATATCTGCCTCCTTTCATACATATTACTACTTTTTTTTTTTTTTTTTTTTTTTTTTAGTGATATTGTGTTTTTTCATTCATTTAATTTTCAAATTTATGTATGTATCAGTTAGGACACTTACTATAATAATCTAATACATTCTGGTGTGTACAGGCTTTGTTTACACTGATAACACACTATAAACTTACACAATGTATTTCCAAACTGTGAGGAAAACATTTTTCAACTCATTATGTATTTATGGCTGTGTACCAAATTACTGAGGCTGTGGGGGAACTCAAACATCTGGGAAAAACCTCATGCGTGGTATTTTGCAGTATTTCTTAGGAAATGCCAGTCCTCCAGTGGACTGTGTTGTTGAGCAACAGCACTGACAGGACTCTACAGGGGAGCTGGGTGAGGAAATCTGTTAAAGTACCAACGCTCCTGTACAAATTAGGCTTTCGCAGCTAAAATTGAGACTAAGCGACAAAAACCTTTGCTTTATGGCACTGGATGATGGTTCACTTGTAGTCACTTTTTACAGTACACGTCAGTATCACTTGTTTAACCCATAAAGACCTGGTGCGACTTTTGTGGCAGTTCGCAAATGAATTTTTCTCTATATTTGTCCTTTCTTAAGAGATTTATCACCATTTATTGTAATATTATCCTCTTTATTTTGCATTTCTTCAGTAAAAATCAGGTATTTTTCTGTAATTAATTTACTGATGATGTAGATGTTCCTAAAATCTCAGAGTTAATTCAAAGATTATTATATCAGAAATGGAGAAAATGGAAGATTAAGTGACTTTTTCAGCAAAATATATCATTAACTGAACATAATCCAAGTGTCTCCATTCACTGTCATTGATCAAACGCCATGGGTTTTACTGGTGACCAATGTTGTAGAAGATGATAGCGTTTCCATGGTAACTACAGGGTACCTGAATGTCCAGATGGGTCATATCTGATGACCATGAAAAGATGACAAACTGATTTTAACACCAGTTACTTACATGGATTGATAGGATTAGTGGATCAACAGGTATTAAACATTTCAGATCAGCAAATAGTTCTGGACGACCATGAATGTTTGGGTCTTTACGGGTTAAACAGAAGGCAGCTGGTTTTATCATAAACTCAAACGCAAAGTGCAATACCAACCCAGAACCAGTAACTGAACACTTTAGTGGCTGAGGTCATTCATATACAGTTTCTCTATCAAACCCTTAGATGTTGTCCACTAAGTTTTGGAAAAATATGGAATTGCACACATTGTAAACAAGCATCACTGAAATTATTCTGCAACTCAGTGGTCAAAGACTAACATAACATCTTTAAAAATATAATACAGGTTAACCTATTAAACCCTGGGTCATTTGTTTCCAGTGGGAATCATTTTAATGTAACACAAAACAATGGATTAGCCGATAGCAGAAGTTTCATTCATATAAATCAAGTTTTGTTCAGAAAACAGCAAAGGTTAGACAAAATGTATCATAATCGCGTAATAATATGACATCATTTTTGCACTTCTTTGTCTCGTTCAGTGAGTTTCAGCTGCAGAAAAATAATACTGTTGGATTTGATAGTGTTAGCTTACCGCTAACACTTTGTCTTATTGGTCTGTTGTTTTATTAAATTATTCACGACATACGCTGGTCTCGGACTGTTAACTTGATTTGGATATTTGCTCATTGAAGTGTTTGTTGTTTGGATTGTATGCTGTTGTCTGAAAATTGGTTTTGTTGAGTTTTTAGCTAATGTTCTTCAAGACATGAGGATGTATCGAATGTGAATATTGCTAGCGTTGCGTTACCATGGCAACACAGATGAAAACAAAGCTGTCAGGTATTGGGGGCCACTGGGCTTAAAACTGGAAATTTTCACTAATTTTCTATCTTTCAGGTAACTTAACCCAGGACAGAAATAGTTTGACAGTTTAATAGGAACAAGTTGTTGCTCATAGTGTAAACCTAGACCTTAAAACTAAAGGTTGATTTCATTTTACGTCATAGAGTCTTTCTTTGCCACCAACATAACTTATATTATAAAATATGAATGCAGTAATAAAAGGTAATATTTCTTTCCTCCCAAAAGATGAGACTGACAATAAAATGAGATGCTCCCACCACTCAGTTAGATGATTAACTTCTGCGCACAATTGTCTTTTTTTTATTTTTTTAAATCCTATTTTGGAACAATTATCTTGCACAAGATAATTATCTTGTGGGGACGAATTATTAGTTCGTGCGTAAAAAACACCACCTTTCGAACTTTGCACCGGGTAAATCCCCTCCTCTCCTGGGAGGCAGCAGTAGTCGGTGTGGTATAAAAAGGAGCAGCAGCAGCTGGAGGAGGAGGCTCCTTCACATCTGGCGCAGACACAGCAGCAGCTGCGGACCGGGCAGAGATGCGCGTCTTGGCTTTACTGTGGGTTCTTGGGTTCGTGCTGAAAGAGGCGCAGGCGTGGGGCTACAAGAACGGAATATTTCACAATTCAATATGGCTGGGTAAGCAGCAACAACGAGATGAATGACTGATGGATGAAGTGAAATTAATTGATGTCAGATGGTTGTGGATTTACTTTTAGTTAACTTTAATTAAATTCTAGTGTGATGTTGAAAAGCAAATAATCGACTAACAACCAAATAATCACTGATTCATTTATATATAGTTGCGTCAATGAATTGATTTTCGTTTGTTTTTCATCAAGACCATATGTATATTTTAATGCACCCCCTACGCTAAGTGTTATTTTACTTTCAATGTGTGTTTAACTGAGAAATCCATCTTAGTTGTCAAATAGTTATGTTTTGCTAGAACAGTAACATATTTTCTAATGTAGGTACACCTTACCTGTGGATGTGAGAACCCACAGCCTCAGAAAAAAAGCACCAGATGAAGAAAGACAGTGCTGATCTTGATTCTGATGTTTTTTTGGGACTATTCCAACAAACTGTCATAAACATCCCATGTATGAAAAACACCTAAATGACCTAGATGATGCAGACACCAGACAGTCTTACACAAATAAAATGTTTTCCAGCAGATGAAGAGTTTTTTTTTCTCAAGGCAAGTGCTGCCACTCACTGGGTTTTCATCATCTTTAAGTTGCCACTAATTTCAATGCAACACCTGAGAGGCACCAACTGGAGCTGGTGAGAACTTTCAGCACATTTAACTATATTTCTTCCAACTTTTGCAAACGCAGCAAAAAGCTCTGCCCTCATGAAGGCACATTATGAGGAATACTGGGATTAATGGGCTATACAGCGGTCCAGCAGCCTTCACTTGTGCCAAGCTGCATGTTTATGACCTGGCTGAGTGCTGCATGAAGCCAGTAAACACCAGGGATGACTTCATCTCAGACCATTCCAAAATACACTGATCAACACAACTGAGTTGAAAGATAGTTCAGACTATCTTTTGTAAGTTTTGTAAAGTTAATTTATTAATAATTAACTTCAGTCTGAAATTTAATCAGTTTTTTTAAAAAATATTTTTATGAGGTAAGGGTGTAACTTCAATGTTCCCTGCCTGAGGAAGAGGAAGAAAAATAAGCGTATGTAATTGTTTATGACTTTGGCTGGGCCTTGAATGCATCCTCATTTCATAAAACTTATTTTTTCTGCTACATGTTTTGATGCAACGATGGCGTTTAGGGATGTCATATTAAGATAGCGATATTCTCAAAGTTTTAGTCAAAATAAGTCATTATTACAGAAGCAGTTGAGCAGAATGTAGATTAGTAAGAGAATACATAAAAAACAGGTGGATTGGCCTTTGTGAGCGTAGGAGCACTGATCAAACAGCGTACACAGATAAACCTATCAACCGGAGGTTAATTTAGAACTATTTGAGCACAGTTTTACAGTCATGCGTGCATAAAGTCAAAACAAGATCAGCAGCCTGTGGAGCAGAATGACCATTTGTTGGTGAACTTCCAAAATGGACAAGCTTTCCCCTTCACTTAACTCCTGTAAATGTGTGTCAGATGGATGGTTGGAAATCACTGCTGAATACACTGTTACTGTGGTTGCATTAACAGCTTTTTTCTTTGTCTTTTTGACAGAACAAGCAGCTGGAGTTTACCACCGGGAATCGCGCAAAGGGAGATACCAGCTGACTTATAAAGAGGCCAAAGCTGTCTGCAAATATGAGGGAGGAAAGCTGGCCACTTATGAACAGCTGGAGGCAGCTCGTCAAATAGGTCTGCACAAACTTTCACCTACACAAGTACACTCATGTCTATGTGCAGATGATTTAAAGTCCAAGAAGTGTGTGGATCGGTTCGACATCAGGCAATCACTCAGAAGACTCACATGGGCTTTGTTGTCAGTGAAATGTACAGAACGTCCTACTAGGAAGATATAACAAGAACAGAACCAAAAAGAATATTGGCTGGATTACGTAAAACTAGAGTAAATGTATTACTTAAAGAACATAATAGACTTAACATCAGAAATATGTTGAAATCTATGTTTATGAGTGTTTGTCCTACTGGTCTGGGATATCATACAAAGTATTATTTTAATTTGCCACTGATTAAATGTAGCTCAATATTAGGGTTAGGGTTATGGCAGTATTCTATAAAAATATATAATTTCATAAAATGAGATTACTTCACTAATAAAAAACATTCCTGGGAAGATTATTTTTCTTTTCAGGTAAAAAAAAATTAAACTTATTTCCCAGAGACATGTCTTTATGTTCCTTAAACCCCTTTCTTAGAGTTTGCCATTGACACTTGTTCCCACAAGTCTTACTCAGTTGTTTGATCCATTGTCTTGATACTGTTGCATAATTTCCTAGAAAAAACAATTACTGTTAACATTATAAAGGAAATGCTGACAGGAAATGCTGTATTTATTGTACTTTTCTCCCATAAAATCCATTAGTCATCAGGTCTGAGGACAGCTTTCTGATTATAGTAATACATGTCTTTACCCAGTGGAATGCTTTTAGAATAGAGCTTTATATGTTCAAAGGTTAAAGGTCACTGTAAAACAGTGAGTAAAACACTTCTTTCCACAAGTGCTCAGCTTTACGCTGTTGCATCACTCTGTGCCAAATTTTAAGCGGCCCTGTGAGTATTGTAAATGCCTGTTAACACCTTCGTGGGTGGGTAATATCATTGCTCCCATGGCGATGAGGCCAAATCCAGCCGCTGGCTCTGGCATCGTGATTTAGCTCCTTGTCAGCAGCTACAGCTGCGTCTCCCCACGTCAGTCCACTTTGTAGGGTCCTGTTTTATCTGGGCTGCTTTGGCTGGCGTCAATGGAGGGTAACTCTGAAACTCCTGTCTGTACAAATGAGTAAATCAACAAAACAACAAACAGAGGGGGTTTGTAATGGTGACCAGAAGGCCCTCCAAAGTTGGCAGAGATAAACCACAGCCTCTGTGAGCTTGGCAGAGTGTCGTAGATTAATCATGAGGGCATTATCGGTGACTGTGGCATGAACTGTTGTATAAAAGGAATGTTTTTTCCCTAATTACTCAGGTTTTCATGTTTGTGCTGCTGGATGGTTTGACAAAGGACGTGTTGGCTACCCCATTGTAAAGGCTGGAGCAAACTGTGGCTTTGGGAAGGTCGGCATCATCGACTACGGTTACAGACTGAACAAAAGTGAGAGATGGGATGTTTACTGCTACAATCCGACCTGTGAGTACATGTCCTAAGTAATGCATCAGCTAGAATAGTAGAGTATTTGCCTATTTTATTTTAAAATATTGAATGTAGATCAGTTGTTGAACTAATTTGCCTGGTAAAATGACAAATTGCTGCTGTAGTTTCCTACAGTTTTAACATGTTGATGGTCAAGTAGCAAACAACTGGCTTAAAAACAGCAATTCAGAAACCAGTGGGTGATGCTGCTAATTATATATTTTCTAAGGAGGGAACTGTCCACACCAGTACTTGAGTGAACTCATTCACATTGTCTTATCTTTCAGATAACAAAGCCATTAGTAGAATACACATCTACTCATAGAACTGCATTCAATAACCAATATTTTCACCCATGGTACTGCACAATCTAGCCAAAGCTTAACCATTCCATCACCATACTGTACCGTACCGTACCATTTTGTTCTTTGCCATGTTCCTATAATGTCAGTATGCTATTTAGTCTAAAGTTATGTCATCTTTAATGAAAACCAGCTAACATCAACACCTTTTCTCTGTGGAGAATAATACCAACTATAGCATTTCATACTCCATATAGATAACCTTTAAGCAGAATTAAGCATCCTGTCAAACTTTTTCATTGAGTGAGAATAAGAAAAACAGCCTAAATCATCACATATGTGGGTTTATCTCGGTTTCTGCAAAAGATACCTTTTACTGCTGAAATTGTGATGAATAAGAAATCAGACTGAGCAAAAAAAAAACAGGACCAATCAATGTGAATGGAAGCAGACAAAACAGAACTAAAATACATCTTAAACAATGCAGCTGAAAAGGCTGAATGAATCTGCTGAGTTCAGCATAATTCACATATTCCACTGAGATTCAGTGTTGACTAAATTCAGACTAGACTACACTGATCTGTTTTCAGTTGTTTATTGATTTCATTTCACCACACCACCATTGCTCAAGTCTTTGTGGATGTTGCTAGGTGTAAGTGATGACTGTGTGACTGTGATGAAGACCACCCAAGGAGACAGGATGCTTTTTTTTTCAGTCCCACCCTGTGAGTTATCATGGTTAAACCAAAATAAAGCAGGAGGGGGTAAGAACGTCAGAGTGGATAAGATGTGAGTAAATGCACCCTGGAGTGAGTGACTAAAAGATAACTAAGACACAGGCTAGTCTATGAGTGAGTGGTCCAGTTTTGTCAACCACCACACCCGAATGATTCACCAAAGTCTGACAGATGGAGTTGAGATACAGCTGTCTGCCAGAGTCACTGAAAGGCCATGACACAATTACTCCAATGTGTTCTGAAATATCTGAAATACAGGTGAGAATGAAGTTGAAAGGTTGGTTTGCTGTGTTTTTTTCCAACTCCTGACAGTTAAAAAGCAATCATTTAATGAGGCTATATGTAGTAATGATAGTCTGAACTCTCAACAGTAGGAGGAGTCACCTACCAGAATATACTCATGACAATCAAAACCACAACTTACACATCAATGCTATGTATCCACAGACCGTATCATTCACTGAGTAAAATATAAAGCTCATTGTTTACACACATCTGTATTATGGTATTTTGACATCCAGTCATAATAACACTGTGACTTATTATCTTCACAGCTGATAGTTTACATTATAGCTCTGTTAGCTTAACGTTTAGACAGAAAACAGCCACAGTAAATCCACAAATCACCTCCGTTTTCTGTACAGTTTGCATTGTCAATAGCTGCACTAAAGATCTGTTTGGAATCGTCCAAAAAAGGTCAGAACTGTTAGTTTAGTCTGAACCATTTGCTTAATTCATTGTGTTTTTTTATCAATTCAACAAATTCTGCAAAGCCCTGTGAGGCAACCATGTTGTGATATTGGGCTCTACAAATACAGGGTGGGGAAGCAAAATTTACAATGAACATTTAGTTGTTTTTTCTCAGCAGGCACTACGTCAATTGTTTTGAAACCAAACATATATTGATGTCATAATCATACCTAACACTATTAGCCATACCTTTTCAGAAACTTTTGCCCATATGAGTAATCAGGAAAGCAAACGTCAAAGAGTGTGTGATTTACTGAATGCACTCGTCACACCAAAGGAGATTTCAAAAATAGTTGGAGTGTCCATAAAGACTGTTTATAATGGAAAGAAGAGAATGACTATGAGCAAAACTATTACGAGAAAGTCTTGAAGATACTATTAAAGAAGAATGGGAGAAGTTGTCACCCGAATATTTGAGGAACACTTGCGCAAGTTTCAGGATGCGTGTGAAGGCAGTTATTGAGAAAGAAGGAGGACACATAGAAAAAAAACCTTTCTATTATGTCAATTTTCTTGTGGCAAATAAGTTCTCATGACTTTCAATAAACCAATTGGTCATACACTGTCTTTCAATCCCTGCCTCAAAATATTGTACATTTTGCTTCCCCACCCTGTAAAACTGAATTGAATTGAACCATGGATCAACAAACAACAAACTTAGCAAAGATAATAACCTCACATAATAATTTTATACCTTCATAAGCCTCATAATCAAACCCACAGGTGTTTAAGAAATGCTGTGATTTCAGCATGAAACTCCATTCTTTTCATTTAGACGTGTGTCCAGTAGGGGTGTGTGTTGGCGAGAATCTGATACAAATCACAATACTAGGATCACGATACGATATATCGTGGTACTGTTAAAAAGGCAATTTTTTTATTGTTTCTTTTGTTTCTTTTTTAAAAAAGATTATCTCCTGGAAGAGTTGAATTACTCCAGAAATATGCACAAGTACTAAACACATTTTTATTTGATCAGAACAGGATCTAATGTTATATCACAAAATATTCCTCTGTTAAAACTTAAATTTTGTTTTACAGACATTACAGTTTAAGATTTTGCTCAAATGTTCATATTCTATTTGTTCATCACTAATGTCACAGCATCAAATATGAACAAAAAAGAAAAACAGAAAACAAAAATGAACCTCTGCAATATCTACATTTGAGTAAATACCTAAAAATATTGATACAGTACTTTTTAATATTGATATGGTATTGTGAAATGAAATACTGAGATATATTGCAGAATCGATATTTTTTAAGACCCCTAGTGTCCAGTGGTGAAAACAACAACAGTGCTTCTAGCTTTTATCACGTTGTCACTTTCTTTGACTCTAAAAGTTGTTTCTTATCTGTTCTTATCCCATCTGGTCACAAGACTGAGACTGGTAGACTAACTCATTATTACCTCGAGTGGTCACAGAAATGACAAGAAAAGCACTCGGAGAGCGCA
The DNA here is from genome assembly GCF_902148855.1 of Sphaeramia orbicularis. Taxonomy (NCBI): domain Eukaryota; kingdom Metazoa; phylum Chordata; class Actinopteri; order Kurtiformes; family Apogonidae; genus Sphaeramia; species Sphaeramia orbicularis. The sequence goes on along the minus strand of NC_043977.1, from coordinate 26,631,331 downwards.
GACCTCTGCCAAGACAGCTCTGCCTCCCATGCGTGTTTGTTTGTTTGTTTGTTTGTTTGTTTGTTTGTTTGTTTGTTTGTTTGTTTGTTTGTTTGTTTGTTAGCAGGATAACTCAAAAAGTTAGGGACGGATTTTCATGGAATTTTCAGGTAATGTTGATACTGGCACAAGGAAGAAATGATTAAATTTTGGTGGTGCCACCCCCCACCCCCCACCCCTGATCACCACCAAAATTTAATCATTTCTTCCTTGTGCCAGTATCAACATTACCTGAAAATTTCATGAAAATCTGTCCCTAACTTTTTGAGTTATCTTGCTAACAAACAAACAAACATGCACACAAAGCAAAGCGAACACAATACCTCCTGGTGGAGGTAAAAATATATGCATGTTTGTCATTCCTGCAGATGAAGTGAATGAAAACAGTGTAATATGCATGCATACTGTTCAGGGATGCAAGGGTTCACACTTTTTACACTTAAAGAACATTTCTTGCAACATTTTATTTTTTACATATTTTGAGGCCACATTGGACTTTATGAAGAAAAACAAACATGATGGAAAAATATGTATCAGGTATGGGCTTTTTTAAAAGTCAAAATTTCTTTAGATTAATGAAATATGTAATTCTTTAGTGGAAAAATGTAAGTTAGAATTACATCAAATAATAACAGATGATTCCCAGACTTGGTCTGGACCACAGTTCTCCTAAATCATTTGTACATTGGATTTAAGAACAAATTTGTTAGTACAAGTCGTAGAAGCCCATTGCAAAACCAACTGATATGCTGAAATAAACTAAATAGAATTGCAATAAGTTGCCATTTATATTTTTCTTAACATAAATACTTGACTATTATGTGTTGAAATTAAAATAGGATAAAATACATACTTTTCAACTGTTATACATGAACTTTTTTTTTTTTTTTTACATTTTTGTACTGTGATTTCTACTCATTTAATTACTGAAACTAATTACCTTAAGCTAATATTGGCTCCATTGGTTCATTCAGGCTCTATTTAAATGTGGATGAGACATTTTGGACAAAGTATATTTCATCCTGGAGGGCATCTCACTGTGAACATCAAACATTCTTAATTATAACTCAGTGATGGATGTACGTTTATTATTTACAAATGAGAACCTAAACAGCAGCTTGATGTGTCTCCCTCCAGAATGTCTCTGGGAAAACTTTTGATGCCATTGTCATCAGGCTCAACATGTGCATTTCATTTCCTCCTTTCAACAAAAGACCCTTCTTTTTCTATTCTAATTTTATTCATAGCTCACACGGAGTTGACAAACCCCCAAACCAAAATGCCTCACATGAAAAGATTCCACTCACTGATTAAAGTCACTCTGCAGAACATAACAATACAAGATCTACTGTGCAGAGATCCTACTGTCCACTCAGTAGTAGAATACAGAGAGTGTCTCATGCTGCTGAAAAGGAACATTAAAAAAAAAAATTGTAGCACTTAACATGATAATGGGTAAATGGCATAATAGTGTGTAATTATCATGGTAATATCAGGTAATTACCAGCATAATGACTGCTCCTGTAATAACTAAAGGAAGTTCTTGGGAGAAAAAAATGCTACTTACCATATTATAAGGAGGAAATTCCTCTTCCCTGAGTTCCCCAAATGTTCCCATTTGTTTGAAAGTAGCACGGGTGGAAATTTTATGTTTAATAATGTGACTTGATTTTTGCTTTGTTTTGTTCTGGGGTTTTTTCTATGGTGCTAGCTGCATTTACACCCATGCTTACTTCAAATTTTTGTAAGGACCACTCAGCATTACACTTGTATTATATTGAGAAAACGTCAATAAAAAGATCTTGATTAAAAAACAAACAAACAAAAAAAAAAACTGTGTGACTTGTTACCTGGAAATAGTAGCGGTAGTTTCTGTGTAATAACTAAGAATCAGCTCTGCTAAATGCTAAACTGCTGATTTCTATTTAATTTCACATTAATATCAGACTATGCACACATTTAATGGCGTAAATTATTATGGTCATTTCTGTGTAATAATTATCAATCAGAGATGCATAATTAAAAACTACCTGTCACTATTTTAAAAAATTAAGACAAAGAATATAGTAATTTCCCTTCATACCTCTGAGAATTTTCATTGGTTCGTTCTTTTTTTAAATTTTGTTTTTACTGAAGCATAAGAGACACAACATCTTCCAGTCACATTCATCTGTTACATATTCCTCACAGTGTACATATTTAAAAACACATTCTCCATCAAACAAGGTACAGTTAGGCTAATACATTCCTGGTTGTCTCTGTCCCACTTTCTTAGGAATTCGTTGGTTATTTGTAGTCTTTTTTTAAAAATGTAATTTCAAGGTATTGTTGTTCTTAGATGTCCTCACTAACTTCCAGTTTCTCAGAGAACAGACTTTAAAACAGTTCTGCTTGTGTATAAGTCTCTCCACAGCGTAGCCCCACAGTACATCTGTGACATGCTGCTGCCATATGATCCACCTCAGACTCTGAGAATTTCAGGGAAAGGCCTTCTGCTCATGCCCAGAGTCAGGACTAAAAAAAAAGGAGAAGCAGTGTTTCAGTTGTATGCAGCTGAAATCTGGAATAGTCTTTGTGATGATATCAGACAAGCCCCAACTCTGACCAAGCTGAAAACATTTCTTTTAATCTCTGCATATACCAGCTGAAATGGTTTTTATTTTATGGTTTTAATATTCTACTTAAAATTCTATATTTTACTGTTTTTCATCTCTATTCTTGTCTGTGTATTTGAAACACATCTTTTATTTTTGTAGAGTACTTTATTTACCCTGAGTATTGATTTACACTGAGGGTTTTTTTTTTATTCTAAAGCTATTGTTTTACCCTTTGTACATATTACACATAAACTTGCCTTACCTTGTGAATCTGAATACTTCCACGGTGCATGGAGAAGGAGAAAACTAGTTACAGGCCAAGAACTGTAACAGCTCCCCTCATACAGAAGAACTTTATTTCTCTCTAAATATAGATCAGCGTTTTTAGGCTTCTGGAACCTGATGAAGGGCAGTAGCTGAAACGTGTTGGTCTTCAGTTAGAGTGAAATAAAGTTCTTCTATACAAACGCTGCTGCAGTTCTTGACCTATTACTACATTATTGTCCATGTTTTACCGAAGTTTCCTCACTATTAGTGTGTTATTACTGAGCTGTATAGTGCTATTAAACTTGCAAATATAAAACAAACTTGTTGCATGAAACCGTGGGATTTTAACCCATAAAGACTCAAACAGCCACTGGCGACCAAAACTAACAACTGATTTAAACTGTTCTATACCTGTTGATCCACTAATCCTATCAATACATATGAATAATTGGTGTAAAATACAGTTTACCATCTTTTCATGGTCATCAGATATGACCCATTTGGACGTTCAGAGGCTCTGTAGTTACTGTAGGAACACCGTCATCTTCTACAACATTGATTCACCAGTAAAACCCATGGAGTTGGATCAATGACAGTGGATGGAGACACTTGGTTTATGTTTAATTAATGATAGATTTTACTGAAAAAGTCAACTTTACTCCAATTTTCTCTACTTTTGATATAATAACCTTTGAATTTACTCTGAGTTTTAATGAACATCTACATGATCAGTGAATTAAATATAGGAAAACACATGATTTACACTGAAAAAAACTCAAACTAAAGAGGATAATATTCCAATGAACTGTGATAAATCGCTTAAGAAAGGTTAAATATAGAGAAGAATTAATTTGTGAACTGCCACAAAAGTATCACTGGATCTTTATGGGTTAAGACTGAAAATCGTCCCTCTGAGATGCGATGCTTGAAGAAAGAATGCTCTGTTCATTTCAAGGCCTTATTTGTGCACAGATAAGAGCTCACATAGCAACCAAGGACAGTCAGGGTGTGAGGAGTGTCCAAAAGGAAGACACTTTTATAAAATAAAGTTGCAATATCAGACGAATTAGACACATGACAATAGTAACAATTCATACACAGGATGACATCTGATGAATTTGCAAACATGTAACACATTCCAAACAAGAAGAAAAACCTGAATGTTCTGAGATTAAAATGGAAAATGTATGAGAAATAAACTCTGAAATCTGTGAGAAAACAAGAACCACCACACATCATAGTGTGTTCATATAGTTACCTCACTTGCATGATGTTGTAGTGAAAAACATAAATGTGAGATCAGAACAATGAAAATGGAAAAGTTGAAGATCAGTTCATCTCAAAGTCGACATTTAACAACAAATTTGAGGATATTCTGTCAATTTGTGGACAAATACACTTTTTATATATATATATATGATTAGATCAATCAAGCAATCAAACAAATCAAATTTTATTTATATAGCGCCAAATCATAGCAAAAGTTACATCATGACACTTTACATATCAAGTTGGTCAAAATCAGACTCTACGCCAATTTACAGAAACCCAACAGAATCCTCCGGGAGCAAACATTTGTGAATGGTGACAGTGGCGAGGAAAAACTTCCTTTTAACAGGTAGAAACCTCGACGTAGACGATATTTTACATTCATTTAGATAAGAAGAATATAAAACAAATACATTAATGACAAAATTAAGAGAAAGAGAAATTTAAGAAAAAACATTGCTGTTTGGGTGAATCTTTATTTTTAATCCACAGATATGCTGAAGTGAGATGTATGACTCTTTATTTCACCTTTTTCATTTTTCTCTATTCGCTCTTGTATCATATGGTAAACATCAACACTGAGTGGGGAAGTTGACTAATTTGATCAACCTTTAATATGATAATAATATACATAAAGAATCCCGTCCTTATGCTCATCTACACCATGATCCTGTATATGAGAGTAAGCATTTCAACAGGTCTGATCACTATATCTTTTGTTTTACAGCCAAAGAGTGTGGCGGAGTACTGACGGATCAGAAGAGGATCATTCAGTCCCCCGGCTTCCCCGACGAGTACCAGGATGAACAGATCTGCTACTGGCACATCCGTGTTCGCCTGGGCCAGAGAATCCACCTCCACTTCCTGGAGTTTGATGTAGAAGATGACACGGCATGTTTAGCAGATTATCTGGAGGTGTACGACAGCTATGACGACGTCTCAGGCTTTGCTGGGAGGTGAGTGATATGACAACAACAACATCATCATCGTAATAATAATAATAATAATAATAATAATAATAATAATAATAATAATAAAAATAATAATTAAGTCTATTTATTCCATTGTGTTGTATTACTTCACTCTCTCACTACTATTTGAATACGGTGGTACAGATTCTTTACTTATGCAGAAGTATGGAAACCTGTGTAAAAGTAAAAGGTTTTTTGTTCCTTCAACTTTGTCATGAAGGAAAAATGAAAAAGTCTCTGTCCAGACTCTGACATGTACTCAAAGCTAAAAAAAAAAAAAGTAATAAGACTCCCTTTCTATGCAAAGTTACCCTAACCTTAACCTTATACAGACTATAAAATAAACTTCAAATTTAAAAAATACATATATAATGCAAATAATGAGCATTCATTGTGTTTGTGTTAACAACATTATGATGTCTTTTTAGCATCATCTTATTATACATGTTGGAAAAAAAATTAAAAAGAAAAAACTGAGAAACAAGATCTTTTTAAACTCATTATTACAGGCACAACTCCACATTTTATTCAGTGTTGCACAAAAAATAATATTACTGGATCCAGTCTTCTTATTATCATTATTAGTAGTATGTTTAGGTTGTGATTAGCCTTGATGTGCAAGTGTGTAAGGATTAAAAATCTCAATAAGCAATAATTTACCCCAAATGCTTCAATTATAAAGAATTGATATTTGTAGAAATATATGAGGAGTAAAGTAAAAAAATATTTAAGACACCATATATCCATGCAGTATTTCCTGGAATTATAATTCAGCTTTAGTGCTCTGGACCATTATTCGATTTTACATTGTAGTTATGTTTTAAAGCTTAGATAATATGATTAAAAATGCATTAAATTATTATATAATCATATCTCAAATGCATCTGGATTAGACTTAGTTTTGAGAAAGATAACATTGCTGCTTAATGAAAACAGAGGATAATAAAGCTTCTATGTTATTTGCTCTTTGTTATTTCCCGCTTGTGGTCATTGACTGTGAACACTGTAAATGTCACCTGTGCCAAAATAGTCCAAATTTGCAAGAATATACAGATATATGTCATTTTTCATGTCTTTTCTTACAGGTTCTGTGGTGATTATCTACCAGATGATATCATCAGCACAGGTGAGATGAAATGCACTATATTTTTTCCTGCTGCGTCACTGTAAGGATCGACTATGACATCCAACAAAGTAATAAATATATTTTTTCTTTCATGTTTTTTACAGGAAACGTGATGACGCTAAAGTTCCTCAGTGATGCTTCAGTCACAGGCGGTGGTTTCCAGTTACACTACACAGCCGTCAATGCGTCCTTGTTCTCACAGGATTATTTTGACTGAGCAAATGAATAATCCACTGTCTAATCATGTTACTGTATTTATAATGATATTTGTTACCTCATGCAGTTCTAATGACTAATCTTTTTTTAGCTGAATAACGAAATAGTTGTGGTAAATAAAGGTCATTTTACAGTTTTTTGAGTCGTTTTTATGTCTTCAGAAAAACAAAACTATCTTTGTTTTTTGTCATAAAACTTTTGTCACATAAAATAATAGGCTTTTTACAAGACTCAAGGTGGAAGTTCTGTGTTTTTTCTTTCTGTTGCTTTTCTCTGTATAGCGTTCACCTACAACAAATCATACTTTTGCAAGACTTTTCACTTTAATTATTCAAATGCTGGCTTCGTGTTAAAACCAGTGCCATTTGAACCAGGTATAGGAGCCAATAATATATCCTGCTTTGTTCTTATTTCATATAGGGAAGTAATTTTAAGATTTAAGGACAGTGTATAGTTACCATTAAAATAATTTACCTAATGATATCCCATGATGGAGAGGTTGTGGTGCTGGTAAAGTTAGCCATATGTTTTATAAATTAAATATTGCAATAAAAGGGTGAAGAAGTACTTGTTGATTAAGTAAATATTGGGGCCATTTTCATTTGAATAGTGATGGGACAAAAGTCTCCGAAAATAGACCTGCTGTCAAATTCTGAGTTAATAAAATCATGCAAGTATCTGCATCAGAATACAGTCACAAAAAGTGTAGCATATTCAGATACAAAGCAAGCAGCTTAAAGAAAAAATGCGGAGTAACCCATTCCATAATGTAGGTTACTGGATTATTTAACCCAAAAATGGAAGTTTGGAGCATTATGAAAATACAAATGCATGATGAACAAAATAACAGTAAGTAGTAAACAGATATGGCGATAACTATATATATATATATTAACCCATAAAGACCCAGTGCTACTTATGTGTCAGTTTCAAAATCAATTTTTCTCTATTTTTAACCTTTCTTAAGTGAATTATCACCATTTATTCTAATATTATGCTCAGTATTTTGCATTTTTAAGTAAAAATCAGGTATTTTCCTATGTTTAATTTACTGATCATGTAAGTGTTCATATAAACTCGGATTAAAATTGAGGGTTATTATATCAGAAACAGACAAAACTGAAGAAAAAGTAACATTTGCCATAAAATATGTCATTAACTAAACATAAAACAAATGTCTCCAACCACAGTTCTTGATCTAACTCCATGGGTTTTTACTGGTGAATCAATGTTGTAGAAGATGACGGTGTTTCCACGTTCACTACGGAGCCTCTGAACATCCAAACAGGTCATATCTGATGACCATGAAAAGATGACAAACTGTATTTTACACCAATTATTTATATATATTTATTATTGATTTAGTGGATCAACAGGTGTTAAACATTTTAGATCAATAGACGATTTTGGTTGCTGGTGGATGTTTGGGTCCTTATGGGTTGACAGGGGTGCGGCTAGGGATTTGGGGGCCCGTGAAAAAAATATCACTTTGGTCACCACTACTTCAACGTCGCAAACCCTAAAAAACACTGGGCAGACATGATCAATACTCGTCTTACAATAGATTTTATGATTTAGTGCAGATTCCAGATTGATGGGAAAGGTTCAAGCAATCTTTTAGGATTAAAAAAAAAGTAATTTTCTACTATTTTCTAGGAAACCTGTCAATCATGGGCTGTTACAATCATCACTTCCTCCTGCATATTAATAATAATAATAATAAATAGTCTATGTAAACACATAAAGAAATGAAACTTTTTTTTAAATGAAAAGAAAATAAGAAGCAAACATCACAAATATCTTTTTTTATATGTTTATTTTATGTTGCTGCTCTTGGATACGTTTGCATTTCTTTCTCAAAAACTCTTTCTTTTAATTTTCACTTATTTGTGGTTTTCCCAGCCTGCAGCGCTGTCATCGATGTTTCTCCTTATAAGGTAAAGTGGGCGGTCCTGACTGTGACGTACGTGGGGTCAAAGGTAATTTTGTACGTCGGCGTAGTGGTTTGGCGCCACCAATTTCGCGGGGTAACAACAGCGAATAGTACACAGCGCAGGAGAAGAAGGAGAAATCTAAAATATCAAACTGATAAAAGTGTGGTTTGCGGACGTACGGAGTGCGGTAGAGTGAAGCGGCCGGTCGGTGTGTCCGCGGCCGGTCATCTGCACTCTGAACCCCGGGGTGAGTGGCCCGTCAGCTGCGGATGCTCTGTGTCAGAAAACTCCTTAGCTAAGTGTTAATGCGTCTTCGTTAGCTCCGTTTGGCTGCTTGTCGTGAGTCTAAACATTTATCCTGCAGTGGACTCCTGATCCGGAATGTGTCACCGTGGTGTTAGCCGCCGTGTTGTCCGTTCCGGTCCGCCCAGTGGGTCCTGGTGCTGACATGCAGCCCTGCTAACGCTGCTAACCTGTTAAAGCTAACACGAGCAGGCGTGTTGCTGTTCCACCGCATGGATCTGCGCAGTCTGACCCAGATACACTGCTGATATAGTTTCAGGGTGGATTGCCGTGGTTGGATTTCTAACTTCCTTTGAATTAGAGCTTTTTATAAAGTTTACTAGTGCTACTTAGAGCAGGAGTCTGATCGTCCCGTGTTGGCTCCTGTGTCATGGCCTGCTCCTGCTGAGTAACTCTGAACTAGTCATTGTTTCTAAACATATTTCAAAGCTTCACTCGACCCTGTGTTTTTTTTTTATTCTCATTTATAGCTCTGAATACAGTGGATGGTGATCTCAGGTTAACGCTTCTCTCTGAGGTACGTCCACACATCTGTTATGTGACTGTCCCTTTTTAGCCACAGCTCTTTGTTTTGTAGCCATTTCCAATGCATCTCATTTCCTCAAGTTACAATGCATTTTCTAAACTTAAAAAACTATATCAATATACTGAATATAGTGAAACAACTTGTGGTCGGTAGGATGCAAAAAGTGTGATTATTTAATAATGAATTATTCCAATTGCAAGTTCCCACAGTTTAAGGGATATGTTGAAGTTTTTTGTTTTGAGACCTGGAACTAGTTTTACACTGATTTAAAAAAAAAAAAAAAAAAAAAAAAAAGAAGTCAATATATTTAACCATTCCTTATTTATTTATTCATAACTTTTCCTTATTTATGTATTTTCTTTTATTAAATTTACTGATTATGTCAATGTTCAGAGTACATTCAAAGGTAATTATGTCAAATCAGAAGAAAAAGTGACTTTTTATGCCAGATATCATTAAGTGAATGTGAAAACAAGCTTCTATAACCATTGCAAAATTACATGGGTGTTATTGGTGAATCAGTGCTGCAGAACATAGTGTTTTCATGCTCACTATGGAACATCAAAAGACTACCAACAAATTCAGCAGGCCACTGGTTTTACTTTTTAACTTTATCGTTTTGACTAAATCAGTGTTTTTGTTTATTCTGGAAACTAGTACAACATTTCTCCCAGCCTTGAAATAAAAGAAAGTAATTTAGAACTTTTATTTGCAGATAATGGGCCAAACTACATTGTATTCTTAAAGGAGTCATATATATTTTTTTAATGGAATTATTCATTTTTAAACATTTCCCTGCGGTCTACATAAACTGTAAATGCTATGCTTGGGTCTGAATTCTTCATTACTTAAACTATACAAGGCCATCTTCAACCCTAGTTTTGAGTAATGACATGAGAAAGGTCGTTTTGAGCGCTGGCCCTAAATGCAAATGATCCACTTCACACCCCACCCCCTCCAGGTTGTTGACTGTGCTGCTCTGTCCCGTTCAGCCACTTGTGTTTGTTAATACAGCCAACAACTGAACATTTTAGGTAATCAGCTCAAAGTTTGGACATATTTTCAGTTTTTACTACATCTGCTGCTGCTGACAAACAATTATGTCATACTCGGAGAAATGTTCGTTGTAAGTTTTGACCTTATATGTGCAAATTTCGTGACATAACTAGTTATAAAACATAACAAATTAGAAGGAATTGAAATGGGTTGTAGAAATCCACTCAACTTTTGCTGGAATGAATATAAAGATAGCTTTGCAGCACCTGGAGGGTTCAAATTCAAACTTTATGAACTGTTACAGTCCCCAAATACACAAATAAATGTTCCAAAGACTATTGAAAGTGTGTTTAGCAAAATATGACCTCTTTATATTGCAAAGAAAACAAGAATATATTCATTTTTGCACTTCACTGAACTAATGTTTGAACTTTGGATGAGTTTTCAGTCACATCTTGGCATGCCACAGCCAGTCTTCTGCACTGTATTTGTTTTTTTTCAGCGTGGTTAATGTCTGAAAATTTAGATGAGACCCTTATTTTTTACAGAATGGTGTCATAAATTGAAGATTGGATATGTTTAAGATCATTTTCATACATGTTATTGATGAATACACAGCCACACTCTGATTTGGATATGATTAAATGGCCAGGTTCATTTATTTATTTATTTATTTTTGCCCTTATGCTTTCTCTTATGTTTTCTTTTTTGGAAGGCCTAGAGGAGGTGAGTAATAATGATGGCGACAGCAGAGCCTCAGAGCAGCTCCAGCTTCCTCCCTCTGCTCCAGTCTCTGGAGGACAACACTGCTAGACAGTCTGACCAGACAGACGCCTACCTCACCATCGCCAAGTAGGTCTCTAGTCCTTGGTCTTCACTGTCTGGATGTGTTGTGTTCACAGTGTGTTCCTCACTCTTTGCCACATAGTTGCAACTAAAACATAGATAAGAACCATTTTTTCCTTTTCCTTTGCAGTCGGCTCAGTGGAGAGGAAGGCCGCCAGTTTCTCCCTGCAGTTGAAAAGCACTTTTGTCGTTTGGGTAAAGTTATCTTGGTAAGATTTTCCAAATTACTCGTGATATAGTACAACAGAAATATTTTCAATCTTAAGTTTGTTTATTTAAGTTATTTATTTTTTATCTTGTTTGTGTTTCGTGATCTTCTCAGGCTCATATAAACAGTCCAAATGCAGAGCTGAGCCAAGCTGCCTTGCAAGCTTTGGGGTTTTGTGTTTATCATTCTCATGTCGCCTCTGCAGTCCCTGGTACGTCCATTTCTGTTTTTTTTTTTTTTTTTGGCCAGAATATTTTTATTGAGGTTCACAATCATGAAAGCACAGCATTCACTTCCATCACAATTTACCCTCCTTTACATATCTGTATCATATCCGTATTTTAGCGATCATATTTCATTCCAATAATAGAATTAAATTTGACGAGCACGTAATTTCAACTGACAGTGACAACCTGTTCTTGCTTTTTCAGAAGCGTTTGCAGCAGAAATACTTTCAGCACTTTGCTCTTTAGTGGTGAAATCGACAGATAAGAACACATGCACCAGATCATTATGGGTCATCTCCAAACAGAGCTTCCCTTCAGCTGTAGTCGGTACAAAAGTGAGCATCATTTCACATTCAACTATGCAAAAAGGGGAACAAGTGTTGCTTTTAGTAGTGACGCTCTGGTGAATTCCTCCATGTTTGTTTTGTCTTTAAGGTGCCGTCTGTATTAACCACCTTGGAGAGTGTGTGGAGCAGAGAGGACGTTCAGTCTGTTGTAATGGAGCATGAAGCGTTAAATGTTGTCATTAGGTAAGTAGACGGCAAGTTGATACCACATATGATTTAATTGCTGCACATGAATCACATTTGTTAGTATTACACTGCAATATCACATAAATCCAGTATGTTTCTGTAACTGAAACCTGGTAAAAATGGGTGTTTCACTGCATTGTGTGGTGGTTTTTGGTGACAACTTGACCTCATTTCTGGCTTCAAAATCGGCCACTCCACTGAAACGGCTCTGTTGTCTGTGACAGAAGCCTTGAAAGAGGCTAGAGCAGCAGCCAAGTCTTCAGTACTCATTCTACTGGACTTATCAGCAGCATTTGACACTGTCAATCATGATATCCTGTTATCCATACTCTGGAACATGGGCATCACAGGCCACGCACACTCCTGGTTTCAATCTTAACTTACTGGTCGGTCCTTCAGTGTGTCCTGGCTAGGGCACACATCAGCAGTTCACCGCCTCACCACGGGGGTCCCCCAAGGCTCTGTGTTGGGCCCCCTCCTTTTTGCCATATACACCACCTCACTCGGTCAGATCATCCACTCACACGGCTTCTCATATCATTGCTATGCTGATGATACCCAGCTCTATCTGTCATTCCCACCTGATGACTCCACAGTCTCAGTGCGGATCTCAGATTGTCTCTCTGACATATCTGCATGGATGAAAGCCCATCACCTTCAGCTGAACCTGTCCAAAACTGAACTGCTGGTCTTCCCAGCTAAGCCAACCATACAGCTGGACATCTCCATCACTACTGACTCCATACCTCTGGCTCCTACCAGTGTAGTACGTAACTTGGGAGTCATGATTGATAATCAGTTGACCTTCACGGATCACGTTGCCTCTGTCACCCGATCATGCCGTTTCACTCTGTTCAACCTAAGAAAGATCAGGCCATACCTAACCGAACAGGCCACCCAGCTCCTGGTGCAGACTATGGTTATCTCCCGTCTTGACTACTGCAATGCTCTTCTAACGGGCCTCCCAGCTTGTGTTGTCAAACCACTACAGATGGTCCAGAATGCAGCAGCGCGTCTGGTCTTCAATCAGCCTAAAAGGGCACATGTCACCCCCTTACTCATTGAGTTACACTGGCTACCCATAGCTGCCCGCATCAAATTCAAATCTTTAATCCTAGCCTACAAAATTCTCCGTGGGTCTGCTCCTGTCTACTTAGGTGCACTAATAAAAGCTTATATCGCCCCACGACCACTCCGCTCGTCTGGGGAACGTAGTCTGGTGGTCCCCAGACCTTGTACAAGACAATCCAGGCTCTTTTCATGGGTCGTTCCACGTTGGTGGAATGCTCTACCAAGTGCTACAAGAACAGAGTCATCCCTGCCTATCTTCAAGAAGCTCCTGAAGACCCAGCTCTTCCGAGAGCACCTCCTGTCCTAGCACTTTCAAACATTCCATTTTAAATATTCTAATAAGGTTTTTCCCAGGACAACCACAGATTCTTTCACGATTATCTCTGGACCTGCTGCGGTGGTCCGGCCTCTTCCCTGCCCTCATCATCACCACTCACTTATCCTCAACCGCCTCCATGTGTCTCCCCCTACTCCCCCCTTCTCCCCTTCTCCCCCTCTCCCCCAGTCCCTATCTCTATCGCTCTCTCTTTTTCCCCTTCTCTACTCTCTCTCTTTAACCCCAACTGGTCAAGGCAGACGGCCATCCTCCAGGAGTCTGGGTCTGCTCGAGGTTTCTGCCTGTTAAAGGGAAGTTTTTCCTCGCCACTGTCACCAGTCACAAGTGTTTGCTCCTGGAGGATTCTGTTGGGTTTCTGTAGAATTGACTTAGAGTCTGGTTTTGACCAACTCTATATATAAAATGTCAAGAGATAACTTTTTTGTGATCTGGCGCTATATAAATAAAATTTGATTGATTGAGTGATTTAATTGGTTTTCCCCTGTAAGTCGCTTTGGAAAAAAGCGTCTGCCAAATGCGTAAACATAAACATTTCTGATTTCTGCTTTTTCGCACAGTGTTACAGTATTTTCATTGTGTTTGTAATTCGTTTCTCATGCGTAAAGGATGCTGGACCAGGTGCCGACCCAGATGGGCGAGGGGTCGGTAAGGTGGGCGAAGCTGGTCATCCCTCTGGTAGTTCACTCTGCCCCCAAGGTGCGTCTTCGTGCCGCAGCGGCCTTGGAGATGGGGATGCCTCTGCTCCTGGAGAGACAGACAGAAATAGCTGCTATTATTGAACCAATGATGTCGTCTGTGAGTATTGTTTTTGTCCATGTGTTGTATCATTCTAGGTTTCAGTAGGTGGTTTAGCTTCATATTTTGCCTTAAATGTAATGGAAAGCAAACAATGAGCCCGTTTACGTGACCATAAAAATCTGATAGCGGAGTAATCAGATAATTGTAGTAATCAGATCTGACTTAGTTAAGGCCCATTCATGCTCGCTTTATGTGTGTAAATAGGTGCGTCTGTTTCAAATGGTGTTTAGTGTCACTGCCTTAATATTGTTGCGCTGGAATGATAGTTTGTCAGTCAGTCCACCAGAGGGCACTGCTCTTAATGAACATACTAGCTGAATACTATGAAGAACAGCAAATTTTTTGAGAAGAACGTGAATAATAACAAACAGGGTGATGACAGAGGATATATTATACTAATGTTGATACTGAAAAGGGAAGTTGTCATAAATATTAGTTGTTTTTCAGTAACTTACACAGTCGCTTTTTGACAAGTTCTGCCATTTCTGGAAATTTTCTCTTCAAATCTCACCACTGCTTCCACGGTTCCTGGTGGTACTGCTTCATATCCTCCGTTTGGGGATGCATCCACAAGCTCCCAGGGAATGGACAGAATATGGACGTAATGAACGCACAGGACAGACAGAATCCACCGTCCGTATACGTGTGTCTTTAACGTAGCGCATGATTGGGCCTTTACATGTACTTCAGAAATGTGATAATTGGATACATACTAGAGCCCGACCAATATGGGATTTTTAGGGTCAATTCCGCTATTTTGGCTAAAAAAGCTGATATCCGATATATTGGCTGATAATTGATGTATCGGCACTTTGGCCAGCTGTAAAGTTCTTAAAGTGCTTTATAAATAAAGTTGATATGATATGATATATCGGCGGATATATGAAATAAGAACATTGATATACACAGGATATAATAGTCTTGTATAATAGCGGTCCATGATTGTCAAAGTGGAAGTGAAACTGAGCACACTTTACTGTTCCTCTATCTCTCTGGGCAGCAAAGACACAGGAGCAGAGCAATTCAATCTCCACGCAGCAAAAAAATTAATACATCGGTTACATATTGACCAATGTTGATTAATCGGTGATGTGCTATAATTGGGCTGATTAATCGGTCGGGCTGTAGAACATACCACAAAGTGACAGTAGAATAAAGCTTCCTATTGTCACCTGCCCACCTTTAACTATGTCACTACTGTTTTCACATGTGCAGATGGAAAAGAATAAATCATATTAGCAGATATACTGAACATACACAAAAACTTGGGTGTATTGGGGAGAAATCCAGGTGTGTTAATCTGATTTCTCATAATCAGATTACTGCTGTTATCTAATAAAGCATATCTGATTATGAGTCAAAACACAGTATTGTCCCATCAGAGAGTGAACTTTAATTGATGGCCATTCCAACGTTTATTTCAATATAAAGTAGCTCCTTGTTTCGGATGATCCCTTATGGTCCAACTAAAGCAAAAATTAATTTAAAAGTAAAAATATGGGTCATTTAGCAACACTAATCTGTCAAATTGTCTCCAAAATGTCCCGTCGGAGAGATTTCGAATACCGTGTTTTGACCCTTATACTGTGTACATGATTATTTGAATAATCTCATAACTCCAGAAATCACATAAAGATCGTAGTATTAGTCTGCATGTAAATGGGCTCATTGATGCAGAAGAACCAAAAGTACAATAAGGTGCATATTCTGCACAACAAGTTTTGAGTAAAAATATCTGAAGTATAAAATGTAAAGGATTTCTTTCTTGTATTCTGTTTGTGTTTTAGAAACTGGTCCCGGAGCTGCAGAAGCTCTTCATGTCTAAGAATGAAACGAATGTGCTGAAGCTCTGGCCCTTATTTGTCAAACTGCTCGGGAAGGTAAAGTATATTTACAGGGGTTGGACAAAATAATGGAAACACCTTCACCTCAAGATGATAATGCCCCAATCCATACAGCTAGAATTGTTAAAGAATGGCATGAGGAACATTCTAATGAAGTTGAGCATCTCGTATGGCCGGCACAGTCCCCAGACCTCAATATAATTGAGCATTTATGGTCAGTTTTAGAGATTCAAGTAAGACGTCGATTTCCACCGCCATCGTCTCTAAAAGAGTTGGAGGGTATTCTAACTGAAGAATGGCTTAAAATTCCTTTGGAAACAATTCACAAGTTGTATGAATCAATACCTCGGAGAATTGAGGCTGTAATTGCCGCAAAAGGCGGACCTACACCATATTAAATTATATTTTGTTGATTTTTTTTTTAAGGTGTTTCCATTATTTTGTCCAACCCCTGTACATGTTCTTAAATAGTGACATGAATATTACCCATTTAGTCACAACAGACAAATAAAGAAGTTTTATGGTTAATATTTCTTAATCTTGGTATTTTTATTTCACTATTTTAATTGTACAGCTGTTTGTATGTCGTCTTAATCTATTCTTGTATTTTTAGTCTTTAATTTTGCTTTTTAATCATCTGTATGACAGTGTTTTTAATTGAACAGCTGCTTTATGTCTTTAATCTATTCTTGTATTTTTTTTAATTTATTTATTTATTTATTAATTTTGGTTTTCCCTTGTAAGTCACTGGAAAAAAGCATCTGCCAAATGCATAAATGTAAATGTGATTGAAAGTATTCTGATTAGAGATTCCACCTGAATCCTTATTCCTATCATAGAAACAGATTCAGATTAGATAACATGTTTAATATAGTATCTATTCTGACTGAGGTGGTTACAACAGGTATTTTTTTCTAATTGGTATTTTCATCTGGTCATAATTGGAATATTAGGATCCATGTAAACAAAACTTGTTGAATTAAAGCTTACTCTGTTCATTTAGCTCCTCCACAGAGGAGGTCCCTTCATCAACTCCCTGTTGCATCTGGAGGAGCTTGGCTTCCGCAGCTCGTCTCCTACAATCAAAAAAATAGCCTTTATTGCCTGGAAAAGCTTGATAGACAACTTTGCCATCAACCCCGGTGAGTCCTAGTTTCATCTGGACTGTATTTCTTTGGCTCTGTCATTACGTCGGAGTTCTGAGTTTCTTTTGTGTCTCTCTTGAAGACATCCTTTGCAGTTCCAAACGTATGAAGCTCCTGATGCAGCCCCTCGCATCCATTAACGTCAGGACAGAGGCACTGCTGCTCACAAAGGTGGAGGTTTGGTGGTACCTGGTGGTCCAGCTGGGGCCCAACCTGTCCTCCAACTTCGAACAGGTCAGACACACTCCTCCGTCTGCTTTTGTAATGCATTACCTGTCACAACCTCCACTACCTGGATTAAGTCTGTTTTTGTACATCTTGAATTTGACTTTGTGTCATTGGTGTCTTTTCCACCAACATTACCTGGGGAAAAGAATTCCTGGTAATCTGTGTGGTTTGTGTTTCCACTTCAAATTTGTGGGAAATTTATTTAAATCAGCCTTGGTTTCTAGTCACTTAATTTCTTTTGAGCTTATTTACCAAACATAGTGTTAAATTTGTTTGGATGGACAGACAAATGGGCATGGAAGTTTGCAGCCACACACTGGTTTAAACATAGAGGGTAAATATAACACATACACTATTCCACCAATCAGCACACAGCCCAACCCCTCAAGAAACCTGGGAAGTCTAAAAAGTCCTTGCCCCCTACTAGCTACTTTTTTTCAGGGAGAGTTTGGGACCAAGGGAGTTTTTATACCCCCGTCCGCCCCAGGGAGCGGGGGTATATAGCAGGGATTAAAGTTCTCCGTCACCACGACGGATTTCCGTCAAATGGAAAAATTGAGGGGGGAAAAAAGTCATATTGAAGTAACTTCCCCACGTGTTTCGCGGAGTCCAGTTGGCACCGGGTCCTAGGTCTGCTGTCCTGGGTCTGCAGGTGTTTAACACGCCACGCACAGGGGGCTGATAGGTTTAACAGTGATGATAATAAGATGACTTCTTTATTTTTATGTTGGGAGGACAGATCGATGACTATTTATCTTTGGAAGGAAACGCTGCTCATTCTGTGCCTCAGAAACACATGGACAAGTTCAGCTTTACCGAAGTTCAGCCTCCAGCCTAACTTTAGTTTAGTGCTAACAAGTAGCTTTCATTATGAAAGAACCACAGTGAAAAGGGAAGAAGACAGAACTGATCTACATGGACCTTCATGTTTGGGTTCATAGCTTATCTCCTCTTGCCGGTATATGACTAGTGTGTGTGTTTGTGTGTATGTGCCCTTCCCGTGCGTGCGGCCTTACGCGGTTACGCGCCTGACTGCATAAGTGCTTTATTTTGATTTGTTTAGCATCTTATTTCTATCTGTGTGGTACAGTACGAAGATAAAATTGAATGAATGAGTAACACCCTTGGTATTTGCAAAGCCACTGTATTTTAAATACCCTCAGAAAGTATCTGTAACGGAATATAATTTCTGTTTCAGTTGACGTAATTTCTTCCAATCAAAAGAGACTACAATATTGGCGGCGGGGGGTGGGGGGGTGTGGACGCAGGTTTGACGACGTACAGATTATTTTGGCTAGCATATACAACATCATGGACACGTTTGTAGAGGAAGGGGCTGAAGTGGTAACTATTGAGAGATGCGTGAAAAATACAGGGTGTCCCATAAGTCTCCATACATAGGAGACATAATACATTCCATACATATATGGTTCTAACATGTATTTCTTTATATTTCTTCTTTATAGTTTTACAGCAGTGGAGGACACGCATTGAAATGTGTTCCCGACAAAATGGCAGTCATATAGAGCATATTATATAAATAAAAATGGTTTATGTCAAGAAACGTTTATTTTTCCTATGTATGGAGACTTATGGGACACCCTGTAGATGGAAGTGGGCATGGCTTGATGAGAAGGGAGACGATGGAACTCCAATTAGATCATGGTACAAAAAAATGAAGCAGCCTGGTGCGTGCATGTGCATAGTTTGCCACAAGAAAATTCTGTATGGTTCCAATGGTAAAAAAGTCCTGATCTGCCATCAATCTGAGAAGTTGAAGATTAGTTGGTTAGGGTTACATTTACACAGACATTTTCCCCAAAATTCATGTGCTGTTGGAGTTGGAGTTATGTTTTAGGGGTTCCTAAATTGTTAAATAAAAAGTTTTTCACTCATTTTTTGCAGTAAGGTTTTCTTCTAGTTATTTTCACTTGCTTCAAAGGTTTTCATACCCTTTAAAATTAACCAGAGAGCACCAAAATTGACCTGAAGCTTTAAAAATTTTATGGGGGAGGACCCCCAGACCCCCCACCAATACCACTCATGACATTTTTTCTATCCATGTTACTAATCTTCTACACCTGTACACTCTCCCATTCAGTGTTTTTTACAGTATTGCCAAATTTGACTATATAAACTTGTATGCTATAGTAGTATTGTATTGCATCATTTTTAATAGTGGCCAATGATTTTGACCAGAAGAAAATTTTCAGTCAGATGAAAATTTTTTGCTTTAATCCCTGGTATATAGATGTACCAGGCATTCTGTCTGTTTGTCCATTGGAAAATATTGTCCAGCCTTTTTCTTTGACACTGTTCACCCGATGCTTTTTAAATTTGACACACATGTTCTTTACCACTAGGTCATGATGGCTGAATTTCAATTTTTGGATTTTTTAAATTTATTTATTTATTTTTTAATACAAATTTTTAGAAAAATTAAACTTCTTTGCCACTATTCACCTGATTCTGTTCGGATTTGATACACCTTCTTTACATGTACCTTTCTCTCAATATTTTGCCTTTTTTTTTTTTTTTTTTTTTTACAAGTTTTGGAAAAGTTTTTGAAAAGATTGAAAGTTAAGGGTGTCAGTGAGCAGGAGGGGAAAGTGTTGTGCAACCAGGCGGGGGTATTAGTAGGCTCTGGTTACTTTTTCACAGTTTTTTTTTTTTTCCACCCGGGTAATTTTGGTTGAAACATTGAGGTTTTTCAAAATTCTGGGTTAAGTTTCTGCGGTGGAAAAGGGACTATTATAAAGCTTTGTCACCATTCAATTATCCATAATTTATTATATATTAAAGCTGCGTATGACTTTCGTCACAAATTTTTCATCAAATCAGTAGAACCTGAGTCATAGCCTAAGCATCACAAATCCGTAAGTCTTTCCGTGATTACGCACCTGAATCTTTTCCCTCACGGTGAACAATTTCAAGGTCACATACTAGTCGAATATAGGACTATTATACAGCATTTTAAAGTTGTTTAAATTATCTTTGTTAGATAAACAAAGATGCAACTGTTAATCTGTGCGTCCACCATTATCTAATATAAGACTATTACATATATCAATGTTCTTATTTCATATATCTGCCGATATATCAGATATCGGCCAATTTATCGGATATTGGCTTTTTTTAGCCCCCATTATCGGCATCGGCCCCCAAAATCAACATTATGGTCGGGCTTTACTGGTAACACTGTGTTAGTTTTAAAATGTTCTGAGTAAACTTATGTTGTCTTTTGGCCCGTGTGTCTCCAGGTTTCTGTGCCTCTGCTCCAGTGCACCATTGGGTCTGATGCTGCTTCAGTCCCAGGCATTTCCTCTCGAGGTGTTAATCAAAATGGTTCTGTTGCACCTGGCACACCAAAGACCAGTACGTTTCTCTCTACGCACGGTGCGCTGACCAGTGCTGCACCTGATGCTGCGTCCACAACAGAGGGACGACACTGTTTTGTAATTTTTAATGTGTGTGTTACAGGCACTGCAGGTTTCAGCAGTCCAGCTGCCACACCACGGATTAGTCTGAACTCCAGCATGATGATACAAACCACCTTCTCCTCCATCCAGCTGCTGGGCCTGGAGATGTTACTGCACTATTTCCTGGGACCAGATGTTGTTGCTGCTGCAGCAAAGAACAAACTCATTCTGAGTCTTGGTAAGAATCTAAGCTACACATTATTCAGTGGATTTACACGACACTTATTGGATTAGTCTGACTAAAATACATGTAAACACTTTTTGTCTTCTTTATCTTCTCTGATGAAACTTCTGGTTGGATTCATTTCAGTGTTTATATGAAGCTTCCATGGAACAGTATCGACAAAATTTGTTCAAAGTTTTGAGAAATTAAAATTGTAGAATTTTTGAAATATTAAAATTTTGCCTTTTCTTATAATGGGCCATATTTTGATGACTTAGATATGTAAATGGTAAGAGATATTAATACAGTTACTGTTGAGCACTGATAGGAAGTCATATATGGTCTTTCATTTAATTAGTTGAGTTCCTCCAGTGAAAGTACCACCCACTTCTATTGGCAGATTGATCTCCTGCGTCAAGACCACAGGACTAACAGCAGCAGAACCTGACAACCTCACAAATTCATGTTGATATTGATTCTTGATAGAACATGCCAGTGAGCTACAGGGCCATTGGTCCTATTTTTACCAACGTGCAACCATTGATTCAAAGCAGGAAGTAATATGGAACCACAGTGTGTTTACATTTTCTGCTTGTTTTACTCTAATAAACAGTTTACAGATGAGATTTCTCTCCTTTTTTGCTAGGACTTTTGAGTGGGACTTACTTTTGTAGCCCAGGTCCTCTCAAAAGGTGCAAAGGCTTAGCTTTTCATTGAGCTTTTGACTAAATAATGTCTCTTTAAATTATATTTAATTGCTGAATTTATCCTCTTTGGACAACTGAAACTGGTCAATTTACTCTCACCAAATGGCAGACTGAATGTTAGAGAAATGATAATTCAGTCTCCTTACATGGTTGGATTGTTTCACGCGTTGTTCTGAATTAACATCACAATTTACTGCACAGTTTTTCGAATAAACATGTCTGTTATCGTTCCAGAGCCCTTAAACCACCCATTCCTCACTGGCGCCTCCTCTTTCACCAAACACGCTTCTGTTCTTATCTCGCATATCAGAGACGGCTTCACTTGTGTTGGCAAAGAAGCCCAAGGTAACCCTGAAACTGACTATACTGTCAATAAATCACAGCTTTATTTTATTTTTGAACTTATCTAGCATCTTAAATGAGGTCCACTGGTCAGATTATTATCAACAGCCGGGGATAATCAGTAATAATGTATGTGGGCTCTTTTGTATAAATGTGGTGGTTTTATAAAGATGAGAATGGTTTTGTAGTGGTCTGTTTTTAATTAACTGGTGGAACTGGTAAAGTTTCCTGACAAATAATAATGCTGATGGATTAAGTTATTTACGAACTGTTTTTATCAGGCATTGCATTTATACACACTTAAATGACTTAATTAATGCTTTGCATCAGCTCTGCTCCTTAGACGTCAGGAGATGAGTATCAGGGATATTTGTGAAGCATTTTGTAGCATAAAATTTAAAACAGTAGATATTACAGCCAATATAATTAATAAAAATCCAGCTGCTTTTAAATAGTATTGGACTAACTAGGTTGCTTTTGCACATCTTCAATCCCTGCCTTGAAATTCATTGTCATAAAACGTTCTTTCCTACTTGTATCTATTGTGGGTGTATTTATGACTTCCTCTCTTTTTAACTTTGCAGATTCCCTGTTGGCTCTAATATGGACGAGTCTCGTACGTTTTGTCAACCTGTCTATAGAGTCTGGTAAGTATTGAGGTGTCCATGTATCAGATTAGGCTGGAACTGTAGTGAGATTCAAAATTGCACTCCTTTATTTTTCTAACTTTTAATGTCCAGATTTCTGAGTAATAGCGTTGTGAGACTGTAAGGCTGAAAATCACCATTCTGAGACGAGGTGCTCAAAGAAGAAACGCTTTTTTTATTTCAAGGCCTTGTTTGTGCACAGATAAGAGCTCACACACTGACCAAGGACAGGCGGGATGTGAGGATAGACCTCTGCTGACACTTTTCTACCCAAATCAGGCGTTCACTGCATGCATTAGACTTTATTTTGATTATATAGATTTTTCTTTTGGTAAATGATATTGTGGCTGCTGCTGACCAGGGTGGGCTCTTGAAGACGTGGGTCCCACCCAGTAGCTCCACATAGAGCACCCTGGTTGGGTCTGGGCTCAGTCTCTTGAGACGACGTCCAGCGAGACCCCGTTGTCGTCTCCTGCCCGGCCCACTCTCACCTTCATCAGTTTAAGTCTGAGGGTCCAGATCCTCGTGGTCTGGGCGGCTTTGAAGACAGAGGGAACTGAGGGGCCTGTCCCCAGTGATGACTCTCCTCACTCAAAGCAAGAACAATGTTCAAGTGCAAAATGTAGAGAGATTTGACCGGTTGTCATTGCTTGTGTTGGCTCTCAGGTGGCAGTAAAAAAGACCGACAGGGTTGTGAAGTGCTGACACTGATGCTTCAGGCTCTGCAGAGCATCGTCATGTCCGAAGCTCTGCCTGCAGACAGAGTCCTGGTACAACACAGTTCAGGAATCTGCACCATAACGATTAGATTTCACCCTTAATTCAGCTTTACTTGTCGTCTCATAAATCATTCATGTTTTACTCCAGGTTTTGTTTGAAGCAACAGTGAAAGGCATTCCTCAGAGAGTCCTTGGATCTGCCTCCTACCAAGTGGGCAAGATGGATGTGCTGAATGTGAGTGGTATTAAATGTGTGATCACAAACGGCATGTATAAATCTGACTGTAGAGCAGGGGTGTCAAACTCATTTTAGTTCAGGGTCCACATTCAGCCCAGTATGACCTGAAGTGGGGCGGACCAGTAAAATAGTAACGGGAAAAAAGTTAAATTGCATTATAATAATGTTTATGTCTACAAAGTTTCATTAAAAATGAACAACCTGAAATGTCTTGAGAAATATAAGTGCGATTTTAAAGATAATATGCCTCTGTTTACCTTTTACATTTGTAAATTACAACTTGCAGATCACAGTGGATCTATAAATACACAAAACATTTATTAACAGGCAGAATATTGGTAAAATTGCACAGACTTCTCTTAAGGTTGTTCGTATTTGTTCAGACTATTCACATTTTTTGTTAAAGGACAATTTGTAAATGTAAACATTTGTAATTTTACTTTTTGTACTAAAACAAAGAAAAAAAACCGAATTATCATTATTTATAGGTTATTCTGATTGTATTTTACTGGTCTGATCCAGTTAAGATCAAGTTGCTCTGTATGTGGAACCTGAACTAAAATGATTTTGACATCCTTGTTTGTTAGTATCTTCAGTGTAATTTTTGCATTTCACAAATTCATCCCATGGGCCAGATTGGATCCTTTGGCGGGCTAGTTTTGGCCCACGGGCTGTATGTTTGGCACTTGTGCTGTAGAGGGTTTATAAACACTGTTTGTTCCATTCCTCAGGGAACACCTGCTCTGTTCCTCATTCTTCTTCTCTACGACAGCAGCATGTTACCAGCCTACATAGAGGATGAGAGGTACAAGACTTATGGACTTTAAGCCTCTGAATGTTTTGATGGTCTTCAAAGTTGACAAGACATGAAATGGTCCCTCTTTTTTTTCATATTTGTCTTAAAGGGGCTTGAAACCTGTAGAAATCCCTTCCTTATTACTTGCAAGGAAAGCTGTTTTCATTGTTGTTTTACCATATGTTTTTTTTTTTTTTTTTTCTGCAGGTTTTTTCAGTGCCTTCAAACTCTGGTGAGCTGTGGTTTGTCGGGGCCCACTTCCCCTCTTGCTTTTTCAGAGGCGGTGCTTGGTGCAATCCGACGCAGCTCCGGGTCCCTGCAGAACAAAGAGCAGCTGTGGAAGATGTGGACTGTGTTGGTTAGCCAACTCACCGACACCATTACACAGGTAATGTGGGGCCACATTAACTCGATGGGAATAGGATCAGTGACAAGTTGGCTGTCAGTTAATGACTATATTTTAACAAAAATTAACAAATACTGTGAGACTGTCTGCGAGTTTGAGGGCAAAAATCTGATTGGAGTGATAAAGGGTGGGAAAGATTTTAATATTTAGCTCTTCTCTTTCCCTCTGATCTGTGTCATTTCTGTTTATTAGGCTGCAGAGGCTGAACAGTCGCACTGAATCTCATTTACTCATAGTATGAAAACACTGCAGACAGACTGAGTTCAATGAAATAAACTTTAAAGTATAGTAATGCAGAAAAGTCTAAACTCAATCGTCAAAAATTTAATTTATGATTAACAATCCCTTGCAGATCTTTTGCTTTGAATATCATGTATATGTATTATATTTATCCTAAGGTAAACCACTAATGTTAGTGTATAGACAATTAGCTGTACACACTGTATGTACTTTGTGTTTTTGAAGTATGTGTTTTTCGAGTGATTACTGAAAAAACAAAATTTGATCAGAACATTCTGATTTTAAAATGGTTGTTTCTAGACATTTCAAGTGCAGCTGTATATATATTTTTCTTCGTTTTAGTCCAATGAAGTCAACCAAGGTGACGCCCTGGAGCACAACTTCAGTGCTGTGCACTCTGCTTTGTTGTTACCGATCACACACCTACTATGTGGCACGCCGCTCCAACAGGTCTGTGGCACATCCGTGTGATGTTCGAGTCTGACATTAAGACCACGGAGGACGTAATAGACCTAACTGTGTGACTCCTTTATTGTATTCAGGCTTCCCAGAAGTCCATGCTGTCCACATGGTCCAAACTGTACAAGGTATTCGCTCGCTGCTCAGCGCTGGTGGTCACAGCTGAGGAAAACATCTGCTGTGAGGAACTGTGTGCAAAGGTGACCACTGCTCTGGACAAAGAAGCCCTAAAGGTAAGTAGGAAAGAGGAGTTGATGTCTGATCAAAGTCTAAAGAAAATGACCACATCAGTTACAACGTAGAACGAATAAACAATACACACCCCGACTCACGTAGACTTTTGCAGGAACATTAAATTATATCTGCAAGAAGCAATTAATTGTGCACGCAACACAAAAAGAATCCAAGTTCTCAATGTTCATGAATTTGCATGGCATCAAACATACAGTTGCAGAAGTCAAAATGCATTAATCTTTCAATCCATTACAGAATTACATATTTTGCAGCTCCTTCAATACTATGGCTGTAGATTTTAATAGTTTTTTCTTCTAAGTACGGCTCTAATTCAGGCTGTTTTTGTGCCACTTCATGTGAACATAATGTCTAGTATTTATCAGCTATTCTTAAAAATCCTAAATGTTTTTCCCAAAAGCTGCCACAGTTCATCGTCCTTGTGTATGGAAATCTGGTTTTAACTTATTGATGCTGTTTGATTCGTCAGGCTCCTTCAACATTAAATGCCGTTGCCAGTATCCTCCAAGTCATGGTCGAGTGTGTGAATTTCTCCCCATACACACCTCAGTTTCAGCAACAGCTAAAATGTATGTACACTTTAACTAACCTTAAATCACTATTACAGTATTATATGTTATAATCAGATCTGTCTGAACATCACTTTGTTGTCTCCCAGCTCCTCACACTCCAGTCAATTGGATGCGAAAGAAGAACAAGGTCCTGGGGAACCTGTTCACATTCCAGTCTCTGCTTGGACAATGTCTTGATGTTTTCCTGAAGGACCCCGAGGCGTCCTCCGAGGCCACAGGAGCAGCTCTGACCTCCATCATTTCAGCTCTCTTCACCAACCTTGTCCTGGCCAACGCTGTCAGGGAAGTGTTGACTTCTCTCATTCAACCTCTGACCCTTTTCTACAAACAGGCAACCAATGAGTCCAACACGTTCACCCCACAGGTTCTGTCAAAGGTGAGTTTGTTGGTTTTGTTTTCTTTATGAAGGAGTAAAACTGTGCAAAATGAAGCATATAAGGGAGAACACACTCAAAACTACTAGTGCATAAAGTAGTGTGCTTTTAATAATACTTAAAAATGTAGAAATGAGGAGCAGTTGAATCGCATCCAGGTTACATCTGATCAGCTATTGCTAATACAATCAGTCACATATATAACCCCCTATCTGTCTAAAAACACCTGTCATCAAACAAAATCAGGAGATTTTCTAAAACAAAAACACGAAAAGCAAGTCGATGCAAAAGTCTTCAGGTTCTTGGATAGCTTAAATTGCAATATGTACCATAAGAGTTTTTATAAATGATGCTTGAAAAACTATCAAGCAAGTAAAGTATAAGCTCTCGTTGAAAATGGGCAATGACTTAAATGAATCCTTTAATTTAAAATATTTTTTTTTCTCCCCAGAAGATAATTCCATGACATCAGACAGAAATCTGACCACTGGTTCTATAAAGGAAGATTTAGACTGTAGCTGGTTAAAATTAACTGTGAATTTCTGAATTAGTGACATCGCGCATTAAACTAGAAGAGCGGTTCTTAACCTGGGTTCGATCGAACCCTAGGGGTTCGGTGAGTCAGTCTCAGGGGTTCGGCGGAGGTCAGGACACACACTCGACTCATTAGTCGGGTGTGTGTGTCGGGCTAGGTCTGTGTATGTTAACAAACGGCTTCGGAGACTCTTTCTCTGATTGACATCCAATATACGCGGTGTATTGTTGTTGCTTATAGCACTACAACACAAAGGAACAGACTTTGCTGTGAAAATGACATGAGAGTGGCACTTGCCAAGGTGAAGCCATGCATTTCTGAACTGGTCTCTCAAAGGCAACAGCAGAAGTCACACTGATTTGCAGTAAATAGTCATTATTATTGTAGCCTGATGGAAATTAGGTGATGGGTGTGTTAAAATGTTAAAAATGATAGATAGCATAAATACAATAAGTTCATTATTGGAATACATAAGGTTAAAAATTAAAACCATTTCAGTGTGGTAGTATTAAAAAAGGTCATGTCTTTGTGAAAAGGTATGTAATTTGTTGTGAGTTCATGCACTGTATTGGTTTTGTTCTTTGAACACAGTGATGTTAATGCATGGTTCATTTTGTGCACCAGTAAAACATATGCTTGTGTCTTGAATTTGAAAAAAATCATATTGTATTTTTTAATAAAGAAGGGTTCGGTGAATGCGCATATGAAACTGGTGGGGTTCAGTACCTCCAACAAGGTTAAGAACCACTGAACTAGAATGTAAATCTGTTCTTGTATCTCACTTTAAAGACAAATATATTTGTAAAAATTTAACTTGAATATGAAACTTCTGATTATATTGGACATCAGTGTTCTTCAATCTGCGCATTTATTAATTTTTTTCTGTTTCTTTCCTACAGTTGGAGAAGCTCCTCACAGACATCCTCAGCTGCATGCAGACCAGATCCACTTTCGCCTACGACACAGAACTCCTGACCCTGCTTTCTCCTCTGCTTTGCGTGTTGTTTCCCCACAAAAACAAGCAACTTCGGGCTTCGATCACTCAGTTCTGGAACTCGACATTTGGCAACTCAGTCAGCCTCACCTACCCAGATGAACTCAGGTGAAGACGCTGCAGTCCTCTTTAGTGTTGTTCATAATATTGTCCAAGAAACAGGGAAAGGAAATGTTTGTTTATGCTGTTAAATGAGAGGCACATGCATCAGCTTGTGTGTGACATGTCATTTTAATAATACACTGAGTAAAAGTATAAACGCACCATGTCCAGTATTTGTGTAACACAAGATGCACGGCCCAAAATGAGCTCATGATGTCTTATGGTTGTAAAACATGGTTAATTCTCTTGATTTGTAAACAAACTTGGTGTCCATCTCTGCGAGTGGGCACTTGCTCAGTGGTCTAGTGATTCCACCCACAACACAGCTGTCATGTCCAGATGCTGCTCAAACAGCGTTAACAATATTCAGGCACTCTAATACTGGGGACAGTAAAAGGACACTTCAAAATGTCACCATAACACAGATGTTGCAAATCACGTGAGAGCAGTTCCGGATAACATCCCATGGCTCCGTGTAGCCCTCAAAGACGAGTGGAATAACATTCCATGCGCCACAATTGACAATATTGTCAGCTCGATGAGAAGATGATGTGTCGCTCTATAGTGGGGGTCACCAACCCTGGTCCTCGAGAGCTACCATCCTGCATGTTTTAGATGTTACCCTCTTCCAGCACACCTGACGGGTCGTTATCAGGCTTGATGATAGGCTTATCGTTTGAATCAGGTGTGTTGGAAGAAGGATCCATCTAAAACAGGGGTGCCCAACCCTGGTCCTCGAGGGCTACTATCCTGCATGTTTTAGATGTATCCCTCTCCCAGCACACCTGACGGTCATTATCAGGCTTCTGCAGAGCCTGTTGATAGGCCTATCATTTGAATCAGGTGGGTTGGAAGAGTGATACATCTAAAACATGCAGGATAGTAGCCCTCGAGGACCAGGGTTGGGCACCCCTGATCTAAAACATACAGGATAGTAGCTCTCGAGGACCAGGGTTGGTGACCCCTGCTCTAGGGGAAGTCAGTGGTGGACAAACAGGATATCGAGTTGTGATTTCTTTCAACCAGCCCTCACCATGTCCACATGAATGTCCCTGAATGCCATTTGACACTATCATGTTCTAACGGACAGTAATCTGTATCTCACTGATCAACAGAATAAATTGTGTGCAATTTAAGATATTGTGCAACACCTAATGTTATTAAAGTTTAAAGTGTCACATGGTGCGTTTATATTATTACTCAGTGTACAATATCCCATACAATCATAGCGCAACGGATATTTTAAATAACACTAATTGAATTTATGCTCTTGGTTAATCAGTGTTGCTTGTTTGTTTCCACAGACCCATTCTAAGCCAGGTGAAGCAGAAGACACCGATCATTCTGCCTGGCTTCGAGGTCATAACTGTCCCTGATGACCTCAGTGGACAGTATTCAGTGAGTTCACAGCATGTTTTTTTTTTTTTTTTTGTAATATTAGCTTTAGTCATTACATTCTCCTCCTCTTATCTGTTTACGACTCTAATCCTGTTTGTGTTTTAAGGGTGAGAGTTCTCAGTTGGAGACGAAGCTCAGTGGGATACCGGTTTCATCTGTGGGGAAGAGGGACTCACTGCTGGGAAAGGCTTCAGAGATGAAAGACGGGAACTCTGCAAAGACCTCCAAGCCTGTTCCTGTGAGTCAAGACTCTCACTTTAGCTTTTAATCAGTAACACGTCCTCATTTGGAAACTTGGGACAGTTCTTTGATCTTTTGCATTGAATCAAATGCAAAATTTCCTCAGGTGGTGATTGAGCTGTTCACAGTTGTATGTTGTTTTGAGAAGATGGTGTTAATTATGTTGTCTAAATTGATGATTTTACAGAAAAGTAGATTTCCTCCAACTGTTGCAAAACTGTTTCCCATTTTCAATAGACAAAGCTGGACTTCAGCTCTCCAAAGCCTCCTCGCAGACAAATCTTGGAGGAAGAGGCCTCCATTGATTTTGTCTTCATCCCCCCTGAGACAAAGGAGAGAGTTTTGACAGAGCACCAAAAGGAGGTGAAAAGGACCAAAAGGTGACATTTTGCTGTTTTCTGTCAGTGATTGTATTTAAAACACATTTTATCTCTCCATATGTTCTGTGTCGCACATCGCTAACACTTTTTTGGACACAGGGTTGACATCCCTGCCATGTACAACAACCTCGATGCCTCTTTGGACACCACAGTTTTCACCCAGTACACCCAAAGCCCGGAAGACTCAATGTAAGTCTGTTCATCTGGTGCTAGAATCAAAGTAAAGTCCCGCTCTCTCAAAAAGCAACATAATGAAGTATTGCTTTCCACAGGGATAAACTGCCAACTGAGCAAGCTGACAAAGTTACCGAAGAGGCTTCTGGCAAGGTAATAAACCTGCAAAACAAAGCATTCAGCTTGGACTTTACTGTAGTTGGTTTTCCCACAAATTGTTCGACCTGATCTATAATGTGTATAGGATAATCCTCAAAACGCAGGATGGGTTGTGAAAGAGCTCAAATGATCCATATTTTAATGCATTGAGTGCAGATAAGAAAGGTAGTTCAGAAGTCTAAGTAGCTCTGGGGGGGGGGGGGGGGGGGGGGGGTCCTGAGGTATTTCCCGGCCAGCTGTTTAATGATTTCAACATGTTCTGGGTCAACTTCTGGAGGGGTGCTAATCAGATGCTGTGCATGAGCTTAGTACACCATTTCCTGTAATCAGTTGCAGCAGTTCCCATCTGCATGTTTATGCAGTGTTTGCAGGGCTACTTTTAAAATGTGTTTCACTACTGACTTTTCTTTTGGATTATGTAGTGAATAACATGTTTAAGTTGTCCTACAGTGTTAATTAAAGTGACATCTATACAATACTGCTCATTAAAGCAGAATGAAACCAAAAGACAATGAATATATATTGACACTTGACAGAGGTGAAAGGTATAAGTATATGGAAACGGTGTGATATATCGTCTAAAAACAATCAGGAACCACTTTTCATCTGCCATTTGGAATTAAAACAAGTGAAAAAAATTAACTTTCATATACCTTCTGTAATACGACATCTTTCATCTTTTCACTTAGTTCTTGTATTTTGTCATCTTTCAACCATTACTTAGGTTTTACATCATGTGTGAAAAGATGTAACAATAACAAATCTTCCCTCTTCTCTTGCAACTTTTGCTCTCCATCAGCTCCATCCTCTCAGGAATGCAGCACTTCCTACATCCTACCACACAAATAAGCTTTTGTGCGTTTATATTGAATTTTAGTGCAATTAATGCAACATAATTGGCTTAAATAATGTATTGATTTGAAGACAGTTGCACATATTTTTCAAAGACATTTATTCTGTTAATACTGGAGTTGGAGGACATGAGTTTTGTTTTTGTGTTTTTTGTTCTTTCCTACTCATTGATGTCATTACTGTTGCTTTTTCTCAGGTTTCTGAGGCTGATGGGACTGAAAACACCCTAGATTATGCCAGCCCAAATGCTGCAGCCAGAGAAGAGATTATAACAGAAGACAACAAACAGGAAGAGTCTGTCCTTGAGTCAGCAGACGACCCTATGGAGAATGATGCTCAGAAGGATGAGACAGAAGACAACAACTCACAGTCTAAAGAAAGCCCCAGCCTTAATGTTTCTTCAGATTTGGTCATAGGGACTCCACAGAAACCCAGCAGCCGTCGTCAGTCTTTTATTACTCTGGAGAAGTACGCCGAGGGTAAACTCGCCAGTCCCAGCAATGCATCCTCATTCACAGGTCCCCTAATAAAAACCCTCAACAGCCAAGAAACTGGTAACGCCACCAAGACAAGTCCAACTCTACCTTCCCAGACTGCAAACAGTGCAACCTCTCAGAGCTCTTCACATTCACCCACTGAAAAAGCAAGTGTTCCTGCAGACAATGCCCCAGACTCTCCTCGACTGCCAAAAGACTCAAAAACCTTGCCAGTGGTAAAGCTGACGGAGAGACTTCCCTGTGACACAACAGAGGATGAGGACATTATTCCAGACACCCAGACTGAAGATAACGGGAAGGAGAAAACAAGAACGCCTCCCAGATCAGAGGAAAAGAAACTCTCAAGCCAAGAAGAGGAATCTGACCAGACTCTTGATGACTCTCAGTCCTCTCAAACATCTTCAGGTGAACCCAGACGATCTGGACGCTCCAGAGTCAGACCGCTGCTGCCTGGTGAGGACCCACAGGACCGGGAAGAAAAGTTTGCACAGATTAAAAGGAAACGTTCTGGAGAGGATAAAAGTGATTCCCAAAGCTCGTTACAAGGGAGACCAAACACAAGAAGCAAGCTGGCTGCCGAAGAGGAAAGTTCAAGATTACAAACAAGGTCTCGACGGAGCAAAAGTGAGTCGAGTCAAACCAACTCCCAGGTCAGAGCACACAAGAGGATCAAGTTGTACAGCAGTTCACAGGACTTTCTTGATAAACCTGAAACCAAAAGGCGAAGCAACAGAGAGTCTAGCCAAAGTGACATTCAGTCAGATACACAGTCTGATCATGAAAGCCAGTCGAAGGGTCGGCGGCACAGATCGTCACCGACAAATGAAGCAGAGGGTGCAATGAAGAGAAAAGATGTACCCAAGAAAGTGGAACCTGTCAAAACAGCCACACAAGAGCCTGTAGAGCAAAAGGATGAGCCTAAGAAAGACGTTGAAATGATCTCTCCTCAAACTGAAGGTGTGACACAAGAGGATGTTGAACAGGCCAAAAAGGACCAAGAGGTTGGTCCAGACCAGAAGGATTCCCCAGTGGTCACTCCACCAACTGATGGTGAGTCACAAAGCATCCCAGAATCACAGGAAACGCAGAATGTAATAGATGAAAAGCTGAGTCAGGAAGACTCCCAGGCGGTCACGACCTCCTCGTCTGATAGCCAGTCTCGGCGTAGATCACGAAGAAGTCAGGCTTCATCTGAGGCAGCAGATTCTGAAGAAAACAGTGAAAATAAGGCTTTAGGAGGGAGACGGAGCAGATCCAGTTCCCAGACAGAGAGCAGAACTGGCGGTAGGAGCACAAGGTCCAGCCCCATCTCAACAACCGAGAATTCTCAGTCACCAGAAGTTGCAGGATCAGAAGAGTCCTCCCAAAGAACAGGCAGGTCTTTGAGACGAAGATCTTCTCAATCGTTGGTAGCCGGTGTGGAGACCTCAGAGTCAGAATCCTCTGAGAACAGAGAAAATGTACTTACAGGGAGGAGAGGGAGATCTAAAAAGCTGTCTCCTCTCAGTCCTCAAACCATTGAAGCTAAAGGCGACCATTCGACAACAGCCGATTCTGATGTTTCTCAAAAAGCAGACTCTCAAAAAACACAAAAGAAAAATCCAGAAGACTCGCAGAAAAGCCGGGATTTGCAAAACTCAGAGTCACTGGATGCAGTCGCTAGCAATGAGCAGAGTCAAGACGTCCAAATGGAGGTAGAGGTTGATGCTGCTGTAGCCTCAGAGTCCCCTGAGACTGACTCAACAAGCACAAACCAACCACTCAATGCATCACCTAGCAACAAGATGGAAGAACAGACACACACCAAAGCAGATATTGAAACATCTGCACAAGAAAGTGAAGGTGATGACCTGCAACCTTTGGAAAAACTTGAATCAACAGAGCAGACTCATGATAAACTATCCTCTGATCTTTCTGAGATGTTGACCGTAACTCCTCCTGATGAGACGCAAGAGGAACAGCAGATCTGCGAGTCTGTAACTAAGACTTTGGTAGAAGCAGCTGACACAGTTACAGAAAAACAAACCATAGATTTAGAACAAGAACATTGCATTACTGTGGTGGATGGAGCTCAAAACCATGATGATGCCTCCACAGAACCAAACCAGACACAGCCTAACACCATAGGTGAACTGTTAAAGGAGGAGGAACAGCCTAATTATGTCAGAGAAGATGAATCCCAAATCCAGCCCGCAGAGGTCAGTGAAGGCATCACTTCTCTTCAAAGCAATGAAGATGGCAGTGCCCAGATCACAGAGTGTCAGAATGAAGAGATGATGGAGGAACACGAGGCTGTGGATGCTCCTTTGGCTGCAGAGGCCGCCGGTGAAGCCTCTTTTATGTCGAGCAAAGATGTTTCTCCAGTGAAACAGAAGGACCTGGAAGCTGTGATGGGCTCAGATGTTGGACAAAGCCCCAGCAGCAGCAGGACCAGAGGAACGTGGTCTCCTTCTGCCTCCCCGTCTACCAGTATTCTAAAGAAGGGCCAGAAGAGACCACTAGAGGAGGAGTCTCCCTCACCTCTTGTGAAGGTAAAGATTAAGTTTATTGTTGTACAAGTAACAACTGAGATTTTTCTTATCAATGAGACGACTGACGCAGTATTACTAGAATGATCGTTTCTATACATCCTCTTAATTTTTTATCTATTAACTTGTTAAATGTATAAATCTGGGTTTTTGGTTTTTATTTGTTTGCTGAATGGTTGTTATCCTATTCTGTGTGAAATATATTTGATTAAAATGCTATATAGGTTTGTAGAGTTTTTGTTTTTACATGAATACTTTATCAGGTCTTTCAGAATCTGCTCCATCTAACACTGAAACAAACACTACCATGCAAAGTACTAAACTAGCAAAAAAAAAAAAAACTACTAAAGTGAGCCAGGAAATTGTCAAAATGGAAGAAAAGTTATAAAATCAAACCCTTTATAAATCTAAAACTATACAACTGTCAAGGCAATGAAGTAAAATTTTCTGTTCAACTTTGCAGTCGAGACGAGTCTCCTTCGCCAACCCGATCCAACAGCAGGAAACCGCAGACGACATCGACCGTCGCAGCCCCGCCATCAGAACCAGCTCACCCCGAAGAGCCAAGAGCAGCAGCATCCCACAGCCGAAGGTAAAACCATGCTGTAGGTGTTCCAAATGAGCCATTTTCTCTTACAAATGACGTTCTGATTGATGCTGAAAACCTCTTTACTCTTTATTCTAGCATGTCAGTACTCCGACAAAGGGCTTGCTCATCCTGAGTCCCAGAAATCTGCACAGTCCAGGTTACAAGAGCTCCAAGAAATGCCTGGTATGCACAAAAATGAACACACATACTTACTACTATGAAAGAAGGACCTTTTTACACAAGCAACTGACCTGATTAGATCTTAGACTACATTTGGTCGTGCAATGAGTTTTCATGTGGATCTGGTTTGACTTCACTTCAGAGGGAATTCTCACACTTCGAAAATGTTTTAGGTCCTTCAACAACTGGTCAATTACAACTTTGTTTCTCCATGTTTTTCTACAGGGCAGAAATCTGAAACATGTATACAGTACTAAGCTAAACACATGAATAATATATGGAATAGAATGTGGAATTACATGCACAATATTACCTTTTTATAACTTAATTATCATTGTCAACATTAGGTACAATACTACATTATATTTCTTCAATATCATGTAAGTTTTAGTGTTGTTTTTCCACTTGTTCATTTCTGTTTACTTATTTTTCACATAATTTATCACCTTTCTTTATCCGTCCGTCCTCATTTTTGTTATAGCTGAATGGGAAAACCATTCGATATTTTTTCACCAATTTGTTAGTTAATCTCCATATAGTTTAGCGATTCCTTCTGCTGTTTTGTCTGTTATCTATGTTTTGTTTCATCATCATTTTGTTTCTTTTCAGTAAGCTATTCTGAAAAACTGCTTCTCTTCAGCTGCTGATGGGCATATTTGAAGAAACTACTCTAACATTACTTACAAATACAACTTTTTGATATTGTGAGGGATTCAGATGACTTTATCGTGATTTTACTTCTTAGATTCTTGTGAATTGTCTGTTTTAGCAACATAGTACAAGAATTTACTTTTTAATCTTGCTTTATTTTTGTACTAAAAGTGTTTAAATTCAGCAAGTTCCACCACTGACAGTTGCAGATATATAGTCAGAATCTGAAAGTTCTAATGGTTTGTGTTTTTGTCAGATTTCTGAAATGGGCCAAGAGCCTCGGCCAGTTTCCAAAGACTGCATCTACCCTCCTCTGGTGGGGTGTTCTGCCCCTGTGGAGGCTGTGCTGCCTCAGATATCCTCCAACATGTGGTGGGTACAGGTCTAACCCCTCGCTTTGTGCGCTTTGGATCAAATCTTAGTCTTTATGTGAGGCCTAAGTCAAATCTGGGGAATTTTAACTCACTGTTTCTTGTCAGGTCTCGTGGCTTCGGGCAGCTCGTGCGGGCCAGAAACATCAAAACAGTTGGTGACCTCAGTGCTCTAACTCCAACTGAGATCAAGACTCTGCCGATTCGTTCCCCGAAGGTGTCCAACGTCAGGAAGGCCCTTAAAGTCTATGAACAGCAGGTAAGTGTTGGAATACAGTTGGAAACCCCGCCCCTCACATGCATTGTAGCTTATTTTGGCATCGATTCAGCTGACGTCATCGTGTCTATGCGTATGGTGATTCTGGCCATTATAAGTAAATAGGGGGAAAAAAAAACAAACTTTGACTTACTTTTCCCAAAATCTAATAACATCTACTCTGGGTCACTGGCAATCTATAGACCAAATTTGGTATGAATTCAACCAATAGTTTTGCTGCTAAGGTGTTAACAAACAAAGAAACAAACTGAACCAAAAAATACCCTTTGCCTCCCTTTCGGGGGTCGGAATAATTAACTGACACTTGAATTTTCATCTTTTAGCGTAAAGGACGAGGTGGAGACGAGCTGAAGAGTTTTGACGAAATGGAGATGATGACGTCCGAAGTGGAGGAAACAAATGCACCTCCAAACCAGGAAGAGGAGGAGAAGCCTTCAGCTGACGCACTATGTATGTATTAAAAAGAGCAATTATTTTGAGGTTAAACTTGCTGCTGTGTAATTATAATCACTGGGTATTTTAAGTGGTAAAGTTAAAATAGTCCTGGGTCATGTGATTGAATTTTTGGTGGCTGCTAGATGGTCGTGTAGATGAAACCCAATAATATTCAGTGTATTGACACGATACTGGGACACATCACACGTACAGCCTGTAAGACATCCCATTAAATTAAACATAATCCTAATAAAAATGTTTGTCAGTTTATAATTGTCACGATAAATGTCAAATCAAGGCAGATTTTTCCTCCTGAACGAGTTGTCAAACTGTGTGTTATGAGATACATATGTACATTTATGTTAAATATATTGTATTTCGTTACTTTTTCTGATTAATGACCATTGATGGGTGTGTATGTAATTGATTTCTTGCTTTTTTTGTTTATTTATTTTTTTTACTTCAAATTTGAGACAAACTAAAAGTGAAGTTAATGCACTCAAATTCATGAAGTGCAACCAAAACAACACTGTAGACTGGGGAATGATTGTGAATTTACACGGATTATAAATGACTGTAGAACAGGTTTTTACCAAGTATTTAGTTATGAGAAGTTCCAGGACCACAGTAAACATCTAGTGTTATGATTGAGTCTTGGCTGATTAAACCAAACTCAACAAACACAATGTAGTATTTATTTATTTGGTGAAACTTCAGCTTGGGCTGCGTTAATACAGCAACTAAATCTGTGCTTTTAAAAAAAGAAAAATTCAATTGAATACAATATGGCTACGGCATACTACTACGGCATTACTACTTACTCTGTGTTCCGCTGTTGTGAAGCTCACCTTTTCTCTACCTTCTGAATCTTTGCAAACTTTCATTTGAGGGGGTAGGTCATTTGTCCTGGCCTATTATATATTATACAATATGTATATGTACAATATGTAATATGTATAATAAGTCTAATGTGAAGGTGATGATTTTTTTTTTTTTTTTTTTTTTGGTGTGGAGGCACAGATTTTGCCGTGGCACAGCGCCACAGCAAAACCTTACTGGGAGAAACACTGTACTGTAAATGGAAATAATTTGACATGTAAACGTACATCAGTTATGAGTTTGTGTAAGATTATGATTTGTGTTTGCAGCCGGAGAGCTCGTGGATGAGGCCAATGGAAAGGTGGAGCACGACCACTCTGGGATTCAGACCCTCGACACATCCGATGCTGAGGAGAAACCCGAAGGACAGTTACAGTCTGCTTCGCTGCTGTCGGATGTCGAAGCCCTGAGCTGCAGGATATCAGAAGAACTCAGTCAGTGTTCGCCGCAGCAGCTCGTCGAGTTACACGACCACTTAGGAGGCGCGATGAGGCGTGTGATGGTGGAGATGCACACACGCCTCTGCAAGACGGATGGAAAACCATGAGACCGATACGTCTGCTGCATCAGACGGCTGTTCCAGGCACATTACATAATCCACCGGCCATATCCCTGCAGACAAAAAAAATGGCAAAAGGCTGTGACATGGTTTTTTTTCCACTCCTTTGGCTTGCAAAGGATAATTTTCTGTTTTTAAAATGTTACACCATGGCCTTTTTTAAAAAAGTGTTTTTATGTTCGTTTGTTTTTTTTTTTTAACTTCTTGCTTGCGCTAAAGACATTTTTAGAGACTCAAAGGGAAGCACAGCCACACTTTTTAACTGTGTCAAAAAGAATTTTTACCAGTGGTAGTTGGGACTGGTTGGTATTTTTCTAATGCCCGCTTATTTCATAAAGGGCTCATGTTAAAAATGTATCTAAAAAACTTCTCTGTGAACTTTTACTCTGCCAATTTGTAAATAATGCTTCTCTCATGTCAGTTCATTCTTGTTTGGCTGCTCAAACCTCTTGTATATACTATAGTATTTGGTAGTTTGTAAACTCTTTAGTTTCTTAGTGAATTTTAATGTCATCATAGATGTTTAGATATAGACGTTCTGCACTTAGGTTTCTGATCAGCTTTTCAAATCTTTCAATAAAATATAGAATTTACAATCCCGTTTTTAACAGATTTTATGTGAACATACCTCAACTTAAAATACAGATAACTGGTCATTTGTGAAAACATAGGCTATCAATTAAAACAGACATGGAGGATATTCTACATGCATGCTTATGTGGTCGATGCTGATACCATTTATGATTTATATTTAGATTAGAGTTATCTTCCTTCAGTAAAATCTTCATTATTAAAAACAACACTAACCCGTATTAAAGTCTTTCAGCCTTACTGTTTGAATTCAGTCATCAAACCTTAAATAAAACCCACACATTGATCAATAAATGTCTTATTTGCTGTAGACTAATGAAAATGTCAAGGTCATTTACTGGCAAAAACCAATGTAATATTTCTTATTTTTATGTGTATAGAATTGTCTCAAACCCTGTGCGGTACATAAAACAGTTTCTTCTGGTTAAAATGCTGCAAGTATATTTTGTTTACTTGGCTGTGTATTATATCAGATTGATTCAATTATTCAAGCTCTTTTTGAAATAAATCTGAATTGATGACAAAATTGAGGTTAGTGCTTTTGCTGGAGATCTGTTTTGCTCAGTACAAACCTAAAATGCCACCTAAATGTACATTGTCAACCTCACAAATGCAGTATGAGACTATTTTTATTTTTGTTTTGTGAAGAAGTACCAGTTTTCAGTTTTTGGGGAGTAAGATATCTTCTGATGATTATTGTTATTGCATGTAAATATCATAGTTTTTTTTTT
The DNA here is from genome assembly GCF_902148855.1 of Sphaeramia orbicularis. Classification (NCBI taxonomy): domain Eukaryota; kingdom Metazoa; phylum Chordata; class Actinopteri; order Kurtiformes; family Apogonidae; genus Sphaeramia; species Sphaeramia orbicularis. Next base: position 26,591,334 of record NC_043977.1, on the reverse strand, counting down.
TTTTTTTTGTAAGTATGTTTTGCTCATGTACACAGGCAAAGAAAATCTGAAATCCATGCAGACCTCAAAAAAAAAGAATAAGATTTCATTTTTGGCTGTATTTCCCAGTCGTACTTGCCAATGAGAGCTTTTAGATCAAAATCAATATGGACTGAGTCAATATATCTTCATGTGCTTAACTGAATTGAATGTAGAAACCAGTGGTATTCATCTGTCAGTCTGTTGTATCTCACCCAACAGCAGCGTGAACTGGGGAACAAACCTTTACAGCTCTGTAAAAATGTTCAGCTGTAGCCTTTTGGTTTGTGTCTTCTACTGTTTAATTGCCCGATATTTGTTTAACTCTCAGACTTACAGAAACAGTTCTTTATTTTAGGAAAGCTTCTACTTTTGACTCATTTCTGTCCATGTTAACGTCAGGTCTCTGAATCAGAGCATCACTTAAGTTTACAGAATTATCTAATGTCGATTTGCTTTTGGAACTTTGCCTAAAGCTTGAAATTTAAATGGAAATACAGTAGTAGTGATATAACACAATATGGCAGGAGGTGCCACTGACTTATTTCACTGTTCCATCTTCTACAGTTGGCCTGTTACACCGGCTTCTCTTTGGCTCAGTGTGTAAGTAATTATCTGATTATTTCTGCAGAGCGCTGCCAGAGGCTGCGTTGCATTTCCACAGTTTATTGAGATAAGTCAGGCTCTGTGTGCAAGCCCAGCAGATTAGGCTCCAGCTCTTCTGGACGATGACCAGGAGGCGAAGCGGCTGCAGCAGCGTCTCCACTGCAGGATGAGAGCGTCCACACAGGGCTGAGAAGAGGGACGCTGAGGTAAGAACACACATTATAATGCATGTAAACAGTCATTCTTTAATATCAGAACCAATGAGGGCATCTGCATCTGCCTTCAGAGCATGACTGAAATGAAAAAACTGAAATGTCTTATGCATCAGGAAAAAGTAAAGGTTAGATCTTAACGTCTGATATTTAATAGAATTCAGACAAAGTGATATCTTTTAATCTGTTGAGCTTGAGGGAGCATTAATTGGTAGTGTTGTGTTTTCTTAAATGACTTGGTTGTCTTTGGTTACAGACTTTATTATAAAGTGATGCATATCAGCCTGCTTGAAGATGTAATTGTACTCTGCCGGTACTTAATAACAGAGCAGTCTTTTTTGTTTTCTTTTGGAAATCAAGTCCATGAACTGGTAAACAAGGCTGTTAGCATGCAACTGCATTACAGATGTAAAACTGTCACTTTTATTATGCCTCTTATTCTGATGGTTGTCAGATGTGTTTTTCTGTGGATTCATGTGGATAGCAAGACAGCAAATGTTTGTTTTAGATGAAAAAGTAAAGGAAATGGTTCAAGAGCTCTCATTTGTTGAAGTCTTGAAGATTCACAGCTGCAAACTATTACAGAAAATTTACAACAACGTTTAAAAAATTTGAGCTGTGTATAGAAAGTAACTCCCCACATTTATCTTCTGTTTGGGAAAAATGAAAAGCTTACAGTGGCATTTTGAATGATCATGATGTGCACAGTCTTTTTTATACTTTAAAGGTTTTTTAACCCTCCGCTGGTGCAGAAGAGATGCAAACTCAGTTGACTCTGGGATGGATTGTGTTACTCTGTGGCCTTCATTCAGTCCATCCTTCTGTCACAACCAGTGAGTACAAACTAGTGTCCACTGAAACCGAGAAAACGTGCAACTGTGCAGTGTGTGTGCAGTATGTAGACTGTGATTGGTCAATGATAGAGCCTTGACTTAAAACCACACAAGACAGCATGTAGAATATTATTTATTTATTCATTCATGCATTTTTTAATTTATTATAATTATTATTATTACATTGATGTTCACCAACACCTTTTATATCCACTTGCAGGATTTCCAGCTAGTGCTAACAGATGGTCGCCTCGGAAATGCAGAATCTTTATCGTCCCTCCTGTTCCACCGCCAATGTTTCCACCAATTAAACAGAAAGCAGAACTGATGGTGATGAACACATATATACACACACTAGGGTTTGGCAGCAGTGAGATAAAAAAATCATATTGTGATATATTTTGTCTGTGTTATTATACAATATATATCTTGATGTTTCAGTTGTAAACTCAAATCATACAAGATGTCACTGAACATTTAGGTCAGTTTAGGGGGAAATAACTGAACACATTTAGGGCTGACTGACTGATGTAGCACTATAAATTTACTTACTGTAAATACATACACTAAACTAACAGCCATATTTCTGTAACAATGTTGCAAACAACCCATGTTGAGCTTTTTGTACCAATATTTACACTTACATTTGAAATGTGCAGTTGTGCTTGTAAGTTTACATACCCTAGCAGTATTTCAGATTCTTTGGCCATTTCTCAGATACTATGAATGATAGTACAAAAAAATTTTCTTTCACTCGTGGTTAGTGGTTGGGTGAAGACATTTATCATCAAACAAATGTGTTTGCTCTTTTTAAATCAAACTGACAACAGAAACTATCCAAATGACCCTGATCTAAAGTTTCCATCCCCTAGTTCTTAATCCTCTGTATTGGCCCCTTTGACATCAATGACAGTTTGAAGTCTTTTGTGGTAGTTGTGGATGAGACACTATTTTCTCAGGTGGTAAAGCTGCCCATTGTTCTTGACAAAACACCTTCAGTTCCTTTAAGACTTAGGGTGTTCTTGCATGAACTACATGTTTCAGACCTCCCCAAAGTGGCTCAGTGATGTTGGGGTCAGGAGACTGAGATGGCCACTCCGTCACCTTCACTTTTTTCTGCTGTAGACGATGACAGGTGGACTTGGCCTTGTGTTTTGGGTCATTGTCATGTTGGAACATCCAAGACCGTCCCATGCGCATTCTGTCAGGGTATGTAAACTTATGAGCATAGATGTATGTGTGAAAACCTCTTGCCAAAAGCTCAACAAATCATACGATTGTTTGTGCTCAGTGTCAGTGATACAGTCATTTACTAAAACTTGGAAAGATGTTACAATATGTCAAGTGTATCTGGTGCATTCCCCGGCCCTAAAACACACAAAAGACGTTAACATTGTGACTTGGTCAAGTCTCAAATCTTCACAATTTCTGGATAAAAACATGCAAACGATTTAAAACTGACTCATGTTTGTTTGTCTTTAATTTCTCAGGCTGATATAACAGAACACATCACAGGCCTTAAGGGGGACAAGGTATGATACTAATGTCACATGTCAGTTTAATTAATTAAAACATCTGGGTAAAACTGTCATAAAATAGTGAAATGACTTCAGTTTATTTTATTTTATTTATGTTGAATGAAGTATACTCTAATGGTGTATGTGTTTGAAGGGCTGTAGAGGACTCAGAGGACCCAAGGTGAAGTCTAAAACATTTTCACACAAGCACAAAAAAATGTTTTCTACTCTAGTTGTAAAATAAGAAATATGCTGAAGTCATGATGTGGTTTGTATTTCAGGGTGAACAGGGAGTGATTGGTCCAGAGGGCGAACATGGAACACAAGGACCCATGGGAGAGACGGGTCAAAAGGTAAGAATTTCATAATGTTGTTCAACCCAACACCCATTTAGCACTGAAATACAGATGTTTTGTCTGATGTTTAGTTTGACACCCTTTTCTTGTGTGATATTTGTGAATGTAATGAGGACTGAAGAATGTGATGAAAATGAGCGATAGAAAAATACATAATTGCATGATAATACAGCAGTCACATGGATTAAAGGCCTTCAATTCCTCCACAGGGAGAGAAGGGCGACAGAGGTTGGAGGGGTCTGTATGGAGACATCGGAACTCCAGGGATGATAAAGGTACAGTTTAGTGTGGATTCATTATGATGCCTATGTCGTTGACAGACCAGGCATGCTGTCATTAACCCTGTAAAGCCTGAACCGTTAAATCATTAACAGAAAATTCCAGTTCTTTGAAACCAGAGCCTTCATTGGTCCTTCTGAACAACCAAAAATAAACTTTTTTCAACTATCAATTTCCATGTATGAGCTCCAATTTTGTATCATATTTGATACATTGGCTCTCAAAGCTCAAATATTATTTTAGAACAAAAAAAAAACATAATGTAACACAAACATATCTAACAAACCGGTAATTCCTTTTCAAAATTGGCAAAGTTCTGCCTCCTTCCTCAATGACAATCTTGTAGTGTCACTGGAAAGGCCTCTGGTGAACGAATTCCTCCCCCCTCGTGGATTATCCGTATATTGCATGTATCTAATTATATACATCAGGTTTTTCAAGAAAAAAAATATCACACTGATCATGTAGAGGGCATCAAAACTCATGTATCAAATATGATATGTTTGGCGTTATAGTGTTAATATATACTGATCACTGGATAAGATGCTCAGCATTTTTACATTATTCTACTTTTTCAGCTGAATACTGGAATTACAACATTTGTTGATTGACCAGTGCTTGTTGATATTAGTATTTATTCCTGAAATTCCATTTGAAAACCAGGTCAATGTTGAAATATTACAGCATCATACTTTAGTCATCATCAGCAAGAAGAAAACTTATGTGTTACTGATATCAGAATTTCTCATTTTTATAGAAAATATAATATATTTTGGTTTCAAAATAATTTTTACCTCATCCTGAAGAAACATAATGATCAGTTTCTATTTGTCATGTTGGGATGATGTAATAACTACCTATTTTTAACCACACTGTCGCTTTTCATTGTTTCTTTTAATTATCTCTTAAACTCACTTCAATTGGTCAAGCAGCAAAACAGAAATGTTAACATCTACAAGAAGATGCTTTTGATCTGAAATGAGTTCATACTAAAAGAAAAAAATAGGTTAACTGCACCTGTTTTTATTTTTTCTGGCAGGGCAGTAAGGGACGTAAGGGATTCAAGGTAAGTGGTAATTATGGTGTGTCAGACGTCTTTGTTTTTCGTAGACTGAAAACCAGTGTTTATAAAGACAATCAACAGTTTACCATCTATTTCTCATCATTGTTGTTCATATGTGTTTATCTATTAGGGGGAAAAAGGTATGAAAGGACGCAGAGGACTCCAAGGAGAAAAAGTGAGGAAATAACATCTACTTTTGTTGCTAGAAATGTGACTTTATAATACATGCCAAAAACTGTATTAAGTTTGTGTTTCTGTAGGGCGACCGTGGCATCCCTGGAAAACCAGGAGCAAAGGTAGAGATTAACCAACATGATAAACCTTAAAAGTAAAGCTGTGAAGGTACGCTGTAGTGTGCTGTTCTCAGTGCTGGAGGATGTATTCAGATATGTCACATATGTAAAACTACTATTACCAAACTGAAAATACTTCATAAGTAAAAGTTCTGCACTGAAAACTTTACTCAAGTAAAACTATATGAGCATTATAAATAATGTATTATTTTTGTAAAAGAAAGAACAATTGTCTGATTCATGTGAAAAATTAAAAAAAATATTTCACATCTATGTTTTTAATTGCATATTGATCATGACAAGTTCTTACGTAGAAATATTAAGTATGGGTGTACATTAGCTGCATTCATATTTGTGCAAAATATGAGGTTGGTAGCTTTAACTAAACTATATTTATTAGGCTGTTGATTTCATTTATTTCAGATATTTTATTTTATTCATGCACTGAGAAGAAAAATCTATTATACATGAGCAGTTTACAACAGATGCACATGAAAGGGTACCCAAAAGAAGCAAGAGTGCTTATAGATAGGGGACCCAAGCAACTGACAACATCCTCACCCACATTCCCCCTCAACCCCCACCGCCCACCCCCCAAAGACGTACCTACATATTCATCACCACCCACTGATTAATTAATTGCAGTTAATTAAGTACATGTGCTAAAGATCATTGAGGCCCCTCTTACATCCACTGGTGGGCAGTATAAACATCTATCTGTGCCACCAAACTATGTTTAGTGTAGTACGAGTTAGTTAATGACAAACTGAATCAAATAGATATGAAAAATTAGAGTCTGAAAAATAGTTATCAGACAAATTTAATTTAGTAAGAAGTCCAATATGTGATTCTGAGATTGAATGAAGTTGAGGTATTTCAATTTTGAAGTTGCGTAAAATGGAAGTACCTCAAATTTATATTTAAGCGCTTTACTAGAGTAAATGTACTCAGTTATATGGACATAAGTATTCACAGTGTTTATGGGTTTATACACTCAAAACTGAGCTCAGGTTCATCCTGTTTCCACTCGACGTGCTTCACATGTTTGTATGACTTGATTGGAATCCACCTGTTGTAAGTTCAGTTAATTGGGCAGAAACTCCTCAGTAAAAGGTACATGAAGCCTGTCTGCTGTTTGACAAAAGGCACCTGAAGGACTGTCAGAGCATGAAAAAACTAAAGTCTCTGGTCTGATGAAACAAAGGTTGAACTCTTTGGCCTGAACACCAAGTGTCATGTCTGGAGGAAACCACCCACCACTCATCACCTGTGGAGGCAGCATCAGGGGGGTGGATGTTTTTAACAGCAGGAACTGGGAGATGAGTCAGGATCGAAGGAAAGATGAATGCAGTCATGTCCACAGACATGCTTGATCAGACCAGGCTGAAGATTCACCTTTGAACAGGACAATAACCCTAAACACACAGCTAGGATAACAAAGCAGAGGCTTCAGGATGACTGTGAATGTCCTCAAGTGGCTCTAGACCTGAACCGCTTTGAACATCCCTGCAAAGTTTGAAAACAGCTGCACTGATGCCCCCCATCCAACCTGATGGAGCTGGAGAGAATCTGCGAAGAGGAATGGGAGAAACTGCCCAAAAACATGAGCCAAACTTCAAGTATCATACTAGAGCTGCAACCGATTAATCGACTAAGTGCTTGAAGTCAATGCAAAAAGTCCCGATTTGATTAACTGACTCGAATTGATTGAAGGGAGATATTCTATGGCAGTTTTCCTGAATTGAAGCTTCTTTGTGCATCACAATAAGCGTCCGTGTGAAACACAACAGTGGAACCAATGTTTAACATCTGAGAAGTGAAGGAAACAAAATGAAGGAGAATTGTGGTTGAATGATTTTTTTTGGATTACTTTGAGTCGATTAATCGGTTGCAGCTCTATATCATACTCCCTCAGATCTGAGGCTTTAATTCCTGCCAAAGGTGCATCAACAAAGTACTGAGCAAACGCTGTGAATACTTATGTACATGTTACATTTTTGTTTTTTATTTTTAATAAATGTACAAAAGTTTCAAACAAACTTTTCCTCTTTGTCATTATGAGATGTTGTATGTAGAATTTTGAGGTAAAAAAAATTATTTAATCAATTTTGGAATAAGGCTGTAGAAAATGTGAAAAACAAAACTGTGCACTGTGAATACTTTGCAGTGTATTCAGACACTGGTTGTGCTGTTGCAGGGAGACCCAGGTCAGTGGAGAGAACCCGGGCGCAGAGGTGAACCAGGACCCAGAGGAGAAGCTGGACCCAGAGGACCAGTGGTGGGTGGATGCATGCAAGATGAAATTAAACTGTGTTATGTTGCAGGTGCTTTACTATAAGTAGGTTTGTTTTGAGCAATTTCTACAAATCTCAGACCCAGTTGAACATATTTACAGAATTATGATTAAATCTCTGTTTTTAGGGCTTCAAAGGATCTCGTGGGCCAACAGGCAGGACTGGTCATTCTGGTCTAGCTGGACAACCTGGTCTGACTGGAGAACCTGGACGACCTGGACAAGGTATGTGAGAGTAGACAAGCCACACAGTGAGGAGATTAAACCCCGCAAACCCTGGATTTCATACAGTGAATAGTGAGAAATGGTCTAAACACACTCATAAAAAGCTCTATTAGAAATAAATACAGGGTTCGTACAGACATGGAAAACTTCTTCACCATACATGTACCTTTATCATGGATTATACTCAATGTAGTTCAGCTAAGACTGACTGATAAAAGCCTTTTATAGGTTAAATAAATCAGGATGCTGGGGCTGATGCGTGATTTTAATACCAGAATTTACAGGCTCATGAAAACGTGTGCAAATCCTGTAAACAAGTAGGTTTTACTGCAGACATGTAGCATCTTAAGGACATGCTGACTACACAACATACCCTCAGAACAGTTAGATTTACAGATTGTTAGTGTTAGGAGGAGTGGTCGGGGTGGGTGGGGGTGTCTTAAACTGAAGTCAGTGTGTTGTGTAAGGTCTGTATGGCTGCATCTGGGTTCTAAGAATTTTTTTGGTAAACCTCCTAACATGTTGGGGGTGGGGGTAACATCCATTTCAGTCAGGCAGACATAACAGAATCTCATATAATAATGTGATATGTTTGAGGTTCCCATTAAATGTCTGATGTCTGTCCCCTCACTGACCAGGGCCCCCGCCAAGTCAGACCAAATTAAACCCATCTACAGCCCAAACCTGATTTTGATCACTTTTGTTCTTAACTTTGCGTATTTGAGGTGGTAGCAAAAATATTTAGGCCCAAGTGAGAATGAAAAATACTTCCTTGAAACCACCTTTAAATCCTGTAACTGAGAGTGTTGAGCATCCATAAACAGGAAGGATGGTGGTTCAATCCATGCATCCTATCAATATATTGACAATGTTTCCTTTGGCAAGACATTGAACCCTGATGGCATGTGTGTGTTTATGTGCATGAAGAAAAGCACTATACTATAAACGGTCCATTTCCCTTTTAAATCAACTGGAGTGAAAACAGATTTTACGTACAAGTTCATCATATTAATGAACGTGTAATGATTGTATGTCGTGTTGTCCTGATGAATTACTGATTACCGATACCTTGTGCTTCAGTGTACGTCCTCCCAGGCCTGCTGGGAAACGAAGGAAGTCCAGGTCCTTCAGCTCCATGCAACTGTTCGATGGTTCGAACCCCAGATCGACCAGGGAACAGGATACCAACGGTCAGTATCAGTGTCCCAAACATGACTGAATGTCACATTATTATAAACGTCAAGATCATCAAGTAATGTAATGTCAAATTTCTAAAAAGCATTTAAAAACAAACCAGATAGTATTAATAGTATTGCCTGTAGGATAATGGGGGTGGAGGCCGTGATGAAACGGCTCCAACTTGTGGAGAATCTGTTGGTTGAAGAAGCAGTTACTGACCGAAACATCTAACGCTTTTAAAATAATTACTAGTGAAGTGTCTGTCTCTGTAGATCTTCATTGCAGATGGAGAAAGACAAATGAGGAGGCTGCGGGCTGAGAACGTCATGGTTTTGCGAACGGACAGAAAGGCTCTGTACATCTACGCCGACTCCCAGTGGATCAATGTACTGGTAAATACTGCTGCAGTGATGACAAACACCACATAAATAAATAGATAGATGTGATCATGATTAAAAAAAATCTTTTCAGTTTGTCTTTTCAAAATTTCAGTGTGAATATATGTGAAGAAAACTTACGAAGATTTATATCATTTACATTCGAGTTACTGGTACTCCTTTGACCTACATATTAAATGCCATCTCACGTAGAAAGATGCAGAGAAATGCTTTAAGTAAAAGTTACAAATCTTCTTTCTCCTTTTCCAAACAACTCCACACTATTAAATTTGTCAGGATTACTTTGCTTAAGCTTTGAAATATCGGTTCTTAAAATATATGTTAAAAAATGAAAGTTTTTGTGGCTAGTCTCATGCCAAATATGCACTTATAAGTGGAGTGGACGGGTTAATGGACTATGTTTAAGTTCTGTCTCTGTATCCTCGTGACCTTTTTCCTCTTTCTCTTGTTATTTCACTGCTGCCTCTTTGGACCAGGAGGACCGCAGAAACTGACCTCACTCTGTTTAATACACAAGAAATATCAGCTGTCGCCCCTCCCTCATTAACCCCACTTCAGTGCCTTTGAGCAAGACACTTTACCCCTTTTAACTGCTCCAGTGGAGCTGCTGAGTAACCATCAGATCAGAATGTGAAGCATTTATTTACCCATGTCAAATAAAAACTGTCCTGATCGCAACTATGCCAAGCCTTACTATTGTTTTATAGTTTCATTTAGTAGAAAAACACTAACATTACCACCAGTATGATTTTGCATGTGTTGCAAACATGTATTTCTAATATTTCTCTTAAAACAGTTTTCATTGTAAGTGTTGCATCCAATGGGTTCTTTGTTGCTCTGTGCTGTTGCTGTGGAAATACCTACTCACACTGGGAGATCAATAAAAATCATTAAAGTCTCCAATAAGGATGTATAATGTTATGTTGAAACCGGGTTTAATTTTTTATCCATGTTCACCGACTGTTTATGACAATTCATTCTCATGTAATCATTCCATCTTTAGATCAGTTTAAAATCTCAATGCATTTCTGAAAAAAATCACTTGTTTGTAACTGAAGACACAGTAGGAAAGTTTGCAGTTTGGAGACACACTCTCAGTGTTTGACTGTTACTGTATAGTATGACCTGAACAGTAGAACCTATAAGGTAAAAAATTACCAACACAAAGAATAATTAACTGATATAGAAACTCACGAGGCTGAGAACTCCAAAAACACTTAATAATGAAATACAGGGCATATAGGACATTGCATGAATGCCACTAGGGCTGGGCAATATGGTAAAAAAAATTAATCTTATTTTTTAAGAGTTGTGAATGAGTCAAAAGTGTTTTGTTCCATCTTTGTGAATTCATAACAAAAATGAGTCATATTTTTCTTCAACAGTTAAAAAAAAGAGAACTTTTCTTTAAAAGTTATGCAAATTGTTAAATATTTTAAATTTGACATAACATATAGCACTGTAGACTCAGGAAAATTCACAGTGAATATATGACTAGTAAAGAGGCTTCATTTCTTTTGAGTAAAAAAAGGAGTCTTCTTTTTATGATTAACTATCAAAAACATAAACAGTGACCAAAAGCATCTATGTAAACATTTAATAACTTTTGAATCATTAATCCTTTCAGTACATTTTAGTAATTGAAGTAAAATTAAGTCTCAGCTTTTTATCATCACATATGACCTATTTGGACATTAAGAGGCTCTGTAATTAACATGGAAACACTGTCAAATTCTGCAACATTGATTCATTAATAAAACCTATGCAGTTTGACAAATGACCATGGTTGTAAATGCTACACTTTGTTACACTCACTTAATGACATATTTTACTGAAACGGTCACTTTTTCTTCCATTTTCTCTGATCTGGTATAATAACCCTAGTCTTTTCTCTGACCTTTTATGAAAACCTAAGTAATTTAAGTATATGAAAATACCAGCCTTTCACTGAAAAAACAGGATAAAATAATAAATGGTGATAAATCACAAAAAAAACCCCACAAAAATATGCCTTTTTAAAGGGTTTAAGACATGTTTCACAAAACAAAACTTGGATTTATAAATATAATTTGTTAAATTGCCCAGCCCTAGATAATACTAATCCGTGATAATTAGCAGGTTGCCTCTTTTTGAGAGTAAGTTCTCAACGTGTCATCAAACTCCAGACTTTAAAGTGTCCTTTTAGACCTCCGCATCACTCTTCTCAGTATTAATTCCCTGCACATCCATAAACAGTCTTTTCAGGCCTTCTGATAATCAGTGACACCACACAACTTAATAACTCAGTAACAAAAATGACCAGGCATTAAACTGACAAAACATGTGATTGGTTTATTAAGTAGAAACTGATGATCACCTTTCTCAAACAGAGTTCAGTGTAGCTGACTAGCTGTTTGGTCTACTACCTAGCAAACAAATAACTAACCGACTGACTGACTAATGAAGCAACAGACGTCCTGATAGTCTTTCATTTCATTATCACACCTTTCACTGATGTTGCTGACTTGTTGACATTAAGGCTGAGTTCAGATTACATTGGTTTTGGGCTGATTTATACCCAAGCAACAGTCCAAAGAAGAAATCTGAACACTCAAACTGTTGTCAGTTCAGATGAGTCACGTACAGTACAGTTTACATATTCTCTAAGAGCTCTACAGAGGGAAAGACAAACAATGGGATAACTGGTGCATAGCTCCCTATTCTGTGATAATTGTAGTGTGATGAAATTTGATTTCACAACTGCTGAGGATGTAAAACACCTGCGATCTGAGAAAATCTTTGTTGATTCTCAAGATGACAATTAACGGCAAGTGTTTGTTTGAGAAATGTGCATCTGGGAGACACAAACCAATCAACCATGAAGCTCTAAATTTGAAGAAATATGAGGTTAAATGATCCAAACAGGCCTTCAGTGGAACTAGCTGTATGTTAGTTTCAGATCAACACTGACATAGGAGTACACATCCATGTCCAATCAAACTCATTCTCCTTTTACACTTCTTATAAACTTAAAATAATTATAATAATAATATCTTTCCAGTATTAAATAATCTTATATAAAAACACACAAAAAAGTTTGAAAGAAATGGCAATGCTCCTTCTAAGTGTCCCACTCCCCCCCTCCGTTACATTTTTTATATACATCTTCTCACTTCTGCGTCGCTTACTCCTTCCGTTATTCCTTCCCTTCATCAGTAATGCTACTTCCATTGCCACGGCTCCATGCAGTACCAGATATTTTGCAGCAAAATGTCTCTGTTGCCATTGTCGTTCAAGTCTTGTTTTTATATTTTCCAATGCAAAGCTGCACAGACATTGTGAAAAAGCTTGATAAATGACTTTTCTGGCTTGCTTGTATACATATATATACACATATATAGTTTTACTCATGTCATTGGGTTAAACATGTATTGGTAATATTAATAATGAGGATCACGGGAACAATTATAATCTGAGCTTAAGCGTAGGAAACAGGGCTTGCTACTTGATCAGAATCCGAGGGTGGATGATGTAGGATGAGAGGAGACCAACACGTCAAGACAGACACTGATTATTTTTTCTTTGCAGGAAATCAGTCACTTCAGTTTTTTATGCTCCACTCTCTGTCCTTTCTCCCTACCACTCACTGGTCAGTTTGGTGCTTTGGTCCCGTTTAGGAGGAGCGGGAGGTGGACCTCTCCGTAGCGTTGCATAGCCTGAGATGTTGGCATGTTTTGTGGAGTGAGAGTGTGTATGGTGGCGAGACAAAGTGTGGGAGTGCCCTCGGACACCCTGCTGCTGCTGCTGCAGGAGCTCGGGAGGCGGAGGTGGGAGAAGTGCCATGTCGTCCATGGTGGCCATGGGCTCCATCTTGGAGGAGGTGATTAGATGAGAAGAAGTGAGTGAGCCGTGGCGAGACACTGACTTCCTCTTAAGGGTGCGGTTCAGGTCTTCCAGGAAGTGAGGCTTAAATGCCAGGGTGCCTGGCCCTGCTGATTTTGGGGAGGTTGGGGGTACAGGAGAGGAGGAAGAGGAGTAGGAAGACAAGGAAGGAGGTGGGGTCTGAGACAGAGGAGGTGGTGATAGGGGCATTGAAGGTGTGTTGTCATACTGGGGTGTATTGCTGGTCCGCCGGTTCAGCGTTGGAGGAGGGGCTACCCCCTTTTTCAGTGAGCCTTGTTTCCATGACGACATAGAGGAGGTTGCTGATGGTTGCGGAGGCTGCATTTGGGGCTGGGGGTTCACAACAGCAACCTTTGGAGGGTGATGAAACTCTGATGGGTGGGGAGGTGGAGGAAAAAGCTCAGAGTCACTTGGGGGAGGTGGGAAGTAGTCAGGTGATGAATCGATGTGAGGAGGCTGAGATGGGGGAGGTGGAGGAGGTGGGGACGGGAACTCATTGGAATGATGGTGTTGGCTTGATTGTAGCCCCTGGAGCACCAATGGGAGGTTGGCCAAGTTTAGCTTGCCTGGCTTGGGGAGCGCCGCCGGGGCAGAGGATTCTTTAGAAGGAGACCCGGTCGCAGATGAGGAGCTGGATGAGGTACCAGTTTGAGGAGCTTGGCCAAATTTATTTACAAGGCTCTCCACCTTCTTGGGCCTCTCATCTTGAGCCTCCCCTGAGCCGGACCGGATTGAGGAGGCTCTTTGTGGGGTTGGTGGAGGACCCCGCTTAGTGGATCCTGTGGAGGTGGTGGAAGGCGACTTCTTTATGGGGGAGCCTGTCTTGGAAGAAGATGAAGAGGAGGGAGGAGGAGGGAAATCTCCTACAGAGTTGTCAGGTGGAGGTGGGGGGAACTCTGGAGACTGGGGAGCCATAACACCACCTGGCTGCCACTTTGGTTTGGCCTTGACTGCTGGAGGAGATTGAGGAGCATTGAACTTTGCTCCTTCTGTAGAATTGGAGGCAGGCAGAGAGGAAGGTGCGGAGTTTCCTGGGAACTGATTCACAATCTGTTTCACCAATGAGGAGGTAGCTGCTGCTATCGAGATGGAAGAGGAGGAGGCTGAGGGAGAAAGAGCAGAGAGGTTTTTGGAGGAGATGCTGTGTTGCTTCGGCAGAGTGGGAGGTGGCTGGTTTGGGGAGTGTCCTGTTGAGAAGCTTTGCTGCTTTTTTACTGGCCCATGGGCACTGGAGGGCTGTGTGGGGGAAACAGGAGAGAGGGCAAGTGGCAGGGAAGAAGGACCTGAGGGTTTAGGGGCCGTTTGAGGGGGAAAACCACCAGTAAATGTCTTAGGAGGTGCAGGAGGTGGAGCATTGGGGGATAGAGGCTGTAAAACGTGTAGGGTTGTAGGAGGTGAAAGTTCAGGCGGCGGTGGTGGTGGAGAATTATCCTCAGACACAGATGGGGTGAAGTCGTACACCATGTTGGGAAACTTCTGTGCCAGGAACTGCTGGAGGCCAGCGTTGGAGAGTTGAGGGCAAGAATTGGGAATGGGCTCCGGTGGAGGAGGAGGAGGCAAACCATTGGCCTCTAGGCTTTCCGGTGGTGGAGGTGGGAGGTACGACGGGTCTTGCGCCGCCTCCTCCATAGGGGGTGGAGGTGGGAGAGAAGAGGGACTGGAGGGCCCATACTTTAGCGCAGCCATAGCTGAGCCAGGAGTTGGCAGTGAGAGTGGAGGAGGAGGTGGTGGGGATGGTGGGAGTGGAGGAGAGGTGCTGTATGCAGCTGGGAGAGTATTGTAGTTGGATTTCGGTTGACTGGCTGCAGCAGCTGGGGCTACTCCTGCCTGCTGTGTCCTGGACTGGCTCTGGTTCTGGAGGCGAGCCAGCGTGCTGTATTTGACATACGAGGAGGAGGAGGTAGCTGTTGGCTGATGGGCCACACTCACAACAGGGGGTGGAGGCGGAGGTGGAGGAGGCGAGGGCGGTGATGGGGAAGAATCGTCAGATGGGACGAGGCCATCGGTGTAACTGGACCGGGAAGGAGGAGTCTGGGGCTGTGAGAGAGGGAGGGTTTGGGAGGACAGGGATGGTATCTGGAGAGGGATAGGCCTACTGATAGGGTCGATCCTCATCATCTGGAGAGAGAAGAACCAAAAGATAGAAAATTAACAAACAATCAAACAATACAACACGTGTTACTAAAATTTGTATCATTCAAGGCAAGATGCAGGGAATCAAACTGGAAACCAGTGCAGTCAGAAAACAGCTACTTAGTTTAGGTTTTAGGAAGTGGCTTGAGTGAAATACTTCTCCAGAGTCAGTGCCTTATGTAGACAGTGATTAGCACATTCAATGTTTGAAGCAGCAGACAGGATTACCAGCCCTGGAGTAACTGAAAACAGTAATTTTACCTTTCAGAACAGAGGAGTGCCTGGTCTACTACTTTTATTTTTTTCATTAAAGGAGTGGGGTCTCTTTGAAGAGCAATACTACATCAGTTCTCCACCACAAAGGGCTATCTTTGATATGGAGTACACTTAAACTGACTGATTTCTTAAAGTTGTTTTTTTTATGCAGTTACCCTTTCCTTCAGTGGTACATTCCATAGCCTCCAAACTGGTACTCCTGTCTGGTTCTACAAAATATGACTATCAACCACTTCAGGTAATTCACTGTCAGTGGATAAGTACCTCATGCAACACCACTTTAAACACGCTCCAATAAGGCCAGACTTTCTTTCCCCCACTGTCCTCAGTCTGCCATCTCTCAATAAACCTCTAGAGTGCTTTCAGTTTTTATTCCACAGCTGTGACTCTCCCTCAACAGCAGCTGTGAGTGAAGCAGTAACTCCGTTTATGCAAGGTCAGTCCACTTCTCAGTTCAACCTCGGACTAATTTGACCCAATTCTGAATCTTAAACTTCTTAATACCCTTAATCAAAACATGCAACACCAAATCCCAATGTGGTCTTAGTCATTTAACGTGGTCTAAAAACTTCAACATTACATCAATATTGTGTGGAAAATAATCCTGTTTGTTAGTCTGGTTTTCAAATAGTCACCAATGTATTGAACCCATTGTAAGAAAAATACTTTAAAATGTTGGTTAGGACAGTCCATCACACCATGAGGTTAGACGAATTCAACAGTTCAGTTGCAGCCATTTAAAATCAAGGGTTGATAAATTACACAAGATGAAGATTCTGTCTAATGTTATGTTCAACATCAGTAGTAATAAAAGTCTGCAGTACCAACACCACTATTTAGAAGATTAATATTTACCATTGATTTACACCGTAACATAGGCATAGGTCAAAACTAGGGGAAAAAAAATGTCCATGATTGTTGTGAAATGGCCATTCACTATCTCTAAGCCTATGTTTTTCAACCTTGGGGTCAGGACCCCACATGGGGTCACCTGGAATTCAAATGGAGTTGACTGAAATTTCAAGTAATTGATAAAAATAAAAATAGAAACTTACTAATAAAAAATAAATGGTGAGTTGAGAGAGACAATCCCAATACGTTAGACATGACAAACTGAAGCTGAAACTGAAGCACTGTGGTACTGTTTATCTTTCAAATGTTCATTGTGGTCGGTTTCAGATGCTGCAGCTCTTTCATAATTCATAGTTTGAGTTCTTGTTTGTTCAGTATTAATTGTCAGCCTTGTAAATCCAAGCTGGACTGACTGTACATATCCTGACCAAGGAAAATAAAATTCTCACTTTGTGCAGTAATCTACACCTGGCTTTTCTGCCTCCGTCCATAATAATATACATCATATAGCCTAAATGTCATCTAAAATTAACCTTTATTTGCAGCATAGTATAGCAAACTATTACATGATCAAAAACAAATTAGTTTTGGAAAAAAAAAAAGTCTCCGTTTTGAATGTCTGAGGTTGCCAGAAATTTGTGATGTTAAAATGGGGTCATGAGCCAAAAAAGGTTGGGAACCACTGCTCTAAGCTAATTGACCAACCAATCCTCTGAGGAACTGTATATCTTAGACCAGATAATAAAACAGAAAAGGAAAAAAAAAAAGCTAATACGATCAGCACTATAATGACATGGATATATAATTCTGCACATAGACTACAATTTTTCATTACAGAAGAGGAGAAAGCCCATTTATCTATTGTTGCTTCTACTTTGAAATAATGAGTTAAATATTTATATCATATTAAGGCTTATTCTTGCTTGATAATGGGTTTATTTATTTTTATTTATCTCATGATACCTTGAAATGACTAATAACCACCTCTGGATACTTGTCAGCATTCAGGGATGTTATGTGAGTGTGCAGAGATAGCATCGTGACAACAGTAGCTAGTGATTCTAGCTGAAAGAGTGCATGTAATTTTACACAATATACCCATTACTGACCACTGCATCAGATTACTTCAACCAAAAGATAACAGAGATAACAGATCAGTTTTCTTGTGATAAACTGCCCACTTTATGACTGCTGCTACCGCTGCTGTTGGTTTTAGGCCCTTATTTTACTTATTTAGTTAGACTACTTATTTACATTTAGAACTGTTTGCTTAGTTTTTTAGATTTGCTTATATATATTTATTTAGACTCCATTTTTAGATTTTTTTTAGACTTGTTACAGTTGGTTAAATATGCTTAGTTATATTTATATAGGCTCCTTATTTAAAGTTAGATTGTTACAGTTCTTTTGCTTAGATTGTATATGCTCGGTGAAGGAGTACCTGCAAAGTAAGACTTTGATTGTACGATATAACTGTTGTTTCTCTGTGCATATGACAAATACATTATTCTACTGTAGTTGTTTGACGTAACAAGTGAATCTATTATCACAAGAGAATAAGTTTTGCTATTGAGAAACTGAAATTATTCTCTAAAATAAGTGAATTAAATAGGCTAACATGGCATAATTGACTCGCAATTTTTTTGTAAGAGTGTCCAACAAATGGAATAAAAAAAAGAAAAAAGAGCAAAGAAAAGAAGTCTCAACATACCATTTAGTAAACTAGAAGGACCAAAATGTGTAACTTGGCACCTTTAAACGCATCTAAAGGGCATGTTTAAAACGTCTTTGAGTACCTAGAAAAGCGCTATATAAAACCGACTCATTATTATTAAACTGTCATGAATATTGATGCATTTGTCAGTGACTTATGCTGGTCTCACACAATGTCAAAGTCACAAAATGTGAAAATGACAATAATAGGAGTATGAATGTGACCAGTTCATAGTATCAAAGTCCTGTTTCATAGTTGAACTACACACACATCACCTGTTCCTCCCAGGTGAATTGCAATAGACTGTTTTACATACTAAAAAAACCCCCAACCGTTAGTGTTTTTAAAGGCTGCACCTGAACTGTTAACATGCCTGTTACACCACTTCCTGTCTAACCTCCACTCCCTCCTCCTCCTGCACATAGAGGCACTGCAATACGCCCCTTCACTTTTGACCCCTGGCAGGAAAGCAGAAGTGAAACATGGGAAATGTAGTCTGGCAGAACACAGCATGGTGAAAGAGTAGGGCAGTTTGCTCGTATGGGTTCACACCTCTCCTTGTGTTCCTCTCCTCCAGGCGTCAGAGAAGATGGAGCTGACGACACTCTGAGAGCGGGTGTGGCCTGATGATGTCATCTCGGACACGCCGCTGTCTGATTGACTGGAGTGGTTGGACTGGGATTCTAAAGAGTGGACACAAGCAAAATTTTGTTATTTAGTGGAACTTTATGGATGATTATGAGGCTTATATAAATCTTTTAATGTAAATAAGTCATTTAATTTAGTAATTGTCTTGAAACTTTCCAGAAAACTAAAACTATAATAAAGAGCAAAGTAGATCAGTGTGTATAAGGAAGGCAGGAACATATTCACACAAATTTCATTAACCATGATGTTTTAAAGGGACAGATAAGCCTTTATAACCTTTAATATCTATTAGGTGTTGAATCCTGATCCTGTTCAGTAAACATCTAAAATTGCATTGTGTAATAAAGTCTGATGGTCTTCATCAATGCGGCATTTTATTTCACACATGAAATTGATGACTAATAAACATACATTAAATAGGCTGAGAAAGTTACAGCTGCATCAGGGCTTCATATGACCTCTTAAAATTATAGTCTTTAAACTTTTGCAAAAATGAATTATCTGTAAATTACCAATTTACATGTAATATCATAGTATTTTAGCTATTTTATGATAAGATAGTCCTTTATTAGTCCCACAAGGGGAAATTCCAGATTTACAGCGGCAATAGTGGAGTACAAACAAAGCACGCAAGAGCAAAATCAAGAATAAAAACTGTGCACATGCTGCTCATGCCACAGGTTGGATAGGGGAGATACTCATACATACACCTATACACATATCTACACACATAATTGTATATATAGGCATGCATACAGGTTATACATATGAGCACTGTTTATTGCACAGAATTATTTGGAGCAGTTTCTGTTGTGGAGCCTAACAGCTGCAGGAAGGAAAGACCTGCGACACCTCTCCTTCACATGCTTCACATGTAACATCCTGTCACTATTTTGGTGCTAGCTTAGTTTTCAGTTATTATACTAACATGGTAGGGCTGTTCTGTTCCAATGCTGAGATCAGACTTTCTTCCTTGGTAAATGGACTTACCTGGAAGGCTTGAAGAGCTGGATCCTGACTTAATCGAAGAAGAAGAGAGGGAAGACCAATCATATGCAGCCTCCGTTCTCCTCATTGCCTCCTGGAAGTTGATATACAACTGCTTCCCGTACTAAGAAAATGAAAAGTGTGTGGATTTAACATTCTTGATAAAAAGGAGCATGGAGAGGATTCATGCTGCGACAGAAAACTGGAAGCACATAAAATCATTTTTAAAAATACGACAAGCGTTTACCTTGGCGATGCGAATACTGTTAATCCATTGTTGAAGAGTTCTGACGTCATCACAGCAAAGGTACTTGATGTATTGAGACTTCTTCTGAATCTGAGGGTGCTAAAAATAAACAGTACGAATTATTTAGTATTAGTACAGTGAAGAATACTCCGTCCACACATCTGCCTCTACAAATGGTTTCTAAGTGAGCTAACTCTTGTCTACAATCTGTGAATCTTCTCACACCACATTATGCAACTGATATTTGTTTTTTTTTTATGATTCTGGTTAAAAATATCAATCTTGTCTTTTTGAGGACATACAAAGGATTTGTTTTTTTCCACTGTGGGTTTCAGTAATGCTATGTACCAATGGTATTATTGAGGCGACCGCCTCTTGCACTTTAGTCAATCTAAATTAAATCCTGGTTCAAGAAGACAACATAATATAACTCCACTTCTGGTCCCGCTGCATTAGAAACCTTTCATTTTTGGATCGATTTTTAGTTTGACTTGTTTTTACTATTATGTTTTATCTTTTTGGTTAAAGCTGCAGTACTTGCATTTTTAGCTTCACTGGGCAAAAATGCAATAACTACTGTTTACTATAATGTTATTTAAGTGGTTTAATAGACTTCTGCATCTACTCCTGGCTTGCCTTTTAAGGCTACAGAAAATCTACCCTGTGAATAGAGGTTTTGGAAAATCACAGGCAGGTAGGAGGGTTAAATGTGTGACTGACAGCTGGAAATACCAATCAGTGATCAGATTCTAGTTTATTTTATTCTATTCTGTTCTATTCTATCGTGCCAATAATTAATGAGTATCTCAAAACACTTCACAAATCCAATCCAGGTGATTTTTCTGCTCTTTTCTATTAATCTTTGTAATTGGAGTGGACTATTAATGGAAACTCCTCCAGCTTTAAAGTATCTCAGTTTCTTTGAAGTAACTGTATCATCCCCCTCTCACCACTAGATGGTGGTGCTTTGCCACAAATCAGACGATTTAACTCTATCCCAGTCATCGCCTCTATCTCTGTATGAATAGTACCTTTAGCACCATGCAGTAATCTGTCGGGGCCTTGTACTTGCTCTTGTAGTCCTGACCATGGTACACGTTAACATGGTCCAACTGAAGAAAACACACCAGGTCTCTGGACGCCTACACAACCACAAACACACAAAATGAGGGTCAAATATTTCCTTCTGTTCAACCCTAAAATATAAAAAGAGCTACTTGAGTTTGCTTTCATTTATACAGGGTGTCCCATAAGTCTCCATACATAGGAAAAATAAACGTTTCTTGACATAAACCATTTTTATTTATATAATAAGCTCTATATGACTGCCATTTTGTCGGGAACACATTTCAATGCGTGTCCTCCACTGCTGAAGAACTATAAAGAAGAAATATAAAGAAATACATGTTAGAACCATACGTATTATGTCTCCTGTGTATGGAGACTTATGGGACACCCTGTAGATTATCTTTTATGACGTGATATTTTCAATTGGTAATTCAATACTTAAACTCCTATCCACATTAAAAACAGTAGTAACATAAAAACAAGTGTCAGAAGGTGGATGCATTTGTGAGTGGAAACTGACAAAAAGTGTCTGAAGTGGATCAGTCACCTTTAACCAGATGCTTCATAAAGTCACTGGCATCAGTTCTATGGATCAAACCTGGAAATCCCCACTTTTGGACACACTCACCTTGGCCTTTCCCTTAGGGACGTAGTAGATGCCAGAAGCCCTCAGCAGAAAGTAGCGTTTTTTCCATGACTTCTTCCCATCCTCTTTTAGCCACAACACTCCTTCCATCTCAGGGACGGACACAGAGCTGCCACCGAAGCACTCCTGGTATCGACAGAGAAAGAACACACGCTGGATGATACAAGATCAATTCCATTTCACGTATACCAACACTGGATGTCATTTGCAAATGATTTTGTGGTGAAGATGCAGTTGAGGAAGAGAAGCAAATAAATCACCTCTAACAGAGCCTCTTTGTTCCTCTCTGCCATCTCACATGTCTCCTTCCGCCCCAACAAATAGTTCTGCGGGAGAGAAAGCAATACCATCGATAAGTCATTTCATCTACCTGCGTCGCTGTTGTTGGTGTGTTTATACAGTGTGTTTTATGTCTTACCTGAGGGTTTTTGAACAGAGCGTACTTCTCGATGCGTTCAGTGAACATCAGGCGGTTCTGGCTGTCTCTGGTCCAGTTTAGAAGGTTCTCCACCAGATTCTCATGATCCTCGAAGATCCGCTCTGCACAGTATCGAAAAACATGTTGAATTAGCGGCAGCACAAAAAATTATGTGCATATTCACAGTGCAAAATGCATATTTGCTTATGTTTTTTTTTTTTTTTTTTTTTTACAATGACCTTGTATTAGGCATAATTTCTGTTACAATAATAACTTCTAAAGCATTTTTTTTAAACTTCACTACAACCAATTTTATGATTTTTTTCTGGTATGAAATGCAAGTTTCAATCCAAATGACCTTTTTGACCCATCTAATCTACTTCTCGTTTATATAAGGCGATGTGTAGCTTTTTTTTATGCTCAAACGTATTATTTTTTTTAAAATGACGACTCATGTTAATCTTGTGTATAATTTAATATTTAGATATGTCAATATTATGTTTAAGAAAATATTTACACAACTGAGAATGAAAAGTTGTATTTTTAGCTTACTAGGCTGATGTTTGAATTATTTCCTCTGAAGTTGCAGTATTGTTGCTGCAAGAGTTGATGCAGATGAATTAATTTAACTCTTACTGAATGGTTTAAAGTTGGTTCCCTCTCTCCTAATAGAAGTTTCAGCTAAGTCAAAGCTTTCCGCTGCTTCTAAATTACCCCACTATGATATAACCTCCTGAGACCCAGCAATGCATTTTTGTCCTCTGTAATGAACAAGAGTTTCACACCTTTACTTAAAAAAACAAACAAAAAAAAATCGGTCCACTGCAAAGGACATTTCCTAAAAATAAATAAATAAATAAATAAATAAATAAAATAAAAAAGTATCTGAAAAAGTGTTGCATCATATGGTTTCCAATCAAGGCAGTTATTTAACCCTTTCATGCATGAATTATGAGAACCTAAATTAAAAAAATTTTCCTGAGTGTTTTTATTAGTCTTTAGGCATGAAAAAAACAATGTGATTGAAAATGTCCACTCAGCTGGACACCATGTGTTAAATTTTTGAAGCAAACAAACATGTATTTACTGATGTACTGTGTGAAAACTATGAAATAACTTTTTTAGTGCCACTAATCTGATGTTTTGTCACATTTTAACATACTCTAATACTAATTATTACTCACTTTATGAAAAAAACCGTTTTGTTTAAAAAAGAAAAAATGCTAATTACAGTGTAATAATAATAACAAGCAATTGATTTACACTCAAACAAGTTACTGCAGATCAAGTTTATCAATAACAGCAAAGTTGCAGAAATGGTATGAATGTCATGTATGGGATGATCCACTGTGTTGGCTGATATGGAACTAGAACAATAAAATCCATAAATATACAAGAAAACAGCTGTTCACTGTAGTGACCACTATGCATGAAAGGGTTAATGTGAAAACCCAAAACTTTTACTTACTGGGTCTCAGGAGGATATATAAATATATTTTGTTTTGTTTTACATAACTTCTTATTTGTTTGTGAGTGGAACATTTTCTAAAATGAAGAGCCCTATTACTGCAGAAACCTTCACTGCTCAATAATAACATAATAACCCCACTCTCTTCCACTATTCTGTGAAGGAAATATGGCTTATGGCGAAATGCTGACCTCATTCCCCCTTTGTCTCTCTTCTGACTCTATGTCTCACACCCGAGCTCGCTTTTAGTGGCTTTTAGAGTTGTTTAACCAATAAAATACTGAAAACTATGTCAGCTGTGACCTAGATTGAAATTTGGCCTGACCTGTTTTGGCTCTCATATATAACGTGCCCTTTTACTCACGTGCAAACCTCACCTTTATTTATTCAACTCATTTGCAAGAGAGGCCCGAGTACAACACTTCTATTTACATACACACATTTGTTGGACAGGATAACAATCAAATGCACACACAGGATTTACATTACTAGTTAAAACAGGTGCAAGTACTACTATACACTGCAAAAATCTAAATCTTACCAAGTGTATTTTTCTCATTTCTAGTCAAAAGATCTCATCACACTTAAAATAAGACATAATCACCTAAAGAGTAACTTTTCAGTGAGCTATAAGAACTTATTCTGAGACAACAGATCTTGAAAATCTTATTTCAAGAAATCTTACCAAGATAATTGTCACTTGTTCCATTGGCAGATTTTTTTGTTTAAGTCAAGATTTTTTTTGCTAAATTCAAACAAATAATTCAAGATTTCAAGAATTCAAGATTTTTTCGCTTAATTCAAACAAAAAAATCTACCAATGGAACAAGTGAAAATTATCTTCGTAAGAGTTCTTGAAATAAAATTTTCAAGATCTATTGTCTCAGAATAAGTTCTAATATCTCACTGAAAAGTTACTCTTAAGGTGATTATGTCTTATTTTAAGTGTGATGAGATATTTTGACTAGAAATGAGAAAAATACACTTGATAAGATTTTGATTTTTTCCATTGTACTCATACTATTGCCATCTATCACTATGTTCACACATGTAGAGACACAAATTTTGAGGCCAAACCCCAGGAACTGCATGGGTGATATGTGCTCCAATGATTAAATTCACAGTAGGCGACTTGTGATGCCTGAGGTTTCTTAAATAAAACGATTTTAAAACGTGTAGTGTGGATGCATCAGAGAAGTTCTATTCACCAACGTTGCAAAGGGAAATTGATATGACATGAGGCAGAAATCATGTTTGCAGAGGAGGAAGTGTTTGAAGTTTTCATTTGGATGTTTCTTTCTAATGAACAACCCGATGAAACTGGCTGTTACACTGAATAAAAGTATATGAATTTGTTAATTTGTGCATGGTTGGAAACATTTCATAGAATACATTCATTTATATACAGGGTGGGGAAGCAAAATTTACAATGAACATTTAGTTGTTTTTTCTCAGCAGGCACTACGTCAATTGTTTTGAAACCAAACATATATTGATGTCATAATCATACCTAACACTATTATCCATACCTTTTCAGAAACTTTTGCCCATATGAGTAATCAGGAAAGCAAACGTCAAAGAGTGTGTGATTTGCTGAATGCACTTGTCACACCAAAGGAGATTTCAAAAATAGTTGGAGTGTCCATAAAGACTGTTTATAATGGAAAGAAGAGAATGACTATGAGCAAAACTATTACAAGAAAGTCTGGAAGATACTATTAAAGAAGAATGGGAGAAGTTGTCACCCGAATATTTGAGGAACACTTGTGCAAGTTTCAGGAAGCGTGTGAAGGCAGTTATTGAGAAAGAAGGAGGACACATAGAATAAAAATATTTTCTATTATGTCAATTTTCTTGTGGCAAATAAATTCTCATGACTTTCAATAAACTAATTGGTCATACACTGTCTTTCAATCCCTGCCTCAAAGTATTGGAAATTTTGCTTCCCCACCCTGTACATGTTTACTAATTCATAACATACTAACTGTAGTGCTGTAGCATTGTAAAGCAGTCAGAGGTTACATTGTGACACAATCTGACAATCTGTTTAGCCAAAGGGCACTCAGTGGGATGCTGGTGGTGCTGGTGTGTTGTATGGATGAGTATGAAGGGGTGCTGTCAAAGGTTTTGTCCCCTCAAGGCAACAGATACCAGCAATTTCCTTTAATCATCACCAGAGTCGATATAAATCTTCCTAAAGCCGAGTGCTGACCTCGAGCTTGGGTTTTAGAAATGCACGTGGAGTAAATTTGGGCAGATGAAGAAGGATTTAGATTTGGCTGAACGTGGCAGCTCAAGCCTCACTTGATATTCTCTCCTTTCTCGTTCTCGGTCTTTCATAGCGATGTCGACTGGCTGTTCAGCAGGAGCCCTGAAGATGTAGGTTAGATCACACGCATCATTGCACCGGACCTACATAAAGACTGTGTGTCCGTGTGTGTGTTTGTCAAAGAGCGTTAAACGGAGCTGAAGCCTGTAGTACAGTGTGCGCTGGCGAATGCATCTCACTCCTCAGGGCAGAGTTTGGTGTGTGCGTTTTGTGTCTTTGCACATATTTGTACCTGAATTTGTAAAACTCCCTCGACACAAACACACCTGCAAATACGAAGTTTGTAACCAGTTCCCTAAATCTCTCAACATGCTTTAGCCTCTTAATTTTACACATAAAGCCTTAACAAATTAATTAGTCTTACATTTATTCAGTATTCATGCGCTGGCTAATCCAATTACACCTCCTCACAGATATTTAGCAATTCAATCGCTGCCGTCTGTTTATTTATTAATTTACCCTTACACACTGTAGGCATGCAGTATCGGCTCTATATGAGCTAGTCTGTGTGATTTAACCCATTTATATCAATAATGTATTGACTTAAACTAGTTTGAGCTGGTTGGTTACTATAATCTGCAGATGTGAGTTCATCCATCTATGAGGTGACTCATGCAGAAATCATGTTTACAGATGAGGCAATAAATTAAATATTTAGTCACATAACATTTACCGACATATTTTCACGTCAATTCATAGTCAGGGTTTCTGCAGGTATCAGCAAATGTAATTTAATGCTTTTTAATGCCACTTTAAACAAATTTAATGCCCATGTCCAACTGCAGATACAGTTTTTTTTTTTTATAGTTTTATGACAGTTTACCATCGACAGGCTTTAACCAGGTTCTGAACAGCTCTTCCAATCACTTCTGCTGAAACTTGTATTTTCCCATTTTTCTGATATTTACCTCCACCAAGGATGTTATGTTTTCATCGGGGTTTGTTTGTCTGTTTGTTTGTCTGTTAGCATGATAACTCCAAAAGTTATGGACCGATTTTCATGAAATTTTCAGGAAATGTTGATTTCCTGATCTGCGTTGGCAGAGGTCTGCACGGTCTGAGTGCTTTCCTAGTTGCCAATATTCCCTCCTCTCTCTGGCCACAGTATGAGCACACTCACAGCACGTTGCATTCCAAGCATCCAGTTTTATGACTTTATGTATCGGCCATAAACAATAGACAATTAAAGGGTTCCGCCTGTCAATCATCATACTATACTTCCAATCAAAATGATTAAATGTTTAAAAAATCAAAAATCATGAATAACAATGCTTTTTTTTCCATCACGTGTATTTAACTTTTTAATGCCTCTGGACATTGAATTTAATGCTTTTTAATGCCATTTAAGGTCTTAATTTTCACAAAATCTATTTAATGACTTTTAATGTTTTTTAATGACCCACAGAAACCCTGATTTTATTCTGATGAAATACCTGGAAGTAATCTTAACGATAATAAAGGGGATATGCTGTTGATGACATGCAAACACAAAACTATGAACGAAATGTACCATGAATAGTTGGAAATATTTGATATATGTACAAAATATGTAGCATACTACATATTGGTAATTCATTAAATCAAATGACACCACTCAAAAGGCTTTTACATCTTTAGCTCTGCAAGTAAAGCATTAGGAAATTAATTAATGTTGCATTTATTCAGTATTCAATCACTAGCTAATCCAGTTACACCCCCGCACAGATATTATTCAGCCTTTCAATCACTGCTGCCTGTTCATTTATTAATTAATCTCTTCTCATTGTGGGCATGCGAGCTCGTTTGTAGAATTTAACCTGTTTTATATCAATAATGGATTGAACCTTTGATTGAAACTCATGTGAGCTGGTTGATTACTGAGATCTGCTGCCCAGTGGTGTCTGTGTATTAATACTGGAGTATTTGGAAGGAAAAACAGGATGAGTGTATGCGTACTCACCCATCTGTAACTCATTGATGGTCTCCACCAGTGACCAGTCTGGACTATATCCACAGTGAGACTTCTCCAGCAGACTGTCCAGAACCTGAGGAGCAGAACATACTGTCAGAGGAGTTGGCTAATAATAATAAGAGCAACCTTTTTCATCTCTGTCCCATTAAAAGGATTTTTAGTGGAGTTTCTGAACAAGTCAAAACAAAAGGTCATACAGTATATTCTACAGATATATGATTGGAGTATTGAGCTAAAATAAATTTGTCCTGATGCAACACTACATGAAAAGTACTATACTACCATCAGTAACAGATATCTGTAACCCTGGTACTTCATACACTTCAATAGGATTTTCCTTAGAGTGTTTTGGGGGCTTAAATGTCTCTCGGGTTCCAGCACTTTTGTTGTTTGTTGACTCAATTGAGACAATTTTACATTTTTCAGTTAAAAATCTATATTTCCACATAATTTTGGACCATTATTATCACCTAATATCTTTATAAAACTTAAGAAAAGCTATAGCAGAAGAAAAAAAAAGATCCATACATCTTAAAGAAATAGCAAAGTAAGTCTAATGGATCTAAGAAAAGTTATTTAGTTCATTTTGATGTTCACTTCAGTTGTTTAATATTAATTTGTCATAAGTCATTCCCAAAATGAAACCTTATGATGGTAAGGAAAACCCTGGAGAACTACTTTTATTATTATTATTATTATTATTATTATTATATTGACAGTAAAAAAATATGAATTAAAAAAATATATTGCCGGTAGTCCATCTACAATAACATACATTCATTTCTACAATTTTTGAATATAATAGACTAATATTAAGAATGTCATAGTGCCTCCTTAACAGCTTCTTTTCTGCATCTTGATGCTGTTTCACATATATAATTAAGTAATATTTGTGTAATCTGAGTCATACCTGTCTGACCGTCTGTCTCTCATCCACCATCATGGTTTTGGAGCTCTCATCTGACAAATGAACACGAATCACCAGCTATTAAAGTGAGAGAGAGAAAACAAGAAGAAAATGTACATTATTACAAACAATTCTTTAAAAAAATCTACACAAACACATTTATATCCATAACATTGTTGTGTTTTCATGAAGCAGGCCAGTTCTGTAGCTAATAAGACAAATACACACAAAGGATCCAACACTCAGCTTATGGAGGTTTCACTGAAATACTGAAAACAGTATTACACAGAGAAAAAGACTGTTTATATCCATGGATGATAATGTGATGAACTTGAAGCAATAAGAAAGCAAAATGGCTAGATATGACATCATGTAAAGCAAAGAAAACGAAGGCCATCACAATTTTTAACTTACTGACACACATGTCAATCCATATTTTACAAGTTTCAGTAATTATTTGATTTAATGCATGGATTGTTTTCTTTAATGTAAGTGACAAAATAACCAATATTAGCATTTACAAGAGGGCATAAACAGTCAATAAAGGGTTATTACATAGATTATAATGCAGCTGTAATATAGGAATATCTTAAATATTTATGTGTAGAGAACCCATTAATTTTTAACATTACTATATTTTTATTCATTATTCATACACTACTGGAGGAGTTCTATTTATACAGTGCATATATAGCCACACATTCATTATAGTGTTTTTCAGTGTTTGTGTGTGGGTTATCAATACTGGACTGAATCTGCAGCCACATTTGCATGCATATATTATTTAAGCATTTTTATCTATTTTCATGTACTGCAATATAATAAGGTTTAAATAGCTGCTGCAAATATTTAATGTGGGGGTGGGGGGGGTTTAAGGAGACTATCACATAACAACTATGAAGCTTCCTTCTATCCTTATATGTCCTTCACACGATGAAACCTTTGCTGTAACATGCATATCTAGACCTAATGAGCCAACGGTGACTAAAAGCACCTACGGGTATAAAATGTTTAAAACTTTTGAACCATAAATCTGATCAATACATTGAAATAATTCAGGTAAAATGCAGTTTCTCTGCATTTCACTGGCATCAGATATGACACATTTGGATGCTCAGGGGCTCCATATTAAACACAGATACACGATTATGTTCTGCAACACTCATTCACCATTAAAATTAATGAATTTTGACAAATGACAGTGATTTTAGACGCTTGTGAAAAGGTCACTTTGCTTCAGTTTTCTCCGCTTTGACACAATAACCTTTGAATTTACTGTGAGCAATTATGTGCATCTTCATGATCAGTAAATTAAACATGGGAAAATACCAGATTTTCACTTTAAAAAAATAAAAATAATAAATAGTGATAAATCAATCAGTAGTGAAGAATTCATTTGCAAGTGATCAGAAAAATAGTTCTAGGTCTTGCAGAGTTAATGGGCGAGGTTAAGGGCGTCACAGATGGACAGACCACTACTTTTTCATTCATAACTTTTGAACCAGGCAGGTTTAAGACAAATATTACACACAATTGGAAAGGTCTAAATGCCATCTTAAAACATACTCAAAGGGCAAAATTTTGTTTCAAACATTTTTAAACGAAAAATATCAAAAACTACTTTGTCACGGATGGACAAAAAATTTCCGTCTATTTTTTGCAAGAATTACAAAGTTCCTATGACATTTTCATCCTAAAATGTATTCAGTATATACCTTAAACCCTCTATTTTACAACCTAATACTGGTAAGTGGTTAGAGGAAAAAATATTTTATCATACCTAAATAGCAAGTGTTTTGACAAATGGCAGCGTCACAGTTGGACAACAAAAGTAAATATCAAATTAAACATTTTTTAATTTCAATTATCAATACCATATACATTTTTTTATACATGTATACGTTTTAATATTTACAACATAAAAATACTATTAACATTATCAGTGTGCATATCAATGTATTTGGAATAAATGTAGTTTATTTATGAGAATTTATAAAATGAACCCAGAATGACGGCAGAAAACTTTGTCACTTTCCAAACATTCACACTCATAAAACTCAAGTTTTTATTTACATTTTTTTTCTTATTTCAAAATATATGTTCCTGAAAATATAAGTAATTACTGACCCAAAAATATAAGTGTGGTGTAGATTATTGTATTTTTTTTTTTTTTTTTTTACACCAGATGTTAACCTTCCCTTGACTTTGCCCTAATGTTAACATGACTGGTATAAGCATTAAAAACAATCACAAATCTAAAGGACAGTATTTGTCATTTCTATTCTGAATGAGTGGATATGTCTTTTTGGGATTCAATTTAGCTCCAAGGGAATTAAATTTTATTTCTCCGGGTGTATTTAACTATTAAAATGCCTTTTTTCTGTCATTGTAGGACCTTTTCATTCCGTATTTACGTGAAACTGCTGTACGTCTGGTGAAATCTGAGGAATCCAGGGTCACTTTCCCCAGGCTCTGTGCAGATCAGCCTTCAGATGATAAGACTTTATCACACACACAGGTAGCTGTAGGTCTGTGTGTGTGCAGTAGGTTGGTAATCCAACCTCTCCCTGTGTCTCTGTGGGATTGCGACTTAACTTGCGATGGTCATTATGTTGAGTGCTGCTGTGTGTGTGTGTGTGTGTGTGTGTGGGTCTGTGAGTATGTATGTGTGTTGACCCCAGCTGTTATTGACCAGAGCTTTGAATGGCGAGTAACACTGACCTGACCCAGAAAACAGAGTCCGCTGGACACGTGCCAGACTCGCACACGCCTACATGCACACGCAGATACAAATACACAAATCTCTGTCTCGTGTGCGTATGTGTGTGTGATCCAGACTCACCTTCTTCACCTGGGCCTCCTTGATTTTCTCCAGGGCAACTCGGATATTTTCTGCCTTCAGCTTGGCAGCCTGCTCCTCCTGCACATACACGGGGATGGCAACAGAAATTGTACACAGCAATCCAAAACAGTAACACTCAGTCATTCTCAATATGCTTTAACGTCACACACACTTTTGCTCTTACCTGATTCCTCCAGCAGGAATTCATTTTTATTTTTTTTTTCAGCTGATTACTCTGTTTAAGCCAATGTTTCTGTGTCTGCTTAGCACCTACAAAACTATAAAATCTAGCTACAAAAATAGAGCATCCAAGTGTTAACCTGCAGATTTTAGACAAAGTATCAGTGTGTTCCTAGTCCTGTCTGCTAACTGTGCACTGTTTGTCTTAGCATGTTACTCTGCTCCACAGTAAAGCCAGCGCATAGGGAATAACTGCAGTCATTCCCCAAAAAAACAACTCCTGGTTTAGTTCCAGTAATATAGAGAAGTGCTGCAAGATGATCTCAATCTGCAGGGAAAAACTGGAAGTGTCTGCCTGGCAGCACAAAACCTGTTTCTCCTTCGCCTCCTCTTCATAATCATCATCATCTCAGTATTATTGCAACGCCACAGGGAAATGAGATTGGATTAATGCTTGAACGCTACACGTTGGCAGATAGTTATTGTCTCCCTGAAGGAGGATTATCCAAAATTCCCAAACACATAGACTAAAGCCAGTGTTTCTACGCCAGTGCAGCCGACGAACCAGAGGTATGGACGGAAACGCAAAACAACAAAGAAGTCCAACGTGTTCCTGTCACAGCAACAACTCAAGAGGTGAGATGTTCTAATAATCTGCGATCGTCTGCTTTCACTTTAGTCCTGCACATGCAACACGCGCTGAGTTTGACGACCTTCAACAAGAATGATCCAGAACAAGATAATCAGCTGTGAGGAAACAAGGCAGTGGAGCAGCAGCCTCGATTCCAGCTGAGCAGAAAACAGGATGCAGGCACAAAAACACAAGACCTGGAAACAAAAATAAGAGTCGACATGGAAAAACAACAGAAACAGAGCAGGAAAGATGGATGAAAATGCAGAAATTGTAACCGAATGACTATCTGACAGGCTGTTTAGAGTCTCACTTAATGAGCTGCATTTGCATAATCATTAATTGACTAAATTATAGGCAGTCTGACAGCAGAATCCTGACTGGTTAGTGAAGCAAAAGACCCTTTAACTACCTCAGTAACTCACTGCATGACTGATACATCAGCACACTGACTCATTCCCTGACTAACCAGAAAATGTAAGTGAAAGAGGCTACCTTGTCCTGTCACATCCTCCCTGGTTGAGATAGACGGAGGGAATGAGAGGAAGTGAGGGAAGAGGAGATGCGAGAGTGGATTGGGGGAGGGGCGTTGATACTCTGCCAACTTACATGCAGAGGCACTGATCTCTTTATCTCAAGCGCTCATGCCTCCTCTTAACAGCCTCTTTACTCCTCCCGCTCCATCCAACACACTCCGCTGGTTTTCCGACATCTTTTGACTGATTTGCGTTAGATTTTAAGGTCATTCTTCTGTCCTCATCTCACTCTCAGTAACTTGCTTTTGCTGTCTTTGTCTCTCCATCTCTATTAATCTGCAGTCAGTCAGTTCAGAGGACCTTCCCAGTCACTTCACATCATGTATCTGAATGTCTATATATGCCCTAACAGAGGTGCTCCACTTTAGCTTGTCAGTGAACACACAAACACAACAGAGACTCCATATTGTGAACAAGCGAAAGGGCAGAAAGAGATTAGCAGCCGATCTCCTTATCCGCACCCCCTCCCCAAAACACACACACACACACACACACTACAGACATTAGATTTTCAAGCAGCTGCAGGACATTAAGTCTACAGCTCATGAACACGTCCCTAATGACATGCATATGTTTTGTCAGACCTGAATTAGCAGATGTCAGCATGAAAGCCCAGTCTCCAAGAAGTATACAGGTACAACAGAAAAAAAACATGATGTTGTGGGTATGGTATAATATAGGAGGACTTGCACATACAGGACAAAAAAACAAAAAACAAAATAAGAGTTGATATTAAGAGGTCAAGCGATAGTGGATTTGTACAGGCTCATATAATGACAATAGTTTGTAAGAGGAAAAAAAAACAAACAATAGTCAACACTGCAAAAATCTTAATCTTACCAAGTGTATTTTTCCTCATTTTTAGTCAAAATATCTCATCACACTTAAAACCCTTGAAAATCTTATTTCAAGAAATCATACCAAGATAATTTTCATTTGTTCCATTGGCAGATTTTTTTTTTGCTTAATTCAAGATTTTTTTTTTTTTGCTTAATTCAAGCAAAAAAATCTGCCAATGGAACAAGTGAAAATGATCTTGGTATGATTTCTTGAAATAAGATTTTCAAGATCTGTTGTCTAAAAATAAGTTCTTATATCTCACTGAAAAAGTCTTTAGGTGATTATGTCTAATTTTAAGTGTGATGAGATATTTTGACTAGAAATGAGAAAAATATGCTTGGTAAGATTTAGATTTTTGCAACGAATAAACTATTCGATATCAGCGCCTAAAATAAACTCACACAGTAAATGAACTAGCTTTGACTTTATTAGAAACTGGATAAAGGAACCGAACATGAAAGTCAAAATAGTAAATAAATGAACAACTCTGGATTACAGAATATTGTATAGGATGAACTTATTTTTTTGAGATATTATTATTGGAAGCCTAACATTAGCTATCACTGACTACTGGAGCAAAGTTCTGTTGATAATGTAAAAGCCAGTCCTGATTAATTGGCAAAATTAATCTACATTTATCAAATATTTCTTGTCTTCATAACAACAGGATTTAAAACGAGTGAAAATGTGAAAAACTGACTAGAGAGCAAAAGTTTCAGTCCGTATTGGGGTTCCCTCAATGATGGAAGGAAGCATAGTTTCTGACATAAAAAAAATCAATCCCAACGATACAAATATTCACTATTGTGAGATTAAAAATAACTGTTTATTTATGATTATACATGCAACTTGATGCTAATTGTAAAAGCAAAATAGAAATAATGATAAACTGTTAGTTATGATGTAAAATCATCATCAGAGTATCTCTAGAACTGATGAAGCAGTAAAAATAACTGAGTGGGTTATTATGTAAGATGATATTCAAAACATCATCACAAAGTTGAAAAAGTCTTGACACTACTTTTAGCATTAGCAGTTAAGCACCTTTAATGGACAGATTTTAAACTTACGCAAGTCTTACGTGGGCTAACAAAGCTAAAAAAAATGGGTAGATGTGAATATGGCAAAAGCAGACAGGATTAAAATAAATATATTATATAAGAATTCATCTGCTGGTGCTTTTTAACTATGAGTTACAGGAATAACTGGGGATTAAGAGACTAGTGAGTTTATGTGTTCGACTGCTACACTACGAATCAAGGTAGGAATCAAGGTACTAGTTTAGTTTAATTTATTTTTGCACAGATAAAAGAAAAAAGAAACATAAGAAAGATAAAAGAAAACCAATACAGTGCAGGAAGAGGCAAAAAGCCCAACAGGCTAATCTGAAGTCTCCACCTCAAGAAAAGAAAAAGAAAAGCATTCATAAAATAGAAATAACCTATAAACACATGAGCTTAATGAAAGAATAATATGCATGGTTTTACCAATACTACTGTTATCTATTATGTATCTTGTTAGTTTTTCTTATTCTATCTCCTGTTTATTTAATTTGCTTATTTTTCCTTATGCTACACATGACACAAGCTGTATTTCTTGCCTCCTACCACTGCCATATCCAGCTTGCAGCATAAACATTTTCTCTCGGCCTCATAGATATTCAGTTGACCTACATTATGGAAGCACTAAAATTAGCGTTTGCCCAGGAAAGATCCTGCTGCTTTGAAGTAGGAAGGATCATGTCCCTCCTGAGCTGCCATAGACTCGAAACAGCAGTGGAATGATGCGACTTATATAGAGGCAGCAGAAGTGGGCCAGCAGTGCATATGTGTGAAAGAGATAGTGTGTGGGTGGATGGCAGTAACTGCTGAGGCAGTGTAACACTGACACAGAAAGACAATCCTATAGGCACTCTACGCACTCCACGCAAAAATCCTCGTACAGTACATACATTCACAAACACACACATTCTCCCACACACAGCTGTGCCGTGGAATGAGAGCAGATAATTACACCCTCAGCCTAATCACCGCTGCAGGAATTAGACTGGCCCCTTAGCTCGTAATCTGCCTGGAATCTTCGGGCCCATCGTAGTCCTGCCTGCTCTAATCTGAGCCCACAAATTAAAACAAAATCACGTTTTTCAGAAAGACAGCTCAAAGCACAAACTACATGCTGCGGATCGGTCGAGTCAGGCAGAAGACAGTAAGAGTATCAGATTATAGGATGGTTATGTTGGCTTGATGCACAGCAGTAAAAGCAGGATTTTATGCGAGTGGCAGCTGCTTTGAGATAAATGGTTCTTTAAAGTACAACATTAATCTGACTACACTCACTTAGTTTAGATTCACTGGGGTCAGACTGATGTCTGGAGCCAGTATTGTGGTGTTACTAAAAATCCAATACTCCACAGTGTATATTCGGGTTTCAGCAATTCAACTTAATACTTTAAAAGACCTTTCTTTGAACCTCATGAATGCAACTTATAAAGACCGTGCGAAGAACAGTTATTAATATCGTTTTATAACCTACTTCCCATTCTTTCACGCTGGAACTGGATTTTGGTGATACCTCAGCGTGAATACAGACCAGCACTGATGTATGGACTCTAATATCCAAAGTGCATAACGGGACTTTATTTGATACAGAGGGGATGTCTACCCTGGACACCAGATGTAAAATCAAATCCTGCCAGAACCTGCTTGTTGCAAAAGTGAATATAATCTCTGAAAAATAGGACAGAAATAAACAGCAACCAAGTAGATAAAATGAAAAGTGTGCTTTATGTTTACTATCTATGTGTGTGTAAGCGGCCATTACAGACAGTTTAGACCTTTAACATGACCAGGACCTTTAGCCCACTGCCAGACATCACCACTGTGAGTGTATTTGTGTGTGTCTGTGAATATGAGCTACCACACAGGAATCACCCCCTCTTTTCTCCAAAGAAGATTAACCGCCACAATCTGGCACGTTCTTCTTAACATCCAATCAAACTGCCTCATCTGCTCTATCACCCAATCAAACCAGAACATTGGAGATCCAATCAGGGAAGGCCTGTTTACTTAATCTCAATCTAATGCACACATACACATAAACAAAACTTTGGTCTTAGGCATTAAGGAGCCTACAGCTTTAGCTTCAAGAGTCTTTACATGATGAAAAGTGACAGGAGTCATGTTCTATACAAAGACAATGTCCAGTAATTACAGTCATGAGTGGAAGGGCGCATCTTGATAGAACATCATCAGAACTGTGATCATCAGTTGTTCTGTAGTGTATCATCAATTCTAGCATTATAACTAAATCATTTACACAGTCAGAGCTCAGGACAAGCTGACTTCCACCAGCACGCTCCTCTGAACAACAACAACAACAACAACAACAATTAAACCAGTGGCTAGTCCCATTATCTGCATTGATCGTGTTAACCCACACTGATCCTATCTTCTAAGCTCTATTACTGCAACTGGCTGAGCTCCAAACACTCATTATGGCTGCAAAACAAACCAGCGCTACTTAACATATTCCCTCAGTTCCAGAGGTTTATCTGAAGATCATGCCCCAGAACACTGGGCCATGAATACTTGTATCTACAGTTCACTCTTTTGGCTACCAGGACTTATTTTACTAAGACAGTAATGACGTACAACCACACTGCAACTTGTTCACAGAATTAAAAGTAGTTAGAAATTCTGGTCTTGTAAAGGAGTGATATTTTGCTTTTTTTTTTTTTTTTTTTTTAATGGAATTATGCATTTTAAAACACTTCTCTGTGGTCTACATAAACTGTAAATGCTATGTTTGGGTCTGAATTCTTCATTAATTAAACTCCACAGGTCCATCTTCAACCTTATTTCTGAGTAATGAACACCCGAAAGGTCGTTTTGAGCGCTGGCCCTTTAAATGTACATGAGCCACTTCATGTCCCACCCCCTCCAGGTTGTCGACCATGCTTTCTGTCCCGTTCAGCCACTTGTGTTCGTTAATACAACCAACAGCTGAACATTTTAGGTAATTAGCTCAAAGTTTGGACACATTTTCAGTATGGACTACAACCGCTACTGCTGACAAACAATTATGGTGTACTCGGAGAAATATTCATCAGAAGGCTTCACCTTATATGTGCAAATGTTGTGATATAACTAGCTATAAAATGTAACAAATTAAGAAGGAATTAAAACAAGTTGAAGAAATCCACTTGATTTTTGCTAAAATGAATATAAAGATAGCTTTGCAGCACCTAGAGAGTTAAAATTCGGACTTATTGAACTGTTAGGGTCCAAATATACAAATAAATGTACCAAAGACCAATAAAAGTGGGTTTAGCAAAATATGACCCCTTTAAAACCATGACAAAAAAGATGTTGTAGTTAAATGTTTCCGAACGCTATGTTGGGTTTAATAAAGAAGTTGCAAAGGACAGTTTTACAGCAGCATCTATGCATGACTGGTTTCCTTTTTTCATGGAGTATCCCAAATAAGCAGACACAGAAACACTGACAGTCAAACTTAGTCTAAAATATAATTCACTTATAAACTAACATGACATTATTACTATTATTGCACACATTTTGACACAAAAACATCTCTGCAGCATGATCACACAGGATGTGCTTCAAAAAGCTGTTGCAATCACATGCATATGAGAAAAGTAAATTGTGTTGCTTACATTTTAATTCCCTATTTGCCAATTAAACTAGGCATCTGTGACCCAAATGTACAGTAATATAAATACATACAAACATGTGCAGTTAAACATACAGTAACATAAATACATATAAATATATGAGGCCAAATATACAGTACTGTGCAAAAGTCTTGGGCCACATCTAGGTTTGTTGTTTTTACAGGGTTGAAATGAGTGTACATATATTTTTTTTCATTCTCTTCTCTTCAGATACAATAAAATACAGGGAAAAAAACAGCTATAAATGGGTTGTAAAGGTTAAAGTGATTATTTACTGTGACCCCTGACCCCAGGACAAGACACAGCACAAACTGTTGGAAACATCTGACGTGTGCTGAATGAAACCTGGTATAAAACATGAGAAAAATAATGTAATAAATCTCATATTGTCTGAATGAAAGGGTTAAAGACATTAAGTTCAAAAGGAGGTCACACTAAATACTATCATTTTGGTTTATAGATGTTTTTACCTGAAATTTTGTTTTTAATGCTGTACATAGTTCCCATATATCAGATTGTATTATTGTACAGAAAATGAGAAATGCATATGTGGTCATTATATCTTTACAATAAATCTAATTTTGACCTTGGACTTTGGCACAGTAGTGTATTAGTATATGATAGACGAAGAGGATGAGGTGCAGTGATTTCTCACAATAATCAGGAACATTGTGTGAGTTTGACACTTCTGTGTGATCACACCTTTTCAGGACACTTCGGTGCACATTCACAACACAGCAGCAAAATCCACATTTTTTCACACTGCACACATGCACACGTTTACAGCTTGCTTACACTCACGTAATGTCTCATTACTGAATGAAGCAAAGCTAAATGTTACACAGAGAAACCACACTGTTTCTGCATTGTACCTGAACATTTGACTACTATCAACCTTTTCACTTTCACTTTTAATAAATCTCACCAGCAAACAAATAAGATGCAGAGATAATCATGCAGTGACTTAAACCTCTGCACAACAAATGTTTTCTTCACTTAAACGCATAAGTAAAGAGTGAGTATTCACAAAGCTTTACAGAACAAAAGGCCGAAGTATGAAGCACATCTTTTAAGACTTGTATTGTAGATTTGGAGTGGAATTTTATGTGAATAATTCTGTTAATATTAACCTCTAAAGACCCAAACCTCCACCAGCGACCAAAAACTACTGATGTAAAATGTTTAATACCTGTTGATCCACTAATCCTTTCAACACATGTAAATAACTGGTTAAAATGCAGTTTGTCACCTTTTCATAGTCATCATATATGACCCATTTAAATGTTCAGAAGCTCTGTAGTTACCATGGAAACACCATCATCTTCTACAACATTGATTCACCAGTAAAACCCATGGAGTTGGATCAATGACAGTGGATGGAGATGCTTGGTTAATGATGTATTTGATGGTAAAAGTAACTTTTTCTGCAGTTTTTTCTGTTTTGATATAATAACCTTTGAATTTATGAGTTTTCATGAACATCTAAATAGAATATAGGAAACTAAATATAGGAAAATACATGATTTACAGTGAAAAACACAAAATATAGAGGATAGTATTATAAGAAATGGTGACAAATCCTTAAGAAAGGTCAAATAGAGAGATAAATTAATTTGGGAATCGACACAAAAGTAGCACTAGGTCTTTATGGGTTAAATAATCATCAGTGAAGTATTTTAAACAAGTAAAATAAACCAGCAGGACTCAACATTCGATCATTTAAGTGTTCTGTTTTGACTTAAACATTGCATGAAGGGATCGTCATGAACTAAAAAAACTAAAATGAATATAAACTGTCATTAAGGACTAATAAACATTAGATTAAAACAGCAAACAACCATAAGCACCACAGAGTTGTTTTTTTTTTCCATTGGTAACTATGAAGCGAATAGAAATGGTCGGAGTTTTGCAAACTCAATTCTATAATTTTTTGTATTATTAACAGAATAAAACTCTACAAGTTCTCATGCACTGTAGCTGAACAACAGATTATTTAATGTTAAGAGCAGTTTGTAAATTGGTGACACCATGTACTGAAAAAAAGAGGGAGTTCAGCAGTTGCAGTGTCATGTAGGAATTACAGTGCTCTTAAAGTGCAGCCTAAAAGCTCCTCTACACTGACAGGATAGATGTGATGATTTTGTTTCCCCTTTTTTGTACTTCTTCACTCAACATTTACCATCTTAATCATGATTTCCTCATGCTTGAAAAACAATTTGCTGTTCCATTTTATTTCAGTGAGTTCAGTCATTCCAAACAGATTGGAAAATGCATCTAAAGGTTTCAGTGCATTTCTGCCTTCTGGGCTTTGACACATTTTTACAATATTAGAAACAAATAACACACATTGGTTATTTTAATCACGCTACAGTGCTACACAGTTAAAAACACAAACTTAATATCTTAAATAAATGATTGTTGCTCTTGAATTAAGTGATATTTCCAGTCCAAATCTGAAGAAGTGTTTCTATGTGCCTCAGTAAAGCTTTGAGAATACACATGACCGCTCTGCAGCCAAGCAACGCAACGCAACACAGCACTGTATGTTACGAAACACACA
Organism: Sphaeramia orbicularis; assembly: GCF_902148855.1. NCBI lineage: Eukaryota > Metazoa > Chordata > Actinopteri > Kurtiformes > Apogonidae > Sphaeramia > Sphaeramia orbicularis. Next base: position 26,550,257 of record NC_043977.1, on the reverse strand, counting down.
CGAACTGACCCTCTTCTATTCTATAGAGTCAGACAGAGGACGAAACAGGGAGAAGCGAGCATGCGTGAGGTGAAACAACATGCATGTTTAATCATTCGTGTACAGAAATACAGAGAATAAGCGGACATGCCGACATGCAAGAGGAGAGGGTGAGCGTAAAAGAGTGATTGGGGTGTCACCTTGGTCAGGAGGTGGGAAGGTTTTCCTGCTATATTTTTCAGAATCAGAGAGGTTTCCCTGTCCAGATAGGAGTGCTTTAAAAGGGGAGAGAGAAAGAGAAAGTCCCAGTGAATTAATCTGCTGCTTGACTGATTGGATGTGACAGTTTAAGCAGAAAGGGTGATGGTGAAGCTGAAGTAAGGCGCCAAAAAGACAAAAAAAAAAAAAACAAAAAAAAAAAAACAATATAAGATTGATACCTGTGGATGAAAAAGGAAACATTATGACACATAAACCAAAATTGCACTGTACACAAAACTCTCACTGAATGATGGTGATGTTTAGGAAGTAAAAAGAAATAAGGCAACAAAAATATGTCCATAGGTGTCCTACACCACAAAAATCTAAATCTTACCAAGTGTATTTTTCTCATTTCTAGTCAAAATATCTCATCACACTTAAAATAAGACATAATCACCTAAAGAGTAACTTTTCAGTGAGATATTAGAACTTATTTTTAGACAATAGATCTTGAAAATATTATTTCAAGAAATCTTACCAAGATAATTTTCACTTGTTCCATTGGTAGATTTTGTTTTTTTGCTTAATTCGAGATTTTTTTGCTTAATTCAAGATTTTTTTTGGCTTAATTCAGGATTTTTTTTGCTTAATTCAAGATTTTTTTGCTTAATTCAAGATTTGTTTTTTGCTTAATTCAGGATTTTTTTTGCTTTAATTCATGTTTTTTTTGCGTAATTCAGGAACTTTAATTTTAATTAATTCAAACGAACTAATGAAAAATATCTTGGTAAGATTTCTTGAAATACAATTTTCCAGATGTATTGTCTAAAAATACATTCTTATATCTCACCGAAAAGTTCCTCTTTAAGTGATAATGTCTTATTTCAAGTGTGATGAGATATTTTAACTAGAAATGAGAAAAATACACTTGGTAAGATTTTGATTTTTGCAGTGTAGGTAGACCTGCCCTTTAACATCTGTGGACTGGAGATCTGTTAACATCACTCTGAGAAATAAAGGTTAAATAATTAAACCAAAAAAAAAAACAACCCAAAAATAGTGTACAATCTGTAGTCACTGCTGCTTCAGGGTTTACTGTCTGAGTGGAGGATAAAACACACATACAATGTAAACTTCAGGGTGGCGGAATATAAGACAAAATTGTATAAATGATTTATTTGCTCAACTATTTACTAAATAAATAATCTTTACTCATGATGTGAATTCCACAAACGCAGATACAGTTGTAGAAAAAAAATATTAGACCATCAAAAGTCATCAAAAACAGTTGTCATGCAATCAAGCACTAACTCCTGTGTGTATCATGTGACTAAAACAGACAGAAAAGAAAACATAGAATGTCTAAAAGCATTGTTTTTGTCAGTACAATGCCGTAGATATATTGATGTAAGAACCGAAGTGATTTTGGTTATTATCAAGAAAACATGGAAAATGTCTAGATATCAGCTCTGAAATTAAACTCTTATGAGCTATTTTTGTTGTTATCATTACATTTGTCCAAACAAACGTACCTTTAGTTATAACAGGCATTAAAATGAACAAGAAATTGAAGCAAACAAGGGGTGGTCTAATAATTTTTTCTGCAACTGTATGTCATATCTGTGACAGAGAGTGTTATAAAACCCCATATCAGAGCAGACTGATGTTCAGTTTGCAGCAAAATAAGCACTTTTTTGTTAAGTAGAAGAGGCAAAGTAGTGAGATTCCATATCAGTCGCCATAAATGTAACATCTAATCAATCTTAAGTTGAAATTGTGATGACAAAAAAAATCTAGATAAATATGTACGTCATGTTCAACACTATCTGTTTATAATCTTTGGGTACATGTGTTTCAATCACTAGAAACCGTTTTATAGAAAGCATTAGTCGTCCCTTGATAACCACAGATTAAAAATAATATTTAGGCCAAACACATGAACACACATGATTACAGTGAATGGAGCTTTTCCCTTTGGCGAGAATCTGACCAACCACATTCATCTATGTGTGTGTTTGTGTGTTTGTTGTGTACATGATCCCCTCAAGGCCTCAGTAATCATCAAGACAGAGCTGCTATACGCTGCATACATGGATCTTTGTAGTGCTGTGGTGAGGATTGTGGTGAGTATTAGTTTTAAGTCTAACTAATGCACTGCACTACATTCATATTCCACTATATGTATTTTGCCTTTATGTTATGTTATGATATGCACAGTACATCCTTCTGGCTGTGTCCTAACATGCTATTTGCTGCTATGAAAAAGGGCAATGTTTTATTTATAATAGGCCTGGAAGTCACGTTAGCTCATGATACTGTCATGGTGTTTTACCTCAAGTGCAAGCTTACGCAGGCATCCATTAGATGAGAAAACCTGGCCTATAGTTTGTAATAGATACAGCTGCAGAAAAAATTATTAGACCACCCCTTTTGTTCTTCAGTTTCTTGTTCATTTTAATGCCTGGTACAACTAAAAGTACATTTGTTTGGACAAATATTATGATAACAACAAAAATAGCTCATAAGAGTTTAATTTCAGCGCTGATATCTAGCCATTTTCCATGTTTTCTTGATAATAACCAAAATCACTTGAGTTTTACATCGATATCTATGGCATTGTACTGCCAAAAACAGTGCTTTTAGGCATTCCATGTTTTCTTTTCTGTCTGTTTTAGTCACATGACACACACAGGAGTTAGTACTTGATTGCATAACCATTGTTTTTGATGACTTTCGATGGTCTTTATAATAATTTCTGCGACTATATATTTTTACTCTTTCCTTTCCTGTCTTTGCCAAGTTATCTACACTGATGTATACAACCAGTAAATCCATATATCATAGCTGCTGGTAGGAAGATGGGTGCTTCTATTAAACTGGTCCCTAAGAACAGGATATGGGGGCTAAAAAAAATCTAACCAGATGTAGACTAATGTTATGAAGCAAGTTTGGAAGCACTTTGGGTCTATTTTAAAAATGAATATTTACTGAGATAAAAGAGAAACTGTCAGATAAAACACATTTTATATTATTTTACATTATTTTTATATTATTATTATTATTACATTATTGATTATTTTATATTATTTTACATTACCATTATTGTATTATATTTCATACAAAAATCTGTATGTAACACGGTCAAAAGGACATGAAAATTATGCGCTACATTTTTTTAAAAATATCTCATTATTCTCCCACAGATACATTTTGGTAATTGAATTAATTATGCAAGGCAGAGTGTTTCACAAAAATGACTGCTGTTGCAAAATCATTTGTGATTTATATGTGTTTAAATGGGCAGGTTCTGCATGTAACACCAGTGGACACGATGGGCTACACGCAAAACCTGGAATGAGACTGACGATTTATGAAAAACCTGCATGTTTGGATTAGAAAAACCACTCGGATCGTCAAATTTAACACAGTATCTTTATTTATAATGGTATATAACACCATTTCAAGCCATGTTTTCCAGATCAAATGCACTGACACCTAGGTAGTTTTTCATGTCCCAAATTTGGTCCTATTTTTGGCCCCAATATTTTATTAAACATTCATTAATTTTGGGATGGCACAGAGCAAGAGTATAATTTTTTTGCATTTATCTGAGGTCATCATTAGGTACATTCTGGAGGTAAATATGTCTAAATTTCTCTTTTATTATTGGGTTTAAAAAGCTAGCAAAGTGACAGATACTAAAATGAACCCAGTTTCATAGAAGCACCTAGATGCTGTATGTCCATGTTTTTCCAGTCTAATCTTTAGGCTTTAGTCCTAAAAATAAATGTGGTGGACAGGTTTTAATTTTGTTCATTCACATTAACAATATTTTGTGTGTTTGACGTCACAGAGGTTACATAATCATTTATTCTTTAATTCTCCAGGGAGGGCAGACTAAGTCTCATAAGCCGATAGTTTAATGGTGATTTACTTTTTCTACCATATTATAATAGATACTCAGAGGAAGCATGTAAAAAAGAAAAGGACCAATGAAGTCCCAAGAGCTGGACTTCACTCTGGGCAAAAACACCACAGACATCTTTCCTTTTCTTTTTCTACTTTCCTTGGCCTTCCTTTTATTAGTATTTGTCCTCTACAGACCTCTTTACACTCGTCTGAACCATACTCCCTCTCCTTCCCTTTCCTCTTGGTCTTTATCGTCTACAGTCATTTGCTGACTCACTCTGTCCTCTTATCTCATTATTCTAATTTATTCATTCACTCACTCCTCACTCTTGCATCTTTCTTCCAGTGCTTCACTCACTTTCTCTCCATTGTTGGTTTCTCCTTGTCAGATTTGCTGTTGTGCAAGTGAATATACTGGATGAATTGGAGCAATAACATAGAGTCTTACTGCATCAACAGGACATCTACAGGGTGGGGAAGCAAAATTTACAATATTTTGAGGCAGGGATTGAAAGACAGTGTATGACCAATTAGTTTATTGAAAGTCATGAGAATTTATTTGCCACAAGAAAATTGACATAATAGAAAATGGTTTTATTCTATGTGTCCTCCTTCTTTCTCAATAACTGCCTTCACACGCTTCCTGAAACTTGCGCAAGTGTTCCTCAAATATTCGGGTGACAACTTCTCCCATTCTTCTTTAATAGTATCTTCCAGACTTTCTCGTAATAGTTTTGCTCATAGTCATTCTCTTCTTTACATTATAAACAGTCTTTATGGACACTCCAACTATTTTTGAAATCTCCTTTGGTGTGACGAGTGCATTCAGCAAATCACACACTCTTTGACGTTTGCTTTCCTGATTACTCATATGGGCAAAAGTTTCTGAAAAGGTATGGATAATAGTGTTAGGTATGATTATGACATCAATATATGTTTGGTTTCAAAACAACTGACGTAGTGCCTGCTGAGAAAAAACAACTAAATGTTCATTGTAAATTTTGCTTCCCCACCCTGTATGTCACTGAGGTCTATTATTTAAGGTAGGTATTATTACTGTATCAGTGGACAGGCTGGTCTCTGAGTTTTATTTAGGCAAAGAATGGAGAAAAACACCCCAAATGATTATAAAAGACTCCTTTTGTTTAGTTTTAACCCATTCGCTGTTCACCTACACACTGCATAATACCAGCTGCCAAATCTGACTTTGTATATGACTCATGGAAGGTCATGGCCACAATGTTTTTTTCATTGTATTCACGTACAACAAAACGTGATGGCTTGATCTTAAAAAAGCAAGGACATAGCCTGAAGCAGTAGAAACTGTCAGTTCTATACAGCCAAGAATGGCAGAAAAAGGCATAGCTGTACAAACAACTGCAGGAGCAAAAGCTAAAACTATGCAAAAACCAGTCTAGAGCTTTGGTTCAGATCGGACTGGACGACATAACCTATTAATTCCTTTAACTGAGGTTTTCTGAACATCGTGAAAAGTTAAACAAAAGTCAAAATTCAGTGCTGTTTCTGCCCAGTTTTGGAGAGAGTGTGGAGATTCTACAGCAGATCATGGGCACATTTTTTGGTTGTGCCCACTCATTCAGCCCTTCTGGTTAGAGGCAGGGGTGTAAGAAAATATCGGTTTTGCAATATATTTATAATATATTTCATTTCAAGATACTGTATCGATATTTTTAGGTATTTATTCAAATGCAGATATGGCGGAGGTTTACTTTTGGTTTTCTTTATTGTTTATATCTTATTTATTATTATTTAACACTGTTTTATTAAATAATGGTTATTTGAAGCATCCTAAAAGCACTTTTTACTGTCTGAGAGGGGCAGATGTTATTTCCTTTGGTGGAATTGCACAAAAATAATGTTATGATGTTAGTTATGAACAAATAGAAAATGAACATTTGAGCAGGATCTTAAACTGTAATGTCTGTAAAACAGAATTTAAGTTTTAACAGAGGAAAATTTTGTGATATAGCATTAGATCCTGTTGTGATCAAATCAAAATGTGTTTAGTATTTGTGCATGTTTCTGGTGTAATTAAATTCTTAATGAAATAATCTTTTAAAAAAGAAACAAAACCAATAAAAAATTTCCTTTTCAACAGTATCATGATATGTGATATATTGTATCGTGATCCTAGTACTGTGATTTGTATTGTATTGCCAGATTCTTGCCAATACACACCCCTAGTTGGAGGTTACCAAAGTAATATGGAAAACACTGGGCTTTAACATCAGCTGCTCTTTTATATTATTATATCTTGGTTACTTCCCAGATGAACTGGATTCAGACGATGTTCACCTCCTAAAGATTCTGTTGACAACCGCTAAAAAAGCCATAACAAAATGTTGGCTACAGAAGGATCCACCCACAATGGGCCTTTTTATTTCTATTGTAGAAAACATTAGACTGATGGAACACATGACTATCACCCTGTGGTTCCAGGAGGAGCTGGGAAAAAGGTGCTGGAGAAAATGGACAGTCTTTACAAACGGTGACAGTAGTAATTTAATGTTATATGCATGATGTTATAATTATCATCCACAGACTTCACTTTCATGTCCTTGATTTATAAAACTAAAATGTTTCTAAATAAAAGGTGTCCAAAAAAAAAAAAAAAAAAGAAAATTGTGATAATTTTTAAACTCCAAAACTGAAAATATTCCCCTGCAGATCTTTCTGGCTTAAAAGCTCAACATGAAACCTGTTTACTTCTTGTAATATATTAACTGTGGATGAGCTTCTCTGTAATTGTATACAGCAAACAGTTTTAGTAAAGAATGAGTATTTTTCAATAATGTTTTGCCTTTAGTTCATTTAACCAGAAAACAAGGTCTATTGCTTAAAAAGTGTTTTGCTCGTTGAAAACGTTTGCTTTTAGTGATGACAAAAGTTGTTCTTGTATCATAATGATGCAGTTTTATGAATAAATAAATGAATGAAGGAATGTCTTTGTTGTCATTGGACATGTGCAACGACATTGAGAATGCTGTCCTTAATGTGCATGGAGAGAAAATAGCATTACTATAATAATACTATAAAACCATCAGAAATAAATAATGGGTTTTAAAGGTGCTTTAATAAGAGTCTGCAGTGCATTACCATCAGAGGTCAATCAGCGTCTATTGTGATGAACTTGTATGTTTCCATATGCTGCCTCGAAGATGTGAATCCTTTAGCTGAAGCAGTTCATACATTCCCATTCATACGTGTGTGTATTAATTTCTCCATGTATTTTAAATGCAATTAACGGCTGAAGCGTATAATCTCTTCATTCTGTAATCTGCTTGGAAAAATGAGCATAATCCCAGTCAGTGGACAGGTGTTGGTAGCAATGACGTGGATTGAATCAAAACTCCACCAGCGCTGCAGTTTCAAGCCTGAATAATCAAATTAGCACTGACGGAAATGTCTGGTGAAAAGTACGACATTCGCTGTGTGTACATCTTTTTAACGTCATTCAGTATAGGTTTGTTGTTTAATTATTTGCTCATTCTGTCGTTGAGGCCCTACCTCTGTACTGCTCTGAGTCGCCCCTTCTATCGGAGGAGGAACCACAGAGAGCTGACCGTCCGATTCATTGGAGCGAAGAACGCTGTCCAGGGAGTCCATGGAGGAGGCGGAGTTCACAGAGACGCCGGACGCTGAGGTGACGGAGGAACGCGAAGAATGGACGACTGAACGCACCTGAAAGAGTACAACAGGAACAGAAGTCGTCATTTTGAGGAAACAGCACTACAAAAATCTAAATCTAACCAAGTGTGTTTTTCTCATTTCCAGTCAAAATATCTCATCACATTTAAATAAGACATAATCACCTAAAGAGTAACTTGTAAGTGAGATATAAGAATTTATTTTCAGATAATTTTCACTTGTTCCATTGGCAGATTTTTTTGCTTGAATTAAGCAAAAAAATCTTGAATTAAGCAAAAAAAAATCTGCCAATGGAACAAATGAAAAGTATCTTCATAAGATTTCTTGAAATAAGATTTTCAAGATGTATTGTCTAAAAATAAGAATCAAAAATCTAAAACTTACCAAGTGTATTTTTCTCATTTCTAGTCAAAATATCTCATCACACTTAAAACACTTGAAAATCTTACTTCAAGAAATCATACCAAGATAATTTTCACTTGTTCCATTGGCAGATTTTTTTTTTTTTTTTTGCTTAATTCAAGCAAAAAAAATCTGCCAATGGAACAAGTGAAAATTATCTTAGTAAGATTTCTTGACATAAGATTTTCAAGATCTGTTGTTTAAAAATAAGTTCTTATATCTCACTGAAAAGTTACTCTTTAGGTGATTATGTCTTATTTTAAGTGTGATGAGATATTTTGACTGGAGATGAGAAAAATACACTTGGTAAGATTTTGATTTTTGCAGTGCAAAGAGGCAATGCTGTTGAAATTGTCAATCACATTTATTACAAACATGGACTGTATGAATGAAACATTCTACTGACCTGTTACAACATTAACAAACACATTTAAAAGGGATTGAAGTACACAAATCTAAGAAGTTTACTAAGATCCTTCTACAGTCATGGAAAAAATTATTAGATCACCCCTTGTTTTGTTCAATTTCTTGTTCATTTTAATGCCTGGTACAACTAAAGGTACATTTGTTTGGACAAATATAATAACAACAAAAATAGCTCATAAGAGTTTAATTTCAGAGCTGATATCCAGACATTTTCCATGTTTCCTTGATAATAACCAAAATCACTTGAGTTCTTACATCAATATCTATGGCATTGTACTGACAAAGACAGTGCTTTTAGAGATTCCATGTTTTCTTTTCTGTCTGTTTTAGTCACATGATACACACAGGAGTTAGTACTTGATTGCATGACCATTGTTTTTGATGACTTTTTTTTAAAAATATGTTTTCTTTGTATACCATGATGCTTTTAACTAAAGAAAAAGTTGTCATTTGAGAGACTAATTTTAGCCAATTCCTATGTTTCAGTCACATGTAGGCTTCAGTTTCTCACTCTTATGGCTGAATGTTGAGTGGATAGTATAGTGATAAGTTACCACCACAGACTATCCATTTTCTGCATTTAACGCTGCAGTGCTTTACCACCACTTGACAAAAAAATTACTACTTTTCGGCATAATATAACTCGAATGGCCTTAACATGAAACAAGACTTTTTTCCGCCTCTCTTAGCTTTAGAAAATCTACCCTGGGATGCAGACTTTGGCAAACCATGGGTGTTTTCCAACATAATTACTGATCACTGTTAGGATTTCCACAGACACAACTCTACTATTCTAGCCTGTGTCTTAATATGGAAGCTTGGAAAAGTAGCTTAACTTTACCATATTGGCTCGACGTGTTCCCAGGTTATCTTTATATTCATCTTTTCATTTGGACAGAGAAGAGAGAGTGGCAAAAGGATGTTTTTTTTTCAGAAATGTTGTCTTTTCCAACTTTTTTTGTGTGTTTTGTGATGACTAGTGTCTTTCAGTTAGAAAACTTACACAACCTCAACTTAAAATTGCCACTATTGAAACAGTCTTGCTCAAAGCTATTTGCCTCACAATTGCTTGCTGTGACATAAAAGTGATGATTTTACAGCCATGACATTTGAGCCTCAATAAATAAACAGAAATACTTTAGTAAACATCAAAGATTTCCATAATCAAAGGCATAATTCTTTAATTATGATTTATTTTTTGGTTGCAGGACAGCAGTTTGCCTCTGTTCAGTAACGTCCCTTTGACACCGATGCACATAATCATAACCTTAGAAGCTTCACCTCATGTTCGCTGACTGTGCCGACTGATCCTGTACGCCGATGCTGGCGGCCGGAGGAACCGGGCCGACGCATCGTGGCTGATGTATAGGAGGAGGCGGAGCTTAGAGAGTGAGAGGACGTCTGGCGTGCAGCTTCATCCATACTGAGAGATGCCTGGAGGACCATGAAGAAGGAGGAAAAAGATGAGAAAATATGTCATTTTAGACAAACTGATGATTTAAGCAGGTTTTCACATTATAATAGAAAGAGTTAAACCTTGGTTAGACTTGGAAGATACTGGCATGTGTACATCATTTTCTATTTGGATGAAAGCTGTTGTGAAACAGTTGTTATAAATATGAACTGAATGAAAAAAAGCTTATTGATAGCAGAATAGTTCACTTCCTGTTACAGCATCATCTTTACCATTCACCAGAGAGTTTTCTACTCAAAAGGCATAAAAAAAAAAAAACATATCTCAAGGGCTGCATATTTTACACAGAGTTGTTTTGTTGAAAAAAAAAAACAACATAAAAAAGCCCTCTTCTTTAACTTCCAGCATGAAGCTCTGCTGCCAGTTCTCCCTGACCTACTTACAGTGTTGGATAGTATAGTCTAACAGTGTTTTTCAGTGTAGTTCTGTTTTCTGAATCAAATAGCTGTTAAGCTTTTAAAGTTCTTTTACTGATCACGTCACATCACATACTGAAAACTTCCATTCACTTATGTTGTTAGTTGTCAATGAGTCATTTCTTCATACGTTTCAGTAATAGGTGTTGCAAGATGTGCGTGTTAAGTTTGTTTTATGTGAGATCTGTTTACAAAGCTGAAAACAGAAATTAATTTTTACATGAAATAAAATGCATTAAATCTTTTTTTGTTTTTGTTACCTTTATTCAGCCAGGAAATCCCACTGAGATTACAAATCTCTTTTGCAAGGGAGACCTGGCCAAGGTAGCAGCCACACAAACTCCAAACAATACAAAACACATACATGATACACAATGAACTATAAAACACAATAACTATTTAACCATAACGGCATCAAGAAAAACAGTGACATACCTCTTTCACTGTATTCTCCATGATAGTTTTAAAATCATTAACAGAAATGAATGTATATGTAGTTTTACAGTTTTTTGAAGATTATTCCATGACTATGTTGCATGGTAGGAAAATGCTGTTTTTCCAAAGTCTGTCAGAACTCGGGGGACAGTCAAAAATACATGTATTGCAAATGCACAGACAGACTATTGTTATGGTTTGACTATATTAGTGTCATAACATGAACAGAAAAGAACAACTCATGACTATAAGTGACCTAAACAGAGAATGAGAGGAAAGTTTTGGAGTTAAAAACGTGGACAACTTGGCTTGATGTTCATATTCTAATAAATTCCACACACCTTCTCAAGCTGAGCTGTGATATCATCCAGGCTGAAGTTAGAAGCCAGTGCCGGTCTCCCATGATGCCCTGGGGCAGATCTGATGGTGCCCGCTGGTGATGCCCTGGTGCTGCTGCTGCTACTGCTCGCCCCGCTGCTGCCCCCCCCACCACTAACACTGTTACTACTGCTGCCACCACTGCCGCCCCCTGCTGGCTGCTGCCTGCTACTGCGTCCTGCAGGAGGCTTCTGACGGACCTGGACACACACAAACAGAATTTAGTCTGACTGGGGAGAAGATGATGACGCTTCATTAACAGGGGTCTGTGGGAGAGAACAACAATAATCAGAAACAATGTAATCAATCACATATTTTTGCCATCCTTTACACATTTACTCATGTCTTTGGAGCTTTCTCCCACCTTGTAATTTCTTTTTCAGAGAGAACTATTGATAAAAACGACAAATTACAGCTTAAGCATAGACCCACACACATTACATTGTACGTACAAAAAAACCCATTCTAAATATTAAGGTTAATTGCTATGCTTGGTATGTTTTTGGCATGTTTGATTCTGCATGACAGTTCATCATATAATAATTCAAGAAGTCTGAAAGGGATAAAGAATCCTGCCAAACCCCTGTGGACTGTTTCTGCAGGTGAGGGGTTAAATATGTGATTTACTATAATTGATGATCACAGATCTAATGACTTTAAATGGCTCAACACAGAAGCCCGAGAAAGTGGTGTCTGTTCTCCACAGTGAAATGAAACGGTGTCAGGTCATCTATATATATTTAGTCTTATATTTAGGCAGGTATGTATTTTTAAAATCTTGTGTTTTTTTCTTGATTTCAGCTCCTGCAGTTTTAATGTACAGCCTCAATAAAGAAAAAGGTAGGACATAAAGGAAAAAAAAAAATTAAATGAGGAAACTGAAATATTAAAATGGCTTTGACTTGTATTTTATTGTAGATACTTTGGGCACAAACGCTTCATGTTTTGTCTGGTCAGTTTCATTCCATCAGCAAATTTTCTTGCCATTTAGGTCCAAAGAAAAAAAAGCATAAGTGAAAAAGCATCTACCACTTTGTGTAGTTGCCACTTGTTTTCACTACACTTAAAAGAAAGAAAAGAAGTTTTTCAGGTGTAATTTTGTGTGACAGTGCAGGGTCTTTGTCTTCACATTTAGTTTTTGTATGTATCTGTGACTATATCTCATGCTGCTTGACAAAGGTTGGTCCCAGTGATCCTAAGCTCAAAGTGGTTTTTATCAGCGATAGATTAATAACAGCTTTTCATGTGGTGCGATTAGAGGGATCAGAGATCATGGGTGTTCAGCTTAGGCTGGTTTCATCACCCCCTATATACTGGGGTACATCTTTTATAATGGATGAAAGAGACAAATCTTTTTCTGGTTTTCTTTGGGGAACATTTCAATAATTTTTCTCACACACATTAACAGACTATCAATCCCTTACTAATTTTTGCTGCTAAAAGACTAGACCTTTCTTGGATTTTACTTGCACCAAAAAAAACCCCAAAACAAACAAAAAAACACAACAAACCCCACCCTTCACATGTATTGTAGGTTATTTTGGTGTTGATCCAGCTGATGTCATCATGTCAATGCATGTGCTGATGTCAGCACATCAGTTGCCTCAATATATGTGCCAAGTTTGAAGTAAATTGAAACAAAATTGATGTTTTTATAGAGATGTGAAATTTCGCCCATTATAAGTAAATGAGAGAAGAAAAAGATTTTTAAAATTCATAAAAAATTTAAACTTTGACCTACATTTTCCCAAAATCTATTCTGGGTCACTGGCAATTTCTAAACCCAATTTGGTATGAATTCAACCAATAGTTTTGCAGCTACAGACATTTGAAATTTTGCCCATCATAAGTAAATGGGGAATTTTTTTTTTTTTTTTTTAATTCATGATAAATTGAAACTTTTACTTATTTTTTCCAAAATGTAATGACATCTATTCTGGGCCACTGGCAATCTATAAACCCAATTTGGTATGAATTCAACCAATAGTTTTGCTGTTAGAGTGTTAACAAACAAACAAACCGATTCAAAAACAATACCACCCGCCTCCCCTTTGAATCAAGGTAAAAAAAAACATGATTATTTTACCTAATTACTGGCTCTAAACTACATACTGCAGAGACATGTGCATGTTTGTACCTTTGTGTCAGTCAACCCCAGGCGAGCCATGCTGCCAGAACTGTTGGGTTTGGTGTTGATGGTGCTGAGTTCCTGCTCGATGGAGCACAGATCAGCCATGAGAGCGTCGAGATCCACGTTCTCCCCCTGATTCAACGCCTCTGCAGACAGATGAATGAAAACGTATCAGGAGGAGACACTCTGAGGAGGGTCTATGTAAGCTCTGTGAGACACCTTAGTGGATTAGATATACAGTAGAAATAGAACAGATGAGTTGGTGTGTCTGACCGTTGATGTTGTAAATGGAGAATCTGTAGGAGAAGTTGGCCATGTTGGTCTCCTGTCTGAGTGGAGCTTTCTGCTGAGGGGGCTGCTCTGGGCGACCATCATCCAGACTCTGAAAGGCAGAGAGACACAAAATCATGTAGTATTGACTGAAACATGCGAATATATATTTATATTACAGTGAAGCAGAAGTTCAGGGTTTTCCTGTGTTTATAAAAGCCTGAGCTATAGAAACAGTCAAACTATGCACAAACTGCTCCATTATTCTGGAAGTAAAAGATATATTGGGTTGAACTGAAGGATTTATATACTGAATTATACAGAAACGTGCATTTTTCACTAAGCTGGACTTGTGTTTTGACAATATGAAATATATTATTAAATGGATCTGCATCATGTTTAGGATTATTTTGAGTGTGTTTGGTTCGTCCACCTGCAGGAGCTTGTGTAATGTGTTTTGTTGACATTGAGAAAAAGTAATGTCTGAAAACATGTTCAGATAATGTCCATAATGATGCTTTTAGTGATATACAACCATTAAGTACACCTGTCACTGATGGGGTCAAAACAGGGTGAAAACTCCAAACCAGAGGAAGTGCTTACAGTAACTCAGTGGTTGGTTAAAACACCAATGACTGCTGAATCCTCAATAGTAAGTATGTGAATGATTACTTCAGGAAAAAGAGTTTACAGCGTCTGACTAAAGTTTGCAAACACAGTCTTTTACCAGTTTTGCAAGACATATGCATGTTCCCTTGTTTATACGTAACAAACTAAATAAATACATAACTGTACAGATATTGGTACAAAAACCATTTTTATTTTCTCTACTTTATTTCAGTCAAAAAATACTCAGCAGATATAGCACTTTTACAAACTCCTGGCTCTTTTACTTTCTGCAAACACTTAGTTGAAATACTTGAAATATCTGTCTTGTATAACTTGCCAAATGTGCTTCTATCTAGTTGCGACCTTGTGATCCAGTTCATTCTTGATTCTTGTTTATTTTCAGTATGATTTAACTGACAGGCCAAACCATTTCATGATAGATAACACTCCAGTTGACTGTTTTCTCTCTAAATAACCCTTACATTTTCTTGTTGTTGGTGCAGTTGCTGTTGAAGTATGGAATGGATGTCATGGCTTATATACTGACCTGTGATCCATCAAACTGTTTTTCATTCATCAGTGTCTATTGAGTATTTAACTGATATCCTAACCAACATATATAAGTTAGAAACAAAACTGTGAAAGTGGAACATTTAATCCAATCCATTATTATGGCCTAAGGTGACCAATTGATGAATTTTAAACCTTTTGTACAAATATCTGTACATTCATGTAAGAAAATCTTCATTCTGCTAAATTTGTTGCACAAATAAAGGGACATGTATGTGTCATTAAACAATGATAAAAGACTAGATGCATTATATGCCAAAGAAACCTGTTGTTTTGCTTTTTCTCTAAAGTCTAAATCTTACAAACCAAAATTATATGAATATGTATAATTTTACTTAAGAGAAGACACATTTTTCAATGTTTAAGCCTTGGAGTTATCTGAACTATGGGGTTACTTTTGTTATTTTTATGTGTTATGAGCTCCTGTGGTGGAGTTTGACTGTGATTACCACTGTTCTTACTAGTGTCATGGTTAATATCAGCCCAACACTGCAAAAATGATTTCTAAGAAAGTGAAAAAAGCCTTATTTCTGGACCATTTCTCTTATTTTTCATTTAAATAGAAAAAAAAGCTTGTGAAGAAATTTTTAAATAGAAAAATATTCTTATTAAAAAAAAAAAAAAAAAAAAAAAAAAAAAATATATATATATATATATATATATATATATATATATATATATATATATATAAATTTTTATTAGTAAGATTTTACAGCTAATATCAAGTCGGATTTGACTAGTAACAAGGTATGGCAATATTTTGCAAATGATCCCAGGAAAGGATCCAGATTGTTTTCCTTATTTTAAGACTGAAACCACTTGAACAACTTCTCAGTTTAAGAATCTGAAGAAATGACAGCAATTACTCTTATTTTCAGAGTTAAATGAGTGTGATTTTATTTCTTGTTCTAAGCACTGTTTGGTAAAATTCTAGCATTTTTGTCTAGTTTTAAGGAACATTGTGGTTTTTTAGTTGATAGATTTTTTGCTTTTTTTAAGAATTCTACCCAATAATTTTTTTCTTACTCTACTGGTTAGATTTTTTTGCTCAACATAAGCCAATTTGGTCAGATTTAAGAATATTAGGTTTATTTCTAGCAAGGCATTTTTTGCAGTGAAATCCAAGGATCTCAACCCTTGAACAGATAACAGACACTCATCTGGCCATAATTAAAGTCATCCAAGGCACTAAATCTGGAGGATATCACAAAAACATAAAAGCCTCCTCTTAAAGGCATTTGTACCTGTGTGAGTTTGTCCAGCTCTCCCAGCCAGGCTCCAAACATCTTATCCAGATCCTGGTCCTCTTTATCGCTGTCCTCCTCTTCTTCTTCCTCTTCCTCCCTGACCTCCACCTCTTCATCTGACAACTGATCCATCTAAGGTGAGAAAGGAAAAGGGAGAAAGAAAAAATGTCAGAATTACATGCAAAAATACAGTGAAACACATCGTATAAGTGTGTGTGTGTTCTCAGCTCCATCTAGTGGCTCCTTTAAAGTCGACAAGACCAAGTCCTGGACCTCCATCAAAACAACAAGGTCAAAGGTCACAGCACACTGAGATAAACACCCATTTATTACTGGCCTGTATGTCACAGAATTTCTCCTAAAGTGGGTTTCTAGTAAACTATCAAGAGCTTTCCTGCTAATATCTGAACAAATAATAAAAAAAATGACAATAAAAGTCTGAGAAAGCTCACAGCTGGAGAAAATACAACTATGCATATCAGAAAATGTCATTAGGAATTAAACATTCAAGTATTAAAGAGACAAAACAATCAAAAAGGAGACAGACGTGAAATAAATGGAGGCCAAACACTTTTGTGCAAATGACTTTTAACAAAGTTAAAAGTATCTTCAAAGAAATCTACTGGACTCCTTGACCCTTTGTCTCTTCCTGCAGGAGGTCACACAACTATGCTCCACAATCTAAAAATAAAAACAATAATAATCATAAACTTGATTTATAACAAAAGAAAACAAGAAGTGAGAGACGTAAATACAGAGGAAGGTTATGCAAGTGCATAAAACCATTTACGTAACCACAATGAGTACAAGTCAACACACTTCTGACGGGAGTGTTGTTGAAATAGCTAAAACATCAATATCTGTTCTTTAATACGACAGAAACATGCAGATTTATTAAAATAAATCGAGCTAGGAAACAACAAACACAGAGCAGCTGCTGGAACACTCTCCACAGCCAATACCAAACACTGAGTAGCCTGACCCTGACGAGTGATTTAATACACTTTTATATCGTTTATTAAAATTAAATACTCACATGAAGCAAAAACTAAATAACTAACTTGACTATCAGTAAATAAAGAGCCTACTGAAATCTTAGAGCATAAACAACAAAAATCTTGCAGTAAATTTGTCCTGTACTAAAGTTATCATGTGTCTTGGCTGTATTGTCGATCACGTTGTATTTTAATATCATTATTTCTTGACTCTTTCCTGCAATGATACAGAATGTTCTATTGCAATTATTATCACAATATTTAGTTTAGCTGTTTAAAGGTAAAGGTAAGCTAAACCATTTACAAAATACTTCAACATTTGGTTTTGCTCAATTTTAAGCAAGCACATTTTGGTATTGAACAAATATTTCCTAATTAAAATTATACATTTCTAGATTTCTGAAATATTTGGTTGGATTTCATCATGGTCCGAATACTTCAAATCCACAAACAACCCCCAGGCCTCTTCGACTTTCAGTCAGGACCATAAGAAAGAAAAAATAATTTGATATTTATTATGGTAATTTGAGAGACCAGTGGATATAAACATTTTTCTCTAACATTTTGCGCCATATCGCCCAGCCCTGCAGAGATATTTACATTCATATTTATTTCATTTTACATTTATAACAAAAGAAAACATGCAACTCAATGCACTTATTTCTGTTTAGAAAAAAATAATTATAAGAGAATTAATTATATAAATGATGAACTGAGAAAAGTACAGATGCGGTTTAAGGTGTTGTTTCCCCATTTGTGCATCAGAACTAAAGATATTCCCTCTGTTGGTGTCTGATGAATGTTCTTTAACATGAGTCTTTTCAGAATCATCACTCGTTTCAGTGATCTGTCATGTCTTATGCATAGAATAATGATGGAATAACGATAGAAATTAATTAATTTATATTGATTTACTTTATCTTTTTTCAAACAGGTGAATGGGGACAATTATGCAAAATAGCTGCAGTTATGTAATACTTGTAACAGGCTGACTCCACTCTTTCTTTATGACCCTGCAAGTTCTTTTTTTCTCCTCTTTCTCAAACTCTCAAGCTCCTTCCTCCTCTTCCTCAGTCATGTCCTCCCTTCTCTTCTCACCTCCTCCAGGTCTCCACCCAGGCGCCCCCCGACTATGGCACTGGGCACAGTGTGCTATTCCTGGGGAGCAGCTTTGTCGTCGCCCCCTGTCCCTCTCTGGGGAGGGACAGCTAGCCAACACACACAAGATTAGAGAGCAGAATGTCACACACCCACATATAAACACACTGAAAAACATACACACACATACACACACACACTGAGGAGCAGCGCTACAATTAGATCCCTGTGGTTAGCAAGGTCTGTCATTTGGACTGGAGGATAGGGCGAGTGTGTGTGGTTTGGGGACTGCTGAGGGACTAGAGGAGCGTTGTGAAAACTCTCACAGCTGCGCTCTTGTACAACAATCTGCTGTTTCCACGCTGGCGAAGGTTCGAAGCAGGCCAACAAATGAACCCTTTTTTCTTTTCTGGACAGAATCTGCTCCAGCGGGAGAAATGAGACGAAAATTCACTTCACGTTGCATCTGAACTCCACTCGCTCCTCTGATGGGAAAAATGCAGACACTTTAATTTTCAAAAGCCACCATTAAAATGTGATCAACTCTTTAAACAGTCTGAGTAAAGACAGGTGACGATCCAGTCATCTTCAGTTATCTCTGGTCTGCTTTACTACCAAATAGGGCCAAAATCTAAGTCCAATATTTACTCTCCTTATAGATTTTATCCTTAATAATAATTATTCAGGGAAATTTCTGGGTTCTTGACATTCATGATAAACTATGCAGAGTCACGTCAAGACGATATAATTTTAAAGGGGTCATATTTTGCTTTTTTAAATGGAATTATGCATTTTGAAACATTTCCCTGTGGTCTACATAAACTGTAAAAGCTATGCTTTGGTCTGAATTCTTCATTAATTAAATTCTACAGGTCCATCTTCAACCCCATTTCTGAGTAATGACACCAAAAGGGTTGCTTTGAGTGTTGGCCCTTTAAATGCAAATGAGCTACTTTACACCCCACTCCCTCCAGGCTGTTGACCATGCTGCTCTGTCCCATTTCTCCGTACTCTGAGAAATGTTCATCGGAAGTCTTGACCTTATATGTGCAAATGTCATGACATAACTAGTTATAGACGTAACAAATTAAGCAGGAATTAAAACAGGTTGTACAAATCCACTCAATTTTTGTCAATATGAATACAAATCTTTGCAGCACCTGGAAGGTTCAAATTCAAACTTTTTGAACTATTAGGGTCCAAATACACAAATAAATGTAACAAAGACTAATAAAAGTGGGTTTGGCAAAATATGACCATTTTAAGTAAGTAAATTTTCATACCTCTAAAATTCTATTATTGCATTTACTAATTTAGGTGGCACGGTGGTGTAGTGGTTAGCACTTCGGCATCACAGCCAGAGGGTTCCATCAACAGTCAAACCCAGCCTTTCTGTGTTGAGTTTGCCTAAAACAAGTATACGTAGGTTAAAACGTAGGTCAGTACCTTGACCAAAGTACTGATAAAGACCTGGAGTTGGTCCCTGAGCACCTTCAATGGCAGCTCACAGCTCATACTCTGCTAAGTGCTAATGCTAATTGCTAATGCTAGGTATGGATAAAATGCAGAGACCAAATTTCCCAACACATCTAATAAAGTGAGTTAACCTTAAAATCTTTGCAGCCTTTATTTGCTTCTATCTACTATAATTTGGTTGGTGATTTTATTTGAAGTACGAAACATCTTACAATTTGTGCAGATAATGTATCTATCACAGCTAAAGCCAATGCTAATGCTACTAGAAGGAGATACTGTCATGACACATTCAAGGACATTCTGGGGTCTGTGGCGAAGCATTGTGTGTGGATATATTTAAAACACAATAAATGTAATACACACAAAAAACAATAAAGGTAAAAACATAGACAATGTGAATATGTCATGTCCATTTTCTTTTTATAGCATCGGTTGTTAAGAAGTCGCACAATCATCATGAGTTTCGTGATGCGACGCCATATCGAGTTTTTGCACAGAGCATTCCGTCAAACTCTGTTCACTGTCAAACTGAGCTGAGACAGCAAGTCATAGTGATGGACTATAAGTGCTTTGTGTGCGTGTGTGTGTCCAAAGTAAACAGTAATTACTTTACTGCAGCAGCCACACTCCTCCTGTCTGTCAGACTGCAACCATGCAATCATTCCTCCTACTTCTACTCTTTATTTGCTCTTTCTTTCCCTACATTTCTCTCCGTCCTTCCTCCCTATCATCTATCGCTGTTCTTCCACTCCCTCCTTCCTTCACCTATTCTTCCTGTCATTTTTTCTAGTATTTATTTTCTTTTAAAAAGGTCCAGTGCGTTTAGCAGGATTTGAGGTTATCTAATTGCAGGAATGGAATATAATATTCACAATTATACTTCCATTAGTTTTCATTATCTTTGAATATTTGTGTTTTCCAATGTTGTGACAGTACCTCAGAAAAAAACTTCTTTTCTTTTTTTCAGTTTTATAGTGGGTGGCATCTAGCCTTAAGGTACATTACCACCACCTATATTTCACTCTGGACCAGAGTTATTATCCCCTTAACTAAAAAACAGACACAACAAACACAGACCCTAATGAGGGACCTCTGTATTTTTTGTGGCCACCACTGAACCTTCAAATTCTGGTCCTTCTTAGCCTTATCTTACCTTATATTTTTACCCCCATCAACAAATTCATCATATTGCAAGTATGTGAATGTATTAATCTGATAAAAGATACACAAAATGTAACTGCACTTTCTAAATTTCCTCATTGCAGTTCCTATGCACACATCCAGGTAAGGAATAGAAGCTGAGAACTGGTCTATCTAAAGATTCGTTCCTAATTGTCCATCCTCAGAGTTTATTAATTTCCTTTTCAAAGCTTGTGTTTATGACAAATGCACACTGTAATACAATGATGGCAAAGAATAATAGCAAAGAGTCCAAAGTATGGCTTCTTTTAACAAAGAAAGATGCCAACAGTACTACTGTAGTTGAATTGCCAGTTAAATTACCATTCCATGAATTTGACACTTCACAACAGAGTGCCATTGCTTCTCAACTTAATAACCGTACTTTACTGAAAGTATCCTGTGGAATCAGAAAATTAGCTCCACTCAGGCTTTGCAGATTTTTTCTTTGATAAAGAGAACTTAAATGAAAGCAAATACAGTAAAAATATTCTTTCATTCATGGTAGTTGATGGTACAGTCAGCTCAACTCCATCAATAGCTTCCAGTATGAAAACACTTTAAACCAGAAATTGATCAGGAGTCAATGAGGGAACAGAGGAAGAATTAGAATGATAGGCAGAATTAGCCAGATCAATGAAATTTCATTCTTGTTCCTAATCCAGGTGCTGAGCTTCTTGCTTATTTTCAATCACTCTTTGCTGCTTTAATTTGAAGAAGTGGTGAGATTTAATGATGTTAGAATTACTCTACTTTTACATTTTCATCATAGTAAAAAAAAAAAAAAGAGGAAGTATTTATAATAAATTTTAAAGCAAAAATGCCTTCAGCAGGTTTTACAAGCTGCCAATAGCTTTCTACACCCATCTGTTAAAGTCCACTATCTGCGAGAGAGGATGTGCCCAAGCCACAGAATTGCGACCTTTGACCCCTGACCTCACCCTGCCTGTTAAATATGGAGGTTAAGACAGCTGTAGTCTGGCAGAGAGGAGACAGGGCTGACTACACAAACGTACAGTGTGACTGGATATTTTTAGAGGGAAACACAAGCCTTATGTAGTGGATAGAGAACAGGAAACTCCATCAACATCTGCTGCTTTAGTGCCCTTAAGCACAACATTCTACATCTGTACTGGGGAGCTCCCAGTTTTCCCACAGCACAACTTGGGCCTGAAGTGGCCTACTGCCACAACAAAACAAAAACAGAACAAGCTCTGGTCCCTTCAAGTCACTTCAATGCGGCCTGTTCCCACGGCTCTATATCAGGACATCACACACACACACAAACACACACACAGGTTTTTAGGGCTGGTTGTTGGGTTTTTGTGGAAAGAAACCATAAATCAGGTCCATAAAAAAACGAAGCAATGAGTGAATGCAGACAGTAGGTTGGGATGTTTCTGTCACACACATGTACAGACACATGCAGACACACCACAGTAAAAGGCAAACCATGAAAACCTTTACCAGACTAGAACTATGAGAAAATCTTTCTAATGCATTAGTTCTGCTTTTATATTTACGATCAAATGAGCCTCAAGTACACACTTCTTTCAAAAAGTCCACTATAATCCAATTTAGTTGCTTGTTTGGATTAATCTTTTCTAATATTTGAGCATTATTTTCTATCCTTTTAATCATCTTTTCTGTCAAAATTGTTTTTTTTTTTTACAAAGTGAGAAAGGTTGCCATCAGAGAACAAAGCAAGTACACTGAATAAATTGTGTTATTTTATTTCCTTTGAGCTGTAATGTCATTCCTTACGCTCAACTAGATTCTCTAAATAAGCCACACACAGTGGCAGTGTATGCGTCTCTCATCAGGGTACATAATTAGCCTGAGGATTCACACTGTGACATCAATTACAGGGGCTAGCCTGTGTTTGTGTGTGAGTGCCTGAAGCCAAGCCAAGTCAGACGGTGACTCTGCTGCGAAGCCGTTTCATGCTCGCTGGTTTTGCTTTCGCACAGGAGACATGCATATTACAGAGACGCATCCGTTGGACTGTAGTGTGGAAACATGAGCAATATAAAGCAATAGATGAACAGGATTTTCCACAAGCAAAGCATTGGGTGTACTGAATTGATCTGACATGTAAACAACAGGAAACACACTAATGACGCCTACACGCAATGAGACTTTCAAAGTTGTTGGTTTGCTGTACTGACCACATTATATGACTAAAGTGCAAACTCCACTGATCAGCATTACTAGAAACATACTACAAATAGCCTATTACATGAAGAACTTGAGATATTTAACCAGGAGGAATCCCTGACGGCTCCGTCTGGGCTCCAAACTACATTCAGCAACAAAACACATGTGAGAAATGACACATGTGTGAGACAGAAGTACCTTCCTCCAAAAATAGATGTCCTTAAGAAGCTTGTGATCCAAGTTGTGTGTGGAAAGATGCACTGGAGAGACAGATACTTGTTGATAATGTTATGACTATGACTTTTCCCTGATATTTATTTTGCCTCGTATCTAGCGCTTTCATTGAATTCAGAGTGGATTCAGACTCCTATAGCTTCTAACCGACAGATCAGTGTCAGAGCTTGTCTTCAATCTAAATAAAATAAATAAATAAATAAATAAATAAATAAATAAATAGAAATCACACACAGAAAACTTCACTCAAGGGACAAGTGCCAATTTGCCTCCAATCTCAGGCTGCAAAAGAGCGGAAAACCAGGGCTTAAACGTCAGAAATAATCATTACATACCCACTAACACACACATCCCAACGCCCAAAACAAGGATGCTCATGTAAGCAATGTGGCAATGTTTATTTTTGTGCCACGGAAAAAGCACAAAACTAAGGAAAATGCGACAAGTTGGGCAGCAACGCAAAGAGCTTCAGATGGGACACTTTAGAAAGGCTGTATTTATTCAGCTAAGTTGTGAAATAATATTAAAAAAAGATAGAAAACCACAATTATTCTCATGTCTGTTAATTGTTAGTTTACATGCAACCAAAAGCACATGCATTCCTCTAACTGTACTGCATATTATATATGGAGAGGAGGAAATAAAGGCATTTGTCGCAGTTCACATGGGACTAATGTAACATATGAACCTCTGGTGATTGGAAATTAACCCTCCACATCTGTGTTTCATGCAATGCATTCCCACGGTATAAGCAAAGTCTGATTTTTAGTTGAATTTACTGACATTATTCATCTGTTCTAATGTCAAGGGCAGGTTCACCACTTACTGATAACTGTTGAAAGACAGAAAAATTATCCTTATTGCAGCTGTCATGCATGTCGTCCATCCATTTTTTTTTTTAGATTTTGCTCTTCTGAAAGATTTAAGTTAGCTCTTTCAATGAACATTCTTGCTATATGTCAATATGAGCTATGTAGATTACCACCTAAAAAAGACTTTTAAAACTTTGACTTATGATTACCAGCATAGCTTCTATTATCCTCAACTGGGAAAGAGGCTGGATAAATGCATGGAGGGAACAAAAAGTGGTGCAAATCCAAACAAATCACAAAGATGTTGATTCACACGGAACTAATGTTATCACAGAACCTTTGTTAAAATAGGGTAGGTCATTTGCAGAGGAATTTTTACGTTGCAAATTACAGACATGAATGATTCAGACGAGATTACGATCAAAGACAACCTCCGCAAATATTATAAGTTACCAGAAGTCCACAGGTAAAACTAGTTCTGTATGAAAAGGGCTATTGTCACTCATCAGGTCAATGAAGCAACATATTTGTCTGTCCAACAGTTCAAAACCAGATGTTCAGTTTACCACCATGTAAGAAAGAAAAAAACAGGAAATGGTTACAATAATCCAATCAAACTGGTGGGAAATTTCCTATCGAACCACTAATGAACATCTCCATACACACTGTTTCTGTCATTGCACCTGTGTTAATTTTTTTTACAGAGCAGTATGATTCATGATTATATCATACATCCAGAGGTGTCATTTATGTTTCACTGAACACAAAGTCGCTTTTTATTTCACACAGGAAATAAGACGGAGAGAGAGAGAGAGGGGCAGAGGAAGCAGTGGACGAGCGAGGAGCCGCCTGCTGATCCAGCAACAATGATATCACTTCCCCTGAGACCTACAGGAGGGATTACATCATTTCCTGCCCATTTTCTCTGCCTCATATCGACATCTGCTTCTGTCTCTCAATACAAGCAGAGAAGCTTAATACAGAGATTGTGGATTCAACTGAGTTTTAATTTACTCTACTAGCTCTATTTTAGTTGAGGTATTTTATTCTACTATAACCTGTCCTACTGACCTACAGATTAGTATATTTAAGGTGCGTCCGTGTATAAGGGGCTTATAAAAGCAGTGTCCTATTTAAAGGGATGTTTCTACCTACTTTTTTGGGCGCTGGCAAAGGTAGAGGCACATCAAAAGTGACAAACACACACTGAGATGTACCTTTCTGATCTCAGAGCTTTACACAAGTACATGTGATGCGGCCCAAATTAGACTCCATAGTATCCATGTGTCTTTAAATTTGAGCCCCAAGGCCGGACCTCGCAGATCCCAGGGGCACTCAGCTGCCGCCACGCAACGTGATACTGAAACAAACATACACTGTGGTGTATTCCAGATTTAGGGTTAGAACAAATGAATGCGTGCTTTCTATTTTTGCTTTGAACGAAACAAACAGGACACAGCAGGAAGTTGATCCTAGTGTAGAACTAAATGGATTTACCATGGGTGTATTAAGATACTGTACTGGATACAGTGTGGATGAGTCATCCTCGCTGCCAGTTGGCCTTAGTGGTCAACCTCGGCACCACAACAATAAACTCCCCTGTGGCCTACAGTGTTTCCTCAAAGGCAAGCTGGTTCCAGATTTGTTTCAAATGTTATGGAGCTGCAAGAGAATGAACAGAGCTCAGTAACACACTATATAAGGGCACAAACCTGGACCCAAATGTCAAAGATTTCAATGACGCCTGTGCTTACTTTTCAGATTTTTGCACTCTTGGCACCAACAGCGATACCTGGGCTTTGGGTTTTGACTGATACCACGTACCAATCCAACACCAGTGTTTAATAAACTGCATGCTTTTTCATGAATAAGGCAACATCAGCAACAAAGATTTGTAAATGTCTTGTTTGGATGACAACCCAAGACAGATATTCCAAAATATTCAGCTTACGGTCTTAGAGACAGAATGAAACCAGGAATTTGTTTAATTCAAGATGCTACAATTGGAAAATTTAGACTTCTTTCTATAATAACATCTAACTCTGGTGCAGGTGTTGGAAACCCTTGTTGACAGTAAGAATAATGAACTTTTTTCACCTTTCTGTATGCACTAACTGTGTATGTTTTTGGCAATAAATGACACCAATGTTATTTTTCTGTTTCATTATTTTTTTCTGTTATGTAACTCCACCCTTGAAGAAGAAATCTTCATTATATAAATATAAAAATACAAAAACATACAAATTTATGAAAATAATTCTGCCACATCAGTGAAACAACATCTTCAACGCTGAAACTGATATTTGAAAACATCTGCCAATATATCAGTGCATCCCTATTTGTAATGCTCACAACAAATTATATTTTCTTTGAATCGTCCTCATTTTTTGGGTTGAACTTTATGGGAGTAAACCAGTCTCATCAAACTTTGAATTATAAAAGCCACTGAATTTCTAGCACTAAATTTTTTTGCACTGAAATGAAGTACTGAATTTTATGTTTCTGAATTCAATTCTTCACCCCATTTTCACTTTTATTTTTCAATGTTCACAAATTCTGAATAAAAAATTCACATTTAAAAAAATTCAAGTAATATATATTCAAGGTACTCAAATTCAATAGGCCAAATTCAGATGCCAATAAGCAACTGATTCTATCTCAAGTCAAACCAACAGCTAGCCAATCAAGTTACATTAGGTTGGTCATGTGATGCCGATGCAGGAAGGCGGTTAACTCGTGGGTCCGCTACCATAGACATACCTCAAATTTTGGCATCTGAATTTGACCTATTGAATTTGAGTACCTTGAATTTATATAACTTGAATTTTTTTTTTAATGTGATTTTTTTAATGAACATTTATGAACATTGAAAAATAGAAGTGAAAATGGGGTGTTGAAAATATGAAGAGTTGAATTCAGAGACAAAAAATTCAGATACTTAATTCCAGTGCAAAAAATTTTTTGACTGAGACTGATTTACTTCCATAGAACGTGTCTTGTTCTTTGGCCTAACGCTTGTAGCGATGCTTGATCAAGTTAGTTGTTATATTTGGCAGAGCTTCAATTACCCTCAAAACATTGGCTTTAGACATACTGCAATTAGCCTTAGAACTAGTTGGAATAGCAAGCATGAAACACTTCCAAACTCGTTGCTTGTTTCATTCCTTCATGCAGCGACAGCATGTTAGCGCTCTTTCTAGTAAAATGTTAGAGTATACTATATACAGTCGCGGAAAAAATTATTAGACCACACTTGTTTTCTTCAATTTCTTGTTCATTTTAATGCCTGGTACGACTAAAGGTACATTTGTTTGGACAAATATAATGAAAACAACAAAAATAGCTCATAATAGTTTAATTTCAGAGCTGATATCTAGACATTTTCCATGTTTTCTTGATAATAACCAAAATCACTTCAGTTCTTACATTAATAGCTATGGCATTGTACTGATAAAAACAGTGCTTTTAGGCATTCCATGTTTTCTTTTCTGTCTGTTTTAGTCACATGATACACGTAGGAGTTAGTTCTTGATTGCAAAACCATTATTTTTGATGACTTTTGATGGTCTAATAATTTTTTCCGCGACTGTACATAACTGAACAGGCCACCCCATTTGCCACCACCCCGCAATGAATCTGACTCATTACACTGGTCAACAACAAATTTATTGTTTAAGTTTTTTGAGCTGATTTAGGATAATTTTGGTGTGCTGAATCCAAAAATCACATTAATTTTGGTCAATCAGGTCAACTTTCTGAACTATGCTACATATTGGCTTTTTAACATTTTTGCTTACATTTATGGGCATTTTCACATCATATGATACAAAATTCTTTCATATTTCTTGCAATAAACGAGTTCTGAAGATTTTACTTTTGCCAATTTATGATTAATGGTTTTTTTAATATTACAGGTGAATGAAATGGCTTCGACTAGAAGAGCTTGCAAAAATAAGCCTGACGTATTCTGCTACATCTGCGGTGAATACACCATTGTACCTAACAGGAATCAAGTCACAAGTTTCATAAAGTGTGTTTACCAATCTTATTTTAGTATTATATTTTGTGAGAAGATCAAATTTTTCAAAATCAAATTAGCAAAAAAACCTGACCTGATTGAGAAAAACAGATGTCATTTTTGGATTTAGCGGTGCAAAATGGTCCTAATTCAGTTGAAAAAACCTAGACAACTTAACAAAAAAAAAAATTTTTGTAACCCAGTGTTATTAAACCAACATCCAGTATGAGTTAGATCATCTTTACTTATTTTGACTCAAAAACTGGTACTACAAGAGCGATTACCCACATTATCCTCTGGGACGCTCCTCAGTTACAGGATAAACATGATCTCACGGTGGTACTGGAGGAATAGTCGGGGAATCCTCCCAATGATAAGGCTTCATCCTCTGAGAATGGCGGCAAACCTTCCTCAGTCAAAGCCACAGATCCATCCATGCACTGCTGTGTTTCTCCACCACCCTCTGCCTCACATCATCCTACCATAATTAGACATTATATATTTTACCTATACGTTGCCAAACCCATAGAGCCCCTTGTAATAAACACTGAAACATAAGCCACTCCTTTACAACTGGCTGCAACCACACATTGAGTATATATAGTGTGTGGTGTGTATTTATATGTATACACACACTACTTTAATATAATCCTTACCAAAACTGCAAAAGCGGTGCAGTATGTGCAGCTGTGTCCGCGACTAAACCCACTCCAAAAGTGAGTGATAACAGGGCATCATCACCCCAAGCAAACAAGAATAAGAGGTCAATGTGAACATATGAGAGAAGCACATAGCAGATGAAAGTAAAGAGCAACTTTTCATTGAAACATGATGGACAATGAAAGTACCCAAAAGCCATTCTTGCTTTTAGGAGGCAGTGAAATCTTTCCTTTAAAAAAAAAAAAAATCCATCATACAAGGAGTATCATGTCTCTTTCCACTATTTATACCAAACCCCTGTAGGCTATTGCATAAATGACATGACTTCTGTCTTAAATATCCAGGAATTACTTTACACTGACCGCAGATTTACAATATGAGCGCTCAGATTTGGCTGTGGCTAAATGCTGGAGCCTCTTGCCACAGAGACATTTTACTTTTCCACACAGCTCAACAGGGATGAAAACATAAGCATTTCAGAAAATACAGAAGCTCCTACGAGGCCAGGAGTGATTCATTGTGTGTTATGTGATGAATGAGGGATGATTCGTGGTTTTAATGTGGTTTACCATAAAATAATTAGAAGAATAGTTATTTTGGAAACCTCTATGTTCATAGCTATCAACCATCAGATGAGCACTGGCCAGATATTGTGGCTTGGTAGTTAAGGACTGAAATATTATATCTGGAAAAAAAGGATGGATTTTCATACAAAGTATGGTCTAGTATGTTATTATTTAGGCATACCTCAAATCTGAACAGTGTTATGTTTAAAGAAAAAAAGTTACACAACATGTCTGCACCGCATCTCAGCTACATTTTTCCAGAAACCAGAGATCAGCTTAAATAACATCACAGCTAAGAGCTAAAGCATTTCTAAATGTGGCCTGATGGTATATGAAGAACAGTAAAAGCAAACATATGTAACAATAAGCAACCAATGGATGCTCATACACAATTCTGACATAATATTCTGACCATTCATAAGAGAAATGGGGATAATATTGATTATTTCATTACAGTGGTACCTTTCATTGGGTAGGATAGGGATGTAACGGTACAGAAAATTTCGGTTTGGTAAGTTTTCGGTACAGGGGTCTTCGGTTCAAAACATTTTTGATATGTTTTCGGTACAGTGAAGGGGGGGTATAAGGGGGGTGTGCTCTGTAACTACCTGTGGGACACAGGACATTTCTACAAAATATAGTTTAGTCATTTGTGCATCAACAGGCACCCCGCATGTTATGTATTTTTGTATTTTTGAATGTTTTCAGTTATGGCAAACACTGTAATTTATGGAGTGTTTTTGAATGCCTCACAGTATTCCCTGAGGTGCTGTGAACGTGACCTCACAGTAACACCCCAGTAGACGCATGGTGAAAGAAGAGGAGCAGGTTCACTTGATTTTGCCGACTTGAGTTAAAAAATAAAAACCTTTTTGCTATAAAGGAACCTGTGGACTCTTTTGTGTCACAAACCTGCAACATACCGAATACCAAAAGTGAAACTTAACATGCTTCGAATGTCCAACCCGGCTTCTGTGCCTCTGTTATACTCTCTGTCGTCATGTTTTGGTTTTTTTTGTAGCAGCACTGACAATTTGCCGCTGTTGACTGAATATAGAGGAAACCCTGCACATGGGCTCTGCTTGTGTCCACCCTGCTTCCCGAGTGTTTGCGTTCTTCACATCAGCTACATGTATTTGTTCGGTACACCTCCGTATTGTATTGAAGGGGTACAAATGAGTGCACCGTTACATCCCCAGGGTTGGCTATATTATCAGCTTCAAGGACTAAATGCTCACTTGCTGCCTGTGTGGAAAGCAGCAAAATGAACAACATAAGGAACTGACTTAGACCAGGTCCATATTGTAACGGTGAGGACTGGGTCAGAGCATCTCCACATCTGCAGGTCTTGTTGGGTGTTCCTGGTCTGCAGTGGTTAGTACCGACCAAAAATGGACTAAAGGAAGGACATCCAGATCTCAGAACAATTGGGCATCGGAGGGAGGTACTGGACAAGGCTGCAGATGATAGTTTTTTCCTCTCCATTATAGTAAGTAATGGAGGAGAAAAACCTGCAGTCAATTAAAAGCCCAGCGCTGAAGAAAGGCCAGGGAAAAACAACTGATCGATTCATTCTGATTCACCTTGGTTTGTTGTCCTTTTAAGCCCCTTCAGCAACTACTGCACATGGTAGACCTGGAAGATTACACACAGACCTATTCATCGGATAGCAGTTTGGTGATTATGTGACGCTGATGGGATGTTTCACAAATGGTTGATATCAGTAGAATTTGGCTCTAAAAATAACCAAAGGATATATAAAGTTTCTCAACTGAACCAAAGAAAAAAAATCAGCAGTTTTTATGATTAGTCCAAAATAGTTTACTACCAGTGTAATTTTCTTTAGGTGAAGGGGAGATATTGCATTTTTCCTGCTCTACACCATCATTGCATCTGCCTCAAGTTTCAATAATTCATATAAAAATCCTTGTTTCTGTCCACAGAAATGCTTAAAGACCTTTAATTGGAAATAATTACCAAGTGTTGCATGTATTTTAACTGTGTAATGCTGTAATATAACATGGAAAATGGGAGAAATGGGCAGCTTCTTAAAAATATATAACTAGGCAATTAGAAATAAATTCTCCCCTCTCACTCAGATCCAGATCTAGATGACCTCTATTAATGCCTCAGGGAAATTTATGTAATATAATACTTAACATAAGCCTGCTACCTTCTGCAGTTGAGGCAATTAAAGATCATACTATCAGAGGAAATACAGTACATTAAAAACATCCAGTACAGTATGAACAGTAGGAAGGATTAAATCAGGTTAAATGCATTTCATATGGACATCTACTAATGTTTTAACAATTTTTTCCTTATGGCTCTGCTCAGTATTTTGGATTCTGGCCGCAGGTTTTCAGTTGGCCAGTAAGACCTGGGCTCTAGTCTGAGTTTCAGTTGATCCCAAAGGTGTTCGATGGAGCTGAGGTTAGCGCTCTGTGTGGTACGGTTCATTTTTTCCACTCCAAGAGGGGAAAACCATTGCTGGATTTTGCTTTGCATGGGGGGGCATTGTCATGTTGAAACAGGAAAGAACCTAAAAGTGTTGCCACAAACTTGGAAGGACACTACGGCCTGAAATATCCCTGTATAGTGTAGCATTAGCTTTTTTCCGAAATGTAAGTACTGTACTTGTAAAAAAGCCCACAACAAAAGAACACAGTAAGTGCCACTTAAACTGCAGTGTATGGATCTGTGTTGCACATGACTGGAAACTGAACTCCATTACTTCTGTAATAATTAAACACAGGCCATGACACATAAACACAACATGTGACAGTATAATATAAAATCTTAAGTGTTTAAAAGCTGTTTACCTTTGGTCTGTTAATGCTGTTCAGTCCAGCTCCAACACAGCACAGAGTGGATGAATTCAATCACCCTGCAGAGACAGACACAGAATATTTATTATTGTACATGATCATATTTCCTTTGGACGGACAGAGAAACAGACGCTCACTCTTCCTTCCTGCTGATGGAAACCACACTGGGCTTTTGACAGTTATCTTTGGGTTTTTAAGCCCAATACCTAAACATTAGGATGTTTTCAATGGCGTTTCATTTAAAGGAATAGTCCACCATTTGGGGGAATACACAAATAAAACCAAAAAAAAAAAAAAAAAAAAAAAAAAAAGCACACCTTTGTACATTCTCAAACACACCTTGCAGCTGTCAATGCACCAAATGCACAGTCAGCAGGTGGCACCAGTGTGTGTTTTAGTCATGCTGAGCAGGCTGGATGTGTGTGACCTAAAAATACCCCGACAGACCACAACATTTAAATACAAGGCTTTACACTCGCTCACTTTTCCCCAGTGTGTCTCTGCCTCTCTCGACCCACCAGTTTTTTTTACTTAATTTTCCAGTCACTCTTTGTCCTCTTCCTTTTATTCAGCTTTTTCCTTTTCTCTGTGAGTCATTGTGGAGCAACTCTGAATGATTCAACAAAAATCAGTGATGTGTTGCAAATATCATAGTCTTATACCAGAATTGTGCTCAATCAGATTCAACCACTTCTGTCTTTTTTTATCTATACAATCAGAGAATGTGTGTTTGATCACTGACATATGGAAATGTCCATCCTTCAACATGATACACACACACACAAAAAAACCCCACATAAATATGTCAAGAACTCACATGCATACTACATGGCCTTAGCTTACATAAGATCATTAGCAGCTCTCATATGATCAGTAGCTGATGACTAAAACAAGAACACTGTTGTTGAGTGAACACACACACAGTTATCTGCTCTCTACCAGTGAGCTAACTATGCTCATGAGCACATCAGCAGTTGTTGCTGAAAAAGATGAAAGTGTTACTCTTTGACATTCCTAGTACAAACTGTCTAAGGAAGTCTAGAACCATGGACCAGCAACCAACTAGTGAGGATCACACACCCTGACACTTCAGAAATGAAACTGTGTACTTTGGGATGTCATTTTCAAAGATACACTTTTATCATTATTACCCCGCCCCCTGAAAGGGAGGCAAGGGGTATTGTTTTTGGTTTGGTTTGTTTGTTTCTTTGTTTTTTGACACTTTAGCAGCAAAACTGTTGGTTGAATTCATACCAAATTTGGTTTATAGTTTATCAGTGACCCAGAATAGATCTCATTTCATTTGGGGAAAAGTAGGTCAAAGTTGGAAATTTTTATGAATTTTTTAAATCTTTTTTTTCCCCATTTGCTTATAATGGGCAAAATTTCAAATGTCTGTAGCAGCAAAACTATTTGGTGAATTCATACCAAATTTAGTTTATAGATTGCCAGTGACTCAGAATAGATACCACTACATTTTGGGAAAAGTACATCAAAGTTTACATTTTTTATGAATTTTTAAACTCCCCTCCTTTACTTATAATGGGTGAAAATTTCACATGTCTGTAGCACCAAAACTATTTGTTGAATTCATACCAAACTGACTTTATAGATTGCTAGTGATGTAGAATGGATCTCATTACATTTTGGAAACAGTAGGTCAAAGTTCAAATTTTTTATGAATTTTTAAAATCTTCCCATTTACGTATAATGGGCAAAATATGTACGAGGGGCGGGGTTTATTGTGCCTGGCACCACTTGTTTTATGAAGTTATTGTTCACTGTCAAATAGAACTCCAAGAAACCCAGGCATTAATCACTAATACTGTACCAAAATACCATCTATAATGGAAATAGTTGCATCTTTTCTGTAATACTGTGTTATTATTGTGTTTTAATTGTGCAAATAGAGAAATCCATTGAATATTTATCATGACTCACAACCACTGCAATTTGATCCCTCATACCAATGGAGGTCACTTTATTTTTTTCTTATCATCTTATAAAAAGGCAGAAAATAAATAATTTTAACCACTTTCTGCAAAAGTCAAGTAAAATACAGCTCTACTTTATCCTCAGAAGATAAAATGGTAAACCCGTCAGCCATGCATCTGCCTGAAGGCCTTGACCATAGGCAATGAAAAGATAATCACACCAGGATGTAAAGAATATCTCATGTGTACAGATGCACAGCTGTGCAGTGAGCTAAACATTTAATTATGGGGTTAAATCATAGTTGGCCTTAGTGCTGCTGTCACTGGCCACATTGTGAAACTTGACATGCACTGTTCATAAAAGGGATGAGGAATGACGTCATCTAAATACAACTGCATGGCTTTTTTTATGTGTTTCTGGACGGCGTTGTAGCTCTTTGTGCTTATTGTTTTCCACGTTTTAAAAAGACGTCTTGTTTCTAAGTCAACTTACAACGTCTGCTCCATCTAGTCCTTCTTTTTAAGTGGTTAAAGTTCATTTGGATTGATGTGGTTGTGACATACAACTTTACACATTTCATTACAGGAATTAAAAAGTGATGTGTCATTTAAAATAGTTCCTCATCCAGCTGTGTTGCAACAGATTACTTAAGGGGAAAGAATTAGGGAGAATTACCTAATACAATATCTGTTTCAAAACAGCTCGTGGTTGGCCATAATTTTGAAAGACTCCCTTAATGAATATGGCATAATTACAGTTTGTTTCTATAAATATTTTGTGCTCATAGTCTGACTTCATTTATATCAATGATTCAAGCCTAACTATGTATTTATCTATCTTGTATGAGCCAAATGTAAAAAGTAGTGGTTTTCAAGTCTGTTGGCTAATGAAGAACTTAAAAAAAAAACTAATAAAGTTTGCATAAACTGTCTGGTTTTGATGGCGATTTAAGGATTACAAGAGTCTAGGACCTATAAAATCTAAAACCGCATTTGGTGCCTATATAATTTGCTTCATTCATCAGTTATCAGACTGACACAAGCAGCTCAGATTCTATGTATTATGTTTACACAGATTTTACGAATGAAACATATAAATGAGACAAATCTGAGTCCACAGCTAAAAACTCAAAGTGATTTTTCTGTATCACTATACAATCAGATTGGAGCTGGAAAAAAATCAACTGGTGCTTCTCATCATCTCTCCCTGATCATTACATTTATTAATATCCACTTTAGTTAATCGGTAGGGTTTTTTTGGCCTGTTTTCAGTATGTCATTGTCTCATAGAAAATTGCAGTTTGTAAAATGTTTGTAGAGGCTTTTCAGTGCTGAAACTCTGGCTCTCCTTTCCAACAGATTGATCATTCCTCAGTTGCTCAACAGGCCGCATTAAAGCGCGTTATGAAACAACACAGTCTGCCAAAACAGAGGCTGTAACAATCTCCGCCTGAAAACAATGGCTCTACCTCTCCATTATTTCACTCCTAATGAGACCTCAGAAATCTAATTGAAGCAGGCTGCACACTTAATAGTCAATATAATGTCATGACTTTACTCACTGCAATAAATAATAACAATAAATAGCACAATAGGACTATTTAAAAGGTTCAGTATGAATTTGCATGTACTCATCTGGTTATTTTGTGACATTAAGTGGCTACATTTCTAAGATAATGGAAGTTAGCATTGGGAAGTTTTGCTGCTATAGAGCAAAAGAGGAAGGTATGAAGAACTTGGGAGCGAGAGTATAGATTTTCACAGGAAATCTGACTAAAGTACTCTACATTGAGACGGTCAATATAGATGTAGACAACTGGGACAGCTAAGAAATGGAGTTGGTATCACCATTAAAAGACCAGCTCCCTGCACAAAACATACCTCCAGGACTAACTCTACCCACACAAATCTTCCACACCGAACCTACAAGTTAAAATAGCCACTTCGCAGCACTGAACATGTTCAACTTCAAGCTTTCTTTCCTCAAACCATCATGACTAACACTTACACCGTGGCAGCAAAAACTCCATAATGGTTGCATTTTTTGCACTGAAATACTGTCGTTACAAGTGTTCCTATTTAAAACAATATGATTACTAGCTCGTTGACCCGTGGTTCAAGATTCAAGAATGTTTATTGTCATTATGTGCACATAACAAAATTTTTCTAAGAGGTAGTTCTTGGCTAGATACAATAAAAAGAGAAAATCCAATATAAAAACACTCAAGAATATGTACGTCAATATGAGAGACACTGAAGAATTAGTGCATCAAGACGATGTACAATGTATATAGAAAGAAACGTAAAATACAGTATGTACAGTGCTAACAGTATGTGCTTTCCCCACAGGTCATATTAATACTGATATCTAGGGACTGAAGCTAGTAAATACATTGTTCCTGTTTTTAACTACATTTCCCATCATGCAGCATGGTACTGTGCTTGCAGTCAATCGAGCAACGCGATTGTAAGCCTATTGTATTCCAAAATGACTAATATCTCCCAACGTATTAGTCCTATCAACTTGCTGAGATATTAAATATGGAGATGGGACTATTCCTCAGCTGTAGGTACCAAATTGGCTGGGTAAAAACATCTCAGTTTCTCAGAACTGTGCAAACACACACACACACACACTCTGAGACCTTCCACTACGATATAGATTTTGGGGATTTCTAAATTCTATTTCTTTGAGTCATCTACAAAATAAATTCAACCCATAAATACCCAGTGTTACTTTTCTGGCAGTTCCCATATGAGTTTTTCTCTCTATTTAACCTTTCTTAAGCAATTTATCACCATTTATTATAATATTATCCTCCATATTTTGCCTTTCTTCAATAAAAATCAGGTATTTTCCCAGATTTGACTGACCAGTCATGCAGATGTTCATAAAAGTTCAGATGAACGTTAATTGTCATAATACCAGAAACAGAGAAAAATGAAGAAAATGTGACTTTTTCAACAAAATCTATCATTACATGAACATAAACCCAGTATTTCCATCCACTGTCATTGATCCAACCCTATGGGTTTTACTGGTGAATCAATGTTGTAGAAGATGACGGTGTTCCATGTTCACTACGGAGCCTCTGAATGTCCAAATGGGTCATATCTGATGACCATGAAAAGATGACAAACTGTATTTTACGCCAATTATTTACATGGATTGATAGGATTAGTGGATCAGAAGTTATTAAA
This sequence comes from Sphaeramia orbicularis, assembly GCF_902148855.1. Lineage (NCBI taxonomy): Eukaryota > Metazoa > Chordata > Actinopteri > Kurtiformes > Apogonidae > Sphaeramia > Sphaeramia orbicularis. The sequence goes on along the minus strand of NC_043977.1, from coordinate 26,512,983 downwards.
CATTATATATTGGTAGATGATTTTGGCTGCCGGTGGTTGTCTAGGTCTTTATGGGTTAATGAAGTACCATGATAAACTGTACAAGAATGCTCCGATTTCATTTCCTTTTACAATCACATGCCCTACAACAGATTTTATGGCTTATAAACCCCATACATGCTAAAAAATGTAAATAATGCAGACTGCAAATATACATTTAGTCAAGTCGTGGTGCTGTGCCAAAACTGAACTGCTCAACAAAACTGGGAAATCTCAGTTCAGGATATAGTCCGCTCTTGTGTAGGTGTAAATTAGAAACTTGAAGGACTGGTCTATCAGACAGAACACTTAGACATACCTAGGGACAGCTTGTCTCTTGACAGCAGACAGTTTAGTCTACCGGCAGCAGCAGCTGAAGGCCACAGACATGTAACACTGACAATTTAAATCAGGAGCCACACAGGCTACAATGCAAGGCAAACCCTAGTAAAGCTTTATTTAACATGTGTCATACTTTGTAGGTTAATTCCTCAAAAAAACCTTACCTCATAGCTGGAACGATACAGTATTCCCTCTCATCTTGATGTAAAGTGGAAACCAAACCTGGCCCTCTGCACATAGATGGAACCTCCAGCTGCTGAAGATGTCATTGCACTGGTCTGCCCGGTAACCAGCCTACATGCACACTCACATCCCGCCTACCACAGCCTTGCACAGACGAGGCTACCCGTCAGGTCACATTACTGCATGTATGCTCCTACACTGCACACTGCACTGACATACACCCTGGGGTTCAATCTGCAGCCTGTTTTTTTTTTTTTTTTTTAATTCAAATAGGACTTTCTGCACCAGAGGGATAGAATATAGCATTAAAAAATGTCACCCTACAGAGGAATGAAGCCTTTCTGAGCTAAAATTAAATGACATGTTTATATTTTACATGTTTGATTCTGAAACTGCTGGGTGTCAGTATCAGCTTTTTAGGAAGTACAGTAAGTGAACATCTCGCATTTCCCCCTGAACTCTTGAATATTTCTTTTTCATGTTTTTGCGATTAGGGTCACAGTGTATCGTATATGCAAACGTTCCTCTCTCTGCAAGCAAACAATGAAGACTGAGAAAAATTAGCTGATTCTTAAAGGTTCTTTCTTCATGATCATCAACTGAATTTCTTTGAGTTTTGGAGGGTAATCTGAGCAGGTTGTCCTAGGAAATAATGAAAATATGGTTTTCACACTATTATCTAATACTTCTATGACCACAGCTTATCAAGAAAATACTTTGTGGATTAGTCAGAAAAGCAGACCTTGACATGTTGTGCACAATCTCAAAGTCCAAATATTGTAATTCAAGTTGTCTGTGAGGAAACTCATCTGGGTTGTGTTTACAGGCTGTAGAAAATCTGCCCCACTGATGGAGGGTCTGTCTTTTGTCTTTTCACAGCTGCTTTCAGAGGCAGGAGCATTAAAGATATGTCACTGTTCGGCTCTACTCCTTCACTCAGCAGCTCATCACGGAAGCAACATGGTAGCTACCGTAACTGTGATATTTCAGCTTCACTTCACTATAGCAGCTTGAAACACTGCCATTTGATCAGTGTTTATATTTAGTCTTTTGTTGTGGACAGAGACGAGAAAGCTGTAGAAAGAAGGTGTGTATTCCCAAATTCGGGCAGTTTGAATCTGGCAATATGCAGCCTAGTATCACTGCTTTCTAATATTGAAAACATACTTAAATGTATTGGATTGTAGAGATTTATAAGACCACTAGAGGCAGTAGTGGAGTAGGGGAGGTGTTCCGGGTATGTCCCACCGGGGGGAGACCTCGGGGAAGACCCAGGACACGTTGGAGAGACTATGTCTCTCGGCTGGCCTGGGAACGCCTCAGGATCCCTCCGGAAGAGCTGGAGGAGGTGTCTGGGGAGAGGGAAGTCTGGGCATCCCTGCTTAGACTGTTACCCCCGCGACCCGGCCCCGGATAAGCGGAAGAGAATGGATGGATGGATAGAGGCAGTAGTGAGTCACTCTGCCGGTCTCTTACGGTGAGGAAAACGAACACCACGGGGCCTTCGACAAGTATCAGAAAGTGACGAGATGTGATGAGTTTTAGAGTTAAAGAAAATGACAAAGTACTGTTGTTTTCACCACTGGACACAGCCCTAAATAAAAAAAATGCAGTTTGATGATGAAATCTCAGCATTTCTTCTACACAGGTGATTTTGATTATAAAGCTTACGAAGGTATATAGTCTCTATGTGATGTTATTATTTTGGTCAAGTTTGCTGTTTGTTGATCCACAGTTCAGACTAAACTGTGACAGTTCTGACCTTGTTTGAATGTTTCCAAACAAATCTTGGTGCAGCTATTAACAACACAAACCATACAGAAACATAGATGACTTCTGGTTTTACTGTGGCTGTTTTCTGTCTAAAAACAGAGCTGAGCTAACAGAGCTACAATGTAAACTTCATGGCTGATACAGCAAATGAAGATAATAAGACAGTGTTATTTTGACTGACTGTCAAACTAATCAGCTACGATTTTTTGCATGAATATTTTTTTTATAACTTAGCTGTTACTAGATTTTCTTTTTTATCATTACAATACAACGCATACATTTACAGTTCAATAAGTTTCTTTTCCTTTTTCTCAGCTGTATGTTTATTTTGACAACCCTCCATAGGCAATATATGATGGAAATTAAAGAAAATAATATCAACCACAGCAAATAAATAGATAATGTCCATTCCAAAAATAAGGTTATAGGTGTAATTCCTAGTCAGAAGCAGGATGACAGCATTTTGATATACAACATGGGGTTTTGCATCACTAATAATTATTATTATTGTAACAATAAAGGTAACACAGGTTCCCATCTTTTAGTAAAGGTAGCTTTCTGAAGCCTTTGATAAATATCCTAAACTTTTTGAATCCATGTAATATATGAGGGATGTTCTGGTTTCATGCGTGAATACACTTTAATGAGTTCAGACTATAAACTTGAACACAACATAACATTATTTAACATGGTAAAATAATCAACTGAAATGTAAATATAATAGAGCAAACATAAAAAATTGGAGTACAACAAGCATAAGAGTAAAGTTAATCTTAATAACTTACTGGTACAGAAACTAGGACTTCAGATGTTTTTACCCAGAGAGAGCTGGGTTGGTTTGAGGCTGAAAACAACATATGAAATGAACAAAGAGCCTGTTCACCACTTGTCTGTGTGCGGTAACTTAAGGCTATATTAGCCATTACTGGCATAATGCACCTGAATCTCCAACCAAACAGCCTGTGGTCAACTTCAGTTATGAGTTATGCATGCAGAGAATGTTAACAAAAAAAACCCCCCACACAATATCTCTGGTTCTTCTTCACTGACTTTAAAATTTATGCCATGCCGATTGGTGCAAAAACAGGCATTATCTTCTCTTTTTATGCATCAACACACAAATGAAGGGTGGCTGCTGATGGTTACCAGCTTGTTGAGTCTTGCAGTAAGAACACAGATAGAAAGACAAACTGCCTTATTATGCCTTATCAGACCCACACAGAAGGAGCCTTTAAACACAAGACTTGTGTTAAGTTACGTCTGAGTGGTGTTCACGTGCATCTGCGAGCATGAATGGAGGCACGCACACACACACTGGCACACACACTGGCACACACATGCAGGTTTAGTGTTGCTGCAGTGGACTCGGTCGCACTGCAGAACTGTCAGGAAGAATCACAGCGCTCTGCTTTCCTGCAGACGCAAAGTGAACACTGTCATACTCCCAATACAAGGTCAGTGAGCTACTGGGTTAAACTACTACTCAGAGGAAGAAGAGCCTGACTGACGAACAAGAGTGCATCAGGATGTGTTTGATTCAATGACACTTGTCTGTGCAGAGTATATTGTGTCAATTATTTATTCATTCATACAATACAAGGCTCTGTGTTGGTGGTAACCTTTTACTCCATCAATCAAGCCGTGACGCCTCTGACTTTAAACTCTCCAAACCACCACAAATCCTCTAAAAACAGACCAATTTTAGCTTCTAATACGTAACACAGACAAATTTTCCTTCAACACACACACAGTGACACCCAAACTAACTGCCTCCTTGCATGAAAAAAACTTAAAACTTTCCACTTCTGTCTGTCCTCAGTGCAAATGGTTCCTGCCAGAAACAACAACTGTGGTAGGAACCAACGACAACCTTTTAAATGCAAGGGAGAAACAGGAAAAGGGTGTACAAATAATGAAAGAGGGACTATTTTATATAATCTGTATACGGATGTGTTTTTCATATTCAGTTTGTGGGTGTTTTTCTACTCATTCTTGAGAAACTAAACAAAAGAGCCAGGTTGAGTGAGCATCTTCCTTTAGGCTCTGGTAGAGGAAAAGGATGCAGAGGAGGAAAAAAGTAAGAAGTCTCCAATGGTGAAAGACATGCTGAGGCATACACATAACCACACAGAGAAATAACAGATTCACACAGTAGTTATGGAGTTAATCATGTAATGACAGAGCAGAGAAGAAGTGACAGAGTCTGACTCAGCTACAAACCATCAGACCAGCTCCAGTTCTAACAAGTCTTCAGCTTCATTATCCTCACAACATAAACCACCAGGAAAGTAATAAACAGCCTTCTTTGCCCTCTGAAGTGTCCTGTTAAATGTTTTAGGGATGCCGCTTGTAAAATGACGCTCTCTTGAAGCATAAGGATATATCCCCCCCCTACTGGAGTATTTGCAAGGGGCCACTGGGACAACTTCACAGCATGAATGAGCAGCAGCAACACTTTAATTAGACAGATATGGTCTAGTATCTGTTTGTTGAATGGGAAAAACATTTCAGCCAATCAGAGCTTTGCAGGTGGTATCATTTAGGACTGTGCCTTTCTATGCCACTGTCACAAAAATGGCAAAGCAGAAAATGCAAGTGTCATGATATGTGTGTGTGATACAGAGGTTCCTACAATCAGAATCAGTTTTATTCTTTGTCCCAAACGGGCAATTTGTTTGCAGCAGGACCACAGACATACTACACAACAACACAGACCGACAGGCAGATCTGCACAAAAAACATAATGAATAGGTCAGATGTAATAAATATACATATTGGCAGTGCACTAAAAACTAAGTCATTTAAAATCAAGGTGCAGTTACAATACATATAAGATAGATATAAAAAGAGGTATAAAAAGAGGTAGTGGGATGGGGGTGGGGGGTGGGGGGGTCACTAAATGGGCAAGGCTATCTTCTGATGTGTGCATTTAGTGCGTGGATAAAAAGAAGGATAAAGGAATTTGGTATCTGTTTTAAAACAAGGGGATTTTGAAATCATAAGCCAGAATAAGTTAAATATAAGACTTTTTAAGATCTTTTTAAGACTACTTAGAACAGAAATTAATGCCCATTTCACGGCCATACTGGCAAAAATTTGTGACTCCTAGAATTTCGGAAAACATATTTATTTACATCAGCAGAGATTGAATCTTACATACATAGTGCACACAGAACTGAATGTTTTGTGATCATTTCTCACCGGGGGATGCAAAGTTAGCGATAATTGGTACCTATTTTCAATGTAAATGGTAAAGTTAGAACGGGTGGAACTGTAGTGGTTTCCAACCATTTTTGGCTTGTGACCCCATTTTCACATCACAAATTTCTACATTTTTCTCTTGGAAGTGTCTTAGCGGGGGCCAGGCGAGTGAAGACATCTTTCCATTCTCTGTTCGGTCCGGTTTTCTGACTGTGACTGTTCATGCAGGTTGAAGCGTAGTAACGCATGGTGTCACATGATCGGGTCAATTAAGATATGCCCTCTCAGATATTATATCCTGCATTTATTTGAACTTCATTTTTATTAGGAAAAGTGTGTTGTGTTTTAATTATAATGAAATACATATTGAATCATTACAAAAAAAAAATTAGTAGTAATTTTGTTTTATTTTTATCAATTACTACAAATTTCAGGTGACCCCATGTGGGGTCGCAACCCCAAGGTTGAAAAACACCGGAATAGACTAACGTTACTTTCTTTGCAGCTTGGACATTTCCCAGACATATTTAAACACAACACAGCCAACAAGTTTATGGCCACATAACTTATAACCTACCAAATCTTTTAATACTTTTTAAAGACTTTTTTAAGGTATTAAATGCAGATTTGTAAATTCAAGACTTTTAGGACTTTTTAAGACCCCGCGGGAACCCTGGATAAAGTCAATACGACAGACTGCATAAAATTCTACAGATAAAAAAAAATTTGTTTCACATGCATCCCAAACTGATATACATAACACTTAGCTTTTGACACTGGAAATGGTCAGAGCATCATTTGATCTGTCCTTCATAGTTTAAGAGCAGGATATTTAGAACTGGAAGCTGTAGCTAAACTACTGCCTTGCTGACAAAATAGGCCTACTTTTAGTTTTAGACCTAAAAGTGAAAAATAGGACCAATGGCCCTGTAGCTTACCGGCCAAATTAAAAGCTTTGGGAAATGTATCTAGATGCCATTTATTATCACACAGTTATGTGTATTTATTATATTACAGAAATAGCCCATGTTTTGGTCATATTCCAATCAGATCTGTAAAAAATTCACATTCCAACTTGATATCATTGATACTTACTGATTTATTGTATCAATCCACTTCCTATTTGTTATAATGGGAAAATTTTTCAAAGTCGCACCAAATCCAGAATGAGATCTGGATCGAAATAATTTCAATACCTTGTGTTGACATCATCATAAAGAAGCTGTATACCAAGTTTGAAGTCAATCGGAATTGTAGTTTCAGAGAAGAAGATGATTTAAATTTTTGTAATGGACGACAGACGACGACAGATGCTGCATGACAACAATAGCTTACAGTCTGTCGGCCGGTAAGCTAAAAATGAACGACTGCTTTATTTTACAGTAAATAATCACTTCTACCAGTCTGTAACAGTGATTAGATAAAAACAATGCTGTTCCACTTTCCCACTGAAGATCATTAATTACATGTAGCTGAAGCAAACAATGCTTTTATCTATTATCAACTCGAACTATAACCCTAAACCTAATCTAACAAGAACTGATATGAATACCATTAAAGTATCAGATCACCAGGCAGAATCAGTATCAGTAAGAGTAGTTTTATGTGTAACCTTACCACAAGTCATATTAGCATTACCATACTGAAATATGTTGTAAATTGTTTCTGTGTTGTGGTTTGATAAGACTTCATATTACTACCCGGCCAGTCATTGTTCACCATCTTTCATGACATGTGTAATGTGTTTGGGAAGGAGTCAGAGCAGCTTCCAGGAACCAGAATGTAATGGCATCCAAAGTGGTATGTGAACAAAAAAAAAACAAAAAACTGTGGACCCATTCTTGAGTCACACAAAGAGGACTGTCTGTGTTGTAAATCCTTCAAAGAGAAGTTGAGACAAACATAACAATTGCTTTGCCACGACTCCGTCAGGATGCAGTGAGGAGTCCCAGATGTGGCTTCAGCCTCAGGCCTAATATACCCGACCCAGTGAAAGGTGCCATTGTAATGAAACAATGAGAATTATTACCTCTTCTGTCAGTGATCGCAATGTTATGGCTGACTGTTTAATATTTAATAGTAACCCTTGTTGTATTAGGGATGTGCACAAATAGTGATTTATTCAATTAGGCAAAAGGATCAACTTTTTAAAAGAGTCGACTGTTCAATGTATTTTAAATCTGCACCAAAAAATGATAAATATGTTTAAAAAAAAGACTCATCTAATTTTATTTGGAGTGGGAGGAGATGTGGAACTAATGTTTATAGCACTGTTTCTGTCTGAGTGCTGCCTACATTAAGTCTGAATAAGTGTTTAAAGGGTTTTAAATAAGTGTTTTAAGGGTTTTAAATAAAAATAAAATGGTACAATTGTGACTCAACTACTCCTCCTTTGGTCAGTTTTTTTTTTTTATTATTATTTCTATTTTTAAAAAGGTTTAGGTGGAAGGTATAAGTTAACAGTGATGCCACAACTAATCAATTGACTTAAATTGGCTTGAAAAAACAAACAAACAAGTAAAATACCATCCCTACTGCGCATCATAAGATTCTTGCCTAGATGTAGCCCAACTCAATTTCCCATGAGTGACTTGACCTGTTCACTGCAAATAATTTAACTTAGCTTTAGAAGTGTTAGATAATTTATCTTGTTTTCAGAGTTAATTTCTTATTTTAAGTGTTAATCATTTGCAGACATGCTTATTTCTTAATCTTAATTCAAGAAATCTTGTCAAGTGAAGCTATCTTGTTGCATGGACAGATATTTCACTTGTTTTGAGTAACTTTTCCCTCAGATTTAGTGTATTTATCTTGTTTTTAGACACCCTTTTTTGCAGTGTAAAAGTTCACATCTTACAGTAGAGTTTACCCTGCAAAAATCAAAATCTTACTAAGTGTATTTTTCTCATTTCTAGTCAAAATATCTCATCACACTTACAATAAAACATAATCACCTTTTCACTTGTTCCATTGGCAGATTTTTTTTTGCTCAATTCAAGATTTTTTTTACTTAATTCAAGCAAAAAAACTCTGCCAATGGAAAAAGTGAAAATTATCTTGGTAAGATTTCTTTAAATAAAATTTTCAAGATCTATTGTCTAAAAATAAGTTCTTATATCTCACTGAAAAGTTACTCTTTAGGTGATTATGTCGGTAACACTTTATAATAAGTGCACACTATGAAGCATTAGTTAAGCATAAACAAATACTGAATTCATCATTTATAAAGCATATTTCTAACATGAATACTCATTAATATATGGTTTATAAGCACAGCTATAATGTTTTACTCATCATTAATAAGCGCATCTACAATGTGCTTAATGATTTTATTTTCATACTTTATAAATTAAGGATTCAGCGTTTAAAAATTTAGTATTGCATCACTTACAAACAAGTTATAATGTGCATTTATGCTTGCACATACACTATTCAGACATGTACTAATGGTTAGTGAATGTTTTATTGTGTATTTTATACTAACTCACACATTTATTTTCCAATAGATGTCTTATAAACAGTTCTTAATACAGGAATTCATTATTTCAGGTAGTTAAAAAGCACTTACTACTCATTAAGTAAGTATATGGTGTAAGCTAGTTTAAAGTGTGCACTCTGTATACCATCTAAAGCATTTACAAATGAGACTTGAAGGTTGGCCATGCCTAAAGACTCACAAAAGCCTCAGTTATTCTAACAAAGGAAAGAAACAGCACATGAGATTATTAAAACAAACTGTATGATTGAATGATGAATGATTATGATTGATTAGTAGAACATTTATAACTGTGCTTATAAACCATATACTAATGAGCATTTGTGTCAGAAATATGCTTTATAAATAATGAATTCAGTATTTGTTAATGCCTAACTAATGCTTCAGAGTGTGTACTTATTATAAAGTGTTACCGTTATGTTTTATATGAAGTGTGATGAGATATTTTGACTAGAAATGAGGAAAATACACTTGGTAAGATGTTGATTTTTGCAGTGTAGGGGTTTTGGGTGGACTGTATTTGTTGAAAATACACCTACACAGTAATGTAGACGAGCATATTCCTCCTTCGCTTTCCATCCACACATTTTTCCAAACCAGTCAGAGGATTTCAACTGGCAAATTCCCAGTCATAAGTCAAACAGATTTAACTCTGTGCAGTGAAAAGTCAAAAGTCGTTAATGTAGTGTTTCAAGCTGCTCAGTGGAAACTGCAACGTCCGGTGGGAGTTTGAACTTTGACCCCGACACAGCTGATCCCCCTTTTCTGCACTCAGACGGCAGAGTGTGTTAAGAGTATCAGCCCTCATCTGTGCTGTTTTGATTCGAACTGAGGCAAAAGTCAGACAGAGAGAAGGCTCGCATAGTTTCCATCTCCACTGAAGCGCTGTCTGCACATGGGAGGTAGTTGTGGTCTGGAGCCGGTTCACGTGTGAGTGAGTGTGTGTGTTTTCAAATATTAGAGAGCCAGCACAGAAAAACAGTAGCAGGTCGACGATTCCTCAAAGTCATAACATTAACACACGTGTCCGACCGCGCATACAGACCGTCTTTCCATTAGTAATGGAAAACACACAGGCTTACAGTATCAACAGTCAGTCCACGCCAACGGACATTCGCACACACCTTACTGTGTCAACAATTACTTCAAACCACGCCAACCAACCAACTGACAAACCCCAAACACACTCTCACTGTGTTTTACCGTCTCTCACACACTTTATAATAACATCATCTCCTTCAGCCATCGCAGACACACACACATCAGAGGCTTCTTTGTGGAGCTCACTGTATAATTAGCACAGCCTTTGACGCGTGTTACTGCTTTGTACTATAATGGAAAGCTAACAACCTAGTACAAGCGCTTTCCTTCACTTAACTTGCTGGTGGTTTATGTGTTTGGCTACTTGGTTTTGCTTCTTTCTCTGTCTCTATAGGACACATTTAAAAAAAAAAAAAAAAAATCTACAGGGTGGGGAAGCAAAATTTACAATGAACATTTAGTTGTTTTTTCTCAGCAGGCACTACGTCAGTTGTTTTGAAACCAAACCTAACACTATTATCCATACCTTTTCAGAAACTTTTGCCCATATGAGTAATCAGGAAAGCAAACGTCAGAGTGTGTGATTTGCTGAAGGCACTCGTCACACCAAAGGAGATTTCAAAAATAGTTGGAGTGTCCATAAAGACTGTTTATAATGGAAAGAAGAGAATGACTATGAGCAAAACTATTACGAGAAAGTCTGGAAGTGGAGGAAGCAACAAAAAATGTACCAAAGCTTTTATTAAAGCTCTCAAATCCAAAATCCTAAAGGATCCAACCAAATCCATGAGAAAAATGGCAATTGAACTTGAAGTAGACAATAAGACCGTTAGAAATGCAGTAAAATATGATTTGAAGATTTAAATTCTCATGACTTTCAATAAACTAATTGGTCATACACTGTCTTTCAATCCCTGCCTCAAAATATTGTAAATTTTGCTTCCCCGCCCTGTACACGTGAAGGATATCAATCTTAAAAAAAACCTCACATTCTGAGAAATGTTGCAGCAACCACGTCCATGGTGTGTTTAACCCTTTCATGCATAGTGGTCACTCCAGTGGACAGCTGTTCAAAGGTGTCCTTTTGTATATTCATGGATTTTGTTGTTTTAGTTTCATATCAGCCAACACAGTGGACTCTTATGCATCATCCCATACAATGCAATTCATACCATTACTGTAACTTTGCTGTTCTAGATAAACCTGATCTGCAGTAACATGTTTGAGTGTAAAACATTGCTTATTGTTATTACATTAAATTAACAGTTCTTTTTTTTTTGGCATATTATCTCCATGAAGTGAGTAATAACTAGTATTAGAGTATGTTCAAATGTGAGAAAATATCAGATTGGCAGCATTAAAAATGTTTTTTTTCCATAGTTTTCACAGTATATAAGTAAATACATGTTTCTTTGCTTCTAAAATTAAATGCATGGTGTCCAGCAGAGTGGAGATTTTTGTAACTCCATGAAAAATAGGTTCATAAAAAAATTCAATCACATTTTTTTATGCCTCAAGAACAATAAAGAACACTCAGAAAAAAAAACAAACAAACTCTTGATTAAGGTTCTCATAATTCACGCATGAAAGGGTTAAGAATAACTGCAAACATGAATCTGGTTGTGCATTTCTCTATATTCAGAGATAATAAAGAGCAGAAAAAATGGATGAAGACGACTAAAGTTATAATTCTTAAACAAAGGAGGAAAGAAGTCAGATAACGCACGCATATTATCCAACTAACTTTACCTCCCACTGCTCTTTATAGATCCCCCTCATACAGAATAGCACTTTTACGAGGTATTTAACACCTTCAAACTTCCTGTTCGGTTTGTCAGCCTTTTATCTGCTCTGTCTAGTTTAGGAGAAATTAAATAAATATAAAATATAATCATTTATGTCAATGCACTGTTGTATATGGACCAAGAGCTTAAACAGTATTTAAGACACATAAAATAGTGATCTACTCCTGGTAAAAAAAAAAAAAGACAATGGGAGCGGAAATTGCACTAATAACTGTATATGATTTAAATAAATGACATAAACAAACCCTAGATGGCACTGAACTAAGGAGAGAGGTTATCATAAACATGTAGACAGACTGTTTTATGGAGCCGTGACATTGGACTCAACTACAATTTGTACGGCACATACACATAACAGAAAATACTTAAAATACGCACCACCACACAACAATAAAAGTAAAAGTTAAAGTGCTTAAATGAATTTTGCATTGGAGAGATAGTCATTTGTAAACTCCATTTCCATTTCCACTGATATGGTGATATATTGAGTTGTCTTTAATACGTGGTACTTGTTTTGGAGGACGTCTCGTGGATGACACAGATGACTCTGTACATAAGCTACAAAACAATAAATAATGAGTCGTAATGTCTTCATCCACATTAAACTCTTGTAAGCCAATATTTGCAGGTCACTTAAATAAACATTCCATTAAATTATTCATCACTAATACAAATCCAGTAAAAAACATAAGGCTTATTCTGCTGGAATAATGAGTATTTTTGCTGTACTTGAAGTCATATTATCACGATATTTTTACTCATTTAAGCTATGCTGATATAAAAAGAAGTTGCTGCTAAAAACCTCACAGTATTTTATACAAGTATTAAAACATTTGTGATGACAAAAGCCACTTTACTCGAGTCAAATCACTCACTTTTCTGTGCCCTTGTAATGGACAGTTAACCTTTCCTGAATTTGCGTCTTGGCTTGAACGCATCTTCCGCCACTCCTCCAACGGACCTCATGGAAAGTACAAACTTAAAAAACAAGGGAAATCAGAGTCAGCGTCCATTCAGAATGACAGTCCTGATTCCCAGCTGCACAGCCTGCCCCTGGATCTCCACTTGGGCCGAGAGACATAGACACAGAAAGGTAGAGAGAGAGAGAGACAGAAAGAGAGAGAGAGGGAAGGCGAGAAAGAAAGCGACTTGGCGAGAGTGATGAGGCTCGGGGGAAAAACACGAAAGGGAAAAATAAAAAAGAATTTTAAAGAACACAGAAGAAGAAATGAGATTAAATTTTCCAAAAACGAGGGCTGTGCAGGAACAGCAGCCAGTACGACTCTACATCTGTCTGGAATTAAAACAGGAGACAGACAGAAAGAAAGAAAGAAAGAAACAGAGACAGACGCTTCTGCTGTTGGTTAAAAACTGCATCTGAACTTGAGTGTTTGGTTCGTGCTGTAGATGAAGGAAAAAAATCTTCAAAACAACATATCAACACTAACATTTCTCTCCCCACAGAGAGAAAAGAAAACAACAAAAGAGCCGACACCTACCTATATTTAGACACTACAGTAGCCTTTCAACACGGGATTTATTATAGAAACACATACTCCTGTTTAACATTCTTCATTAAATTCTAATATCCAGTGTTTTTTAAGTTACGCTGATGCAGAATTTGGACATGATTTAAGCTTTTACTTATTTGTGAATTAAAAAAGGATTTATAATAAAACAATTATATTCTTGTTCATAGCCATCACCCACAATAGTGTCAAAAATATTCCTGTTTCAGTTCTAAAAACCAAAAACGGAGCACCGCTTCCTGCTTTCTGAACCGGCTTTGGGCCTTTAATGTGGGCCACATATTAAACCAATGACTGTACCAACCCCAGAAACACATCTTCAGTTTGTTTTCCCACACTTCCTTGTTCTTTGACCACGTCACTGGAGTATGAAAAGAATGTCCTTCAGACCAACACCATTCCTCTAAATGACATCTCTGACCTTTGAACCCTGAGAGTTTGAAAGGGATTTCCTAGGTGTGAATACCACAAAGTACCAGAGAGCCAGTAAAATCTATTTTATGTGTGTGGTTTTTTTTTTCTCCATTACATTTTCTATTAAATGTGCGTACGATGAAAAAATGGTGCAGATTAGAACCACCTACAACTAAGGACTGGCTACAAATTGTGAATTGAATATTTGAGATGGAGATTCTGACCCATAGATTGAGGACTGAAGAAGAGCAGTGTCATGATAAATGGAAGAAATGGATAATTTTTTGGTTTATTATGGTCAATGTATCCCAAATGTCCCTCATGTTTGGTTTGTATTGTACTGCAATCAAACAATAAAAATAAAGTTAAAAAAAAAATAAAATAAAAAATGTGTACAATGAACAGAAGTGCCTTTGCTATCTGTGGCCATTTCTCTGTTCTGCTTGGTTTGGTGTTTGGTTTGCAGAACAGTTGGGAGGCAGAGGAACTGGAGTACTGTTACCTCATCTGGATACTCCATTAATACTATGTGTGTGTAGGCGGTGTACACACACACACACACACACACACACACACACACACGGAGGCTGAGTCACTGTATTCAGCTGCCAGTCGTCTGTTTCAACAACAAACATCAGAAAAAGCATTTACGGTTATCAGCGTGCACGTACACACACAGATTAACATTGACATTAATAGGAGATATAGGGGGAAACACGATACAGATACGAGTCTAAAAGCCGAAATTTGGAAGCCACACTCACACACAGCTGGTATCATAGTAAGTCTGGTCTACACAGGAAGCCTCTGAGTTTAAAGTAACACAATGTGACCTTAAACTGCCCTTAGTTGTCTTTACACAAACATATTTCCTTACATAAAGCTTTTTGTGCTTTGCTTTTTGACCTTCAGTTCAGCTTTGTGACTGTGCAGCTAAACCCAACACCTCCCACTGTTTCAGCTGATTTATTTACCATTTATTTGGTTGTGTTGTACTGTTTGGATTATGACTTTAATTGAAAAATAATCAACCCCTTGTTCAGCTCTATCAAAGCTTTTCTTTCAAATGGACTCCAGTTTCTAATCTCAACCACAATGAAAACTATGCCATTTGTTACAACACGTAATATGGATTTAGATCTTTCTAGGCCGGGTAGTGGGTTTGGGATTATGAGACTTAATCAAGGTGTTTTGGTTATCTGTGTCGTCTGTGACAGTAAAACCTGCACAAAGCTCTACTCCAGTCATAATATTCACAGTAGGAGGATTTCAGTCACCTATCTAAAGTGAAAATCCCAGTCCACACATTACAAAGACCAACATTTCTAATGAATATAAAGATAGTAGACTCATGACTGCAAGAATTAACCCAGTATTCAGCGACTATAGTAAAAACCCAAACAAAACCATTTATTTAATTAGTTTACAAACTCTCCTTGTGCTCTTTGCTAAGTGCCCTATATCCATACAAACCGGGGAATTGACTGAGCAGACCAGCAGAGACAGACAGGACCCGGGTCCATCTCCAGTTACTTACTCTAGACCTGCTGCTGTGTCTCTGCAGGACCAGGTTTAGCACTGACACAGCAAAACTCCCCGCAATCCGGACTACTACACAGCAGTGCTGCATTACACTACACAGCTTCCACTCCACCTTTATACGAGGTGCTACTGTACAGGGTCTTTTTATCCCTAACAATGCCACGTGCATATTCACACATGGAAGCTTCCTACAAGTCTGTACTTTTGACCACTTTTAAGACCCAGATTTACCCTCCAGGTTCAGTGTCAAACTAGTAACAGATCACAAACCCGCTTCTCTGACTTTTCAGATAGATTTAGGGGGTCGAGCTCATTTAATGGCCATTTAACCCTTTAACAAAAGCAATCCCTCCAATGCTGCATTTTGCATTTTACAGCATTCAAATTATGGTAACTCCTGAACCGTTTGCGCTATCCATAAAATCCAAATGATGAATTCAATGACACTACATAACACTCGACAGCAGCAATGTGGGACAAGTAGAAAGGAACTGTTTCAGAGACTTCCACACAGGCTAAAAAAAACACCAGGAAATAACAAAAAATATGAAGCTATAATATGGATACTGAATGTTCAAGACCAAAAAGCATGTTTGAGCAGATGTAAAATAATTGAAAGTTTATTTCTGCAATCTCAAAAAGTTTCATTAGGGACATTTACAGATGTTTCTGATGATAAATATGCTAAAACCTTCAAGTCAGTTTTTTCTTTCTTTTTTACTAAAACATACTGTTTTAAGCATTTATTATTTATAATAATGATCATTAATGGCCAGATATTGAAAGTTAAATTCTTCCTGAAAACAAAAGTGCAAAAGAATTTGCAACACAAAAACATGAAAACACCTAGGCTGCCTGTCATAATGTCAGTCTGGAGCTTATTTCTTGCATTATTTCCCTATCCAGAATAACTTGAATATATTTTCTTCCTCCTGTTTACATGACCTTCATTTTCCAAAATATCTCCATCCACAAGACAACACAAAAATGACAATGAACTGGTACTAATGCTCATACAAACCATTAGTACAGCCTGTCTAGACTTAACAGACACTGCATATTTAACTGGACAGAGCAGACACGCAGGCTTCAATCTGTCATGAAACTGTGCAGTAACATTACACTGCAAACTTCAGTTACATTAGGTGTTAGTTCAGCTTGTCAATGTGATTTCACCATAACGTTGCTTCGGTCTATCTCCCAAAAAGTATGACTGATCTACTGCAGGTCATACACTGATTTATACACATGGATTGTGTGTTTCAGGTGCAGGTTCATTACACAAAGCAATAATAGAGACATGTGTGAAATGCAGTGTGAAGCCATTGTTTTCCAGTCTTGGTTTTTCCTGTCCATACAAACCAGAATATATATAAATCATCACTTTCCTTTTTCAAAAAATCTCAGTTTTTGCAACCTAAAACAGCACAACAGAGAGCCCAAATATAGAGGAAAAATATCAGTTTTGCAAAACTAATGTCTAAAAGTATAGTTTAAAAGTATAGGAGGTCTCTCAGTCAAAATAGTAAAAGACATTGTGAAGTAAAGGGGAGTGGGGGGAGTTATTTGCCACCACTGCCAAAAAAGCTACCCAAGTAAGCTTATTTATTACACACTGCCATGCTTCAGCGCATTAGACTTAGTTACTTATACTCGTGTTATGTCATTTAATTGTAAAAGAAGTTGCAAAATATGAAACAATTCAATACCACTGAAGATCAAGAAAAGGAAATGGTCATTACTTTAAATAAAACTGTTATTTTTAAGCATAGAAAGAATGAATAGTATAGATATTTTAATGTGGAAATGTTAACCCATAAATACCCAAACATCCACTGTTTACCAAAAGCATCTCCTAATCTAAATTGTTCATCCACAAATCCTATAAATCCATGTAAATAACTGGTGTAAAATACAGTTTATTGTCTTTTCATGGCCATCGGATATGACCCATTTGGACGTTCAGAGGCTCCGTAGTTACACTGGAAACACTATCGTCTTCTACAACATTGATTCACCAGTAAAACCAATGGAGTTTAATAAATGACAGTAGATGGAGACGCTTGGTTTATGTTCAGTTAATAATATATTTTACTGAAAAAGTCACTTTTTCTTCAGTTTTTTTCTGCTTTGATACAATAACCTTTGACTTTACTCTGAGCTTTTATGAACCTCTACATGATCAGAAAATTAAATATTTAAAATAAATGATTTTCACTGGCAAAACTGCTAAAGTTCAGTGGATGACAGTGTAATAAATGGTGATAAATCACTTAGGAAAGGTTAAATAAAGAGAAAAGTCATTTGGGAACTGACACTAAAGTCACACTGGGTCCTTATGGGTTAATTATGGCTTTAAAATGATAGTTTTTTTGGCTAAAAATTAAAAGCTGAAATGTCTCAGCTTTCTTGAATGCATCAGCCAAGGTAAGATGGTGCCTATTTGCAAATGCATTAATGCGTCTGCATGGTGTAATTTTCTTAACAAAACAGCTGTGACTAAATAAGAAATCAAGGCTTGCAGCGTCCCTCTGCAGCAGATCTGCTCATGCTGCTCCTTCACACCCTCTGTCTGTCTCCCGTCTTCCCCATGGGATGAGGAGGAATTTCCTGAGAGAGGGATAGATGACTTTTCCATATACTTGGGGAGAGAAAGACACGCATAAAAGCAGAGCAGGAAAGAAAACAACAACATCAGATGGTGACCTGCTTTGACCTTTCGTAACCACCAGTGAGAATATCTGCAACAGAGCAGCTGATACAGATGTAACTGCACTGATTCTGATGTTTACAAGATGACTGCAGCACCGCCACATGAAGCACACAAGTCCCACATTGTCTTTTAATAAATATTTGCAGGCCTGCTCTGTGGCTGAAAATGCAAAAAATTCCGACAAAAACTTAAGAACAGCTTAAAGGGACAGCTCAGCATATATCGTGACATCTGGCAGAAGGAGTGCAGTTTCTTCCTAGAATTTCTAGACATTTATGCAGAAAATGGACTGCAACACAGTAAAAAAAGCCTTGTTTATGGGGAATAAGTCTTTTTTTTTCTTAAGACATCTCACACTTTTAAGAAAAATACATTTGGCTTTGTTTTAATAAGTTATTCCAGCTATTTTTTATGCCAAATCTAACCAGTAACAAACAAAAACCATCCTGTTCCTTATTTCAAGAGCCATGAATTCTCAATTTTAGGATATGAAATCTGTCTTAAATCCATTTTTTGTTGTTTCTAATTAGGGATGTAATGATTACCGGTATAAAGATAAACCACTGTAACATTCCCAACAGTTAGTATTATCGTTTAAATTCTAATTATTATGAAAACTGTGTTTGACTACTGCTCTGACAATGAAACTAAAACAACTTAAATTTGATATGGAAAATGGTCAAACAAGCTCCACTATGACCTGTCCAACTACTTTTTTTCCCACTCAAAAAAACCCACTGAGGAATCAATAGGAGAACTGACAAGGAATTGGATCAGTAAGCAGAATCGTCAGTGGCATTGATACTGATAAAATCCAATCAATTCCCACCCCTAGCATAGATGTCTCTTATGTCCATAAGATGCCATCTTGAATGCATATTTGTATGTTTGATTTTTTCTTATTAATATTTTAATGTTTCTGCCAACAGAAAGTACATTATGCGTGTTATTTTAATTTTTTTTTTTTTTTTTCCAAAATACAACTTGGTTAAATTATTTCAGTGTGTGCATAAGTACTTTTTGAACATTTTGAGCACATTTCAACAATACTCCGATAATAACGATAACTGTGAGAATTTTGGTCACAATAACCGTGATATGAAATTTTCATATCATTACATCTCTGTTTCTAATAATCACAACTCACTTAAATTGTGTTCAGGCTCATTCCAGTATAACAACATCCACACTTTTACTGTAGTTTTAAGAAATCTATCCGAGTACAATTTGTTTTTACAGCCTTAACGGTCGCAATCCAGTGTTGAATCTCTAAAGTGGAAAAGTTGAAATTTTACAAGCGGTTGTGTGTCTGACTGATTCTTGGTCGAGAGCAGTGACTTTCTAGATACTTTTCATCTGCGTGAGGTTGCCAGGCAACCATCACAGACTCCAGACCCTGCAGGTCTCGGATGCAGGCCGGCTGGTAGGATACACTCACATATATCAGCCTTTTTGCTGAAGTAGGGCAGCGGGGATTTTTATACTCCAGTTAACCCTCCACACTGTGAGCAGATACACATTTCTGCCCCACTTTACTGCATGTGAATGTGTAAGTAAGTCGAAGTGGGGTGTCTCAGATCTGTCGGGGGTAATCACACTTCAGCTCTGATGGGCTTAGATAGAACCTACGAACTGAAGGGAAGTGAATCTATGTCTGAAACGTCGCTTAATTCACTGAAATCAGGGATTGTGATGCAGTAGTAGTTAATATGTACGAGTGGGTGGAAAGGTTACACTGCCAACACACTTTCCTCCTACAAATCTACAGTTACAGAAAAAAATTATTAGACCACCCCTTGTTTTCTTCAGTTTCTTGTTTATTTTAATGCCTGGTACGACTAAAGGTACATTTGTTTGGACAAATATAATGATAACAACAAAAATAGCTCATAAGAGTTTAATTTCAGAGCTGATATCTAGACATTTTCCATGGTTTTCTTGATAATAACCAAAATCACTTCAGTTCTTACATCAATAGCTATGGCATTGTACTGACAAAAACAGTGCTTTTAGGCATTCCATGTTTTCTTTTCTGTCTGTTTTAGTCACATGATACACACTGGAGTTAATACTTGATTGCATAACCATTGTTTTTGATGACTTTTGATGGTCTAATATTTTTTTTTCTGCCACTGCATTATCAATTCTATTAGGATGTCCTGCCTTTTTGACATCAGACATGTGCATAGATACTATACTAGTTAACATATTCTCATTTATACCTATATTTTGCACTGGTTGGATTATATCTGCAAATCTACATCCTTAAAAATGTTTTAAAAAATGAAAAATTAAAAAAAAAAAAAAAAACTATGGGTAGATACTGTCTTCAGTTACAAGATGTTTTCATGCTGTTTTTCCCTAAAATTAAATGGAAAAAGGATGTATGAGTATTCTTCTCTTCGCTTCGTATTTGTTGTAAAATGACTTTAAACTGAGTAGCTATAGTCTCATTGAATGTATACCATTTGATGTGAAATGACTTGGAAGACAGTAGAAACAGTGGAATGTTTTGCCTGTTTGGATACTCATTTGAATACTGAGGATTTGTGACAGATATTTGTTAAATGAAATACTTTAATTAACAATTTAATTTAGTCCATTTTTTTCTTCTTATATGTATATATATAATTTGTATGTGTGTGTCTTTTCCTTGTTAATAGAAGGTTAAGTAAATACATTATACGCCCAGCAGAACAATGGCCATAGAAAGACATGTCTATGAGCAAAATGTCACTTTACTTGGTCCTATGCCACTAAGCTCGTCCACACTGACAACAGTTTACTCAACAAACCATCAACACAAACCTTTATATTTCTCAAAATACAGCAAAGTAACGGTTCTTAATTCTACGTCGTACCTAAATTATGAGTTTAACAGCTTGGTCTGAACACATTACAGTGAAGGTCTGTTAGCAGGAACACAGTGATGGTCTGAAGGAGGGAGACAGGTTGACCATTAGGACAGACAGACAGACAGACAGACAGACAGACAGATGGCAGGCCTGCATGTCTGATGATGTTGAATTTTAAATGATTTGTAAATGAGTCTTGGGTCAAAGCTGATGTTCAAGTAAAAGGAAAACACTAATAATAAAAGCAGCATCAAATAAGGATGAGTGCAGGTTTATTTGACCCCACTGAAGCTTCATCAAATACAATAAAACTATACATGTAAAGTCCTTGGTGTGCCAGCTGTGTGTGTGTGTGTGGGGGGGGGGGGGGGTGCACGCCCATATCTGTGTAATGCTATATGAATGCCACGCCTTGCTTGTGTCAGCTCAGCACGCCTGGCCTCCAAGCTGCAGCAATGAACGCACATATTCCGGCTGGAGAGGCGCTGTCAGCCGGCTGCTGCTCCCCGGCGAACCTGCGCATCCAGGCCGGGAGTGTATGCGCTCTGCAGGCCCTGCACCGTTTCACCCACCCGTGGAAAAAACACAAAAAACTAAAAAACACTCATGCACAGTAAATAACGGCGTTTCCAGGGTGGAACCTACATGTGCACATACAGGGGAATCTGAAAAGGATTGAAACATATGAAGTCAATGGAAGCCCCCCCTTTTTTTCCTGCAAAGCCAGTCGTTTTCTGTGTTGCCCCCCCTCCCTCTCCCCACCCCTTCTCCTTTCTCTGCATACACATGCAGCCACTAACGGGATTAATTGGCTTTTATTCCAGCGGATGTTAATTAAAGGTTCCGGTTTGGATTTTACGCACCATAAAAGCCAAATACTGTGGTTTAACACTGGATAGTCTGGTCCTACACAGAAAACAGCCTTCATACACAGGGACGGGGGTGAATTAGGGTAGAGATGCGTTTAAGGTGAGGGGGAATCGGGCTACTTACTGTGCAGATCCAGGGAGATTTGTGGGAGAAAAGCCGCAGCCAGCAGCGGGGACGCAGAGCCGAGCCGGCCGCCGGAAAAGCCCTCACTGGAACGGGCAAGGCTTCGTCGGGATGTCTGCCGGTTCAATCCCGGTTCGGACCGACTCCCCTTTCCCAGATATCCCAGTTTTCCCAGATTTCCCCTGCTGCCACACACTGAATCCCAACACCGCTCTCTGCTGCGCCAAGTTACAGCCAGGCGCAATGGACGTCTGCCGGAGCGGAGTTTCACAATAAAAGCCCATCCTCCCACAGCTGAGTGAGCAGGAAAAAAACCACTCAGACCCACTGAGATGTCCCACTTCATCCACTAAGACACAGTGTTTTAAAACTGCACCATAACTGTAAGGTTTGCACTATTTTCTTTTCTTTTCTTTTTCTTTTTCTTTATTTAACCCAGTGGTTTCCAACCTTTTTTGGCTCATGACCCCATTTTAACATCACAAATTTCTGGTGACCCCAGACATTCAAAACAGAGACTTTTTTTTGGCTAAAATTAATTTGTTTTTCATCATGTAATAGCTTGCTATACTTTGTTGCAAATAAACGTTAAGACAACATTTAGACTATATAATGTACATTTTTATTAGTAAGTTTTAATTTTTTAATTTTTAAAAAATAAATTATTAGAAATTTCAGGCGACCCCAGACACTGAAAATGGAGACATTTTATTTGCTAAAATTAATTTGTTTTTGATCGTGTAATAGTTCTCTATAATATGTTGCAAATAAATGTTAATTTTAGGCAACATTCAGGCTATATAATGTAATTTTTTATTTGCAAGTTTTAATTTTTTATCAATTACTAGAAATTTCAGGCGACCCCATTTGAATCCCAGGTGACCCCATGTGTGGTTATGACCCCAAGGTTGAAAAATACACTCAGTGTAAATTTGATTAACCCAGCACTTTTTGTGCTATAACTGTATCTTCCGTAAGTATGGAAGATACAAAAATGTATTAAAGTTATTTTCACTGATATTGGACAAATCAATTCTTTTTGCACTGATTGGGAATATTATGATAGATTTATTCAACCTCAATAAGTATGCATTATTAATTTGACAATTTATCACTTTCAATAATTTTTTTTAAACCCAAACCCTTATCATTCTGCTATTATTGTTCACATCCTCTTAAACTTTGTGTTATATTCTAATATTATTGCACAAATCAATTCTTTTTTTGCACAGGCAACATTTAGCTACATTCTTCTATTTCTGTGCAACCCATTTATTTAATTTAAATGAATATGTGTTTTTTAGTTGACAGTGAAGCAATTTTAACTAAATGATTTTATGTTGTTTGTATTTTATATTTCATAACATAATCCTCACTCGTACCATACTATAGGCTATATCTATTTTTATTGTATTTTATTATGTTCATAGTTTTATATACATAGTGGTATACATAGTTTAGCATTTTTTTTTAATGTGCATATTATGTGTACATTTTGCGTACTGAATTTCACTGACTGGGGATCAATAAAGGTTTATTTGATCTTGTTTTTAGACATATTTACACATTTATTTAGCGTAAATAAATATGCATCATTGATTTGACAATTTTTTCAACCCAAACTCTTTTCATTGTACTATTATTAACATCCTTGTGAACTTTTTACATGGAATATTTTAATGTTACTACACAACTGACAGACAATTCGATAGGCTTTGTTTCTGTGCAAGACATTTATTTAGCTTAAATAAATATGCATAACTAGTTTCATATGTTTTTCAGTCTGAAGTGAAAACCCAAACCCTTATCATATTATTATTGTTGCTATCCTTTCTAACTTTGTGTTCATGCTTTATAAATACCACAGCCTTATCTCACCTTATCACAGTCTCATACTGATAGTATTTATAGACAACAGAGCACGGTGAAGGTCAAATTTAAACCTATTATTAAAATAATTACAAATGGAAACAATATTTACAAAGCTGAATGTTGAGAAGTACAGGTTGAATTCCAGGGGTTTCACATGTGTTGTCCTTTATTGTGAAGCTGGAATAGAATGACTTCCGGTTCTCTACATTCTGACTTGTCGCATCCTCAGCGCTACACCGGATCCCAAAAAAGTCACCGGGAGCGCGTATCCATGCCCTGCGCGTTCACGGTGCCTTGTTTCCTGTCCTGCCCAACCCAGAAATCAGCCTCAGCCAATCAGGTGCGGCGAAGTCATTCTATTCTATTCTATTCTATTCTATTCTATTCTATTCTATTCTTCAGACCATCAAACTGCCTCTAAATGTGTATTAGATTATATTTATATAAAAAATAAAAACATAAAAAGTAACCTAGGTCTTTCTCTTGTGTTTTTCTTCATGTGTGCCTCTCAGACACACAGGAAGACACACAAACACAAATACACTCATGCATAGACACAATTTCAGCACCTTAACATGTGTTTTGTTTTGTTTTGTTTTTAACTGAAGGCTGACCTCTGCTGGCAAACAAGTTAACTAACAATTAACAATTAATTCAAAGAAAATTAAAAACATACATATAAATACATTAAAAAAAGAAAAAAAAAAGAAAAGAAAATCTGTATATATGTGAGAAAATCTACTACAAACAGAGCATTTTAACCATTATTCAACATAAAAATTAAAGACGTCTGATTTCAGTTCACTTTGGGTATGAATTACTAAAAATATATTTTAATCTCTGTGGACTCTGTACATAACAGAGGGCTGAATATACAAGCTAAAGACATTTATATATACTCACACATATTTTTAAAACAATGAACAAAACAGTCGACTTATGCTGCTCATATTCACTCTGGGCTGGTGATGGTATCCGACTGTTGAACATTCAGGCACAAGAGAGGAAGGAAGAGGAGGTGAGACAAGCTGCAGCTGTAAACCACAGTATTCATGATGATTTTGTGTATGTCTGTGTGTGCTGCACCGAGGAGGTGGAAATGACACTCATTGCCACCAAACAGTCATGGGTGTTGACCTTTTCACTACAAATTAAAATGGAAGTAGTCAAATCTAAACCTCAGCCACACTTTTTTTGCATTGAGGTTTCTCCACCAAAGAAACTTCATGCAAATTCAAAGTTTTACGTCAATTTCCTATCATTACAAAACCTAAAATTGGCAGGATGTGATAAGATGCAGTTTGCAGATGGGCACAGGGCCCGGTAAGGTGAGAGATGATCATCTACTTTCCCATGCTGATGTCAAGTTTTTTCTTAACCCAGTGCTACTTTGGTGACAGTTCCCAAAGTGAATTCTCTCTTTATTTAACCTTTCTCAAGTGATTTATCAGCATTTATTATAATATTATCCTCTGTATTCTGCATTTTTAAGTGAAACTCATGTAATAATAATAATAATGGATTAAATTCATATAGCGCTTTTCTATGAACGCATACTCAAACCGCATACAGTGGATTCATTATTCATTCACTCACACGTTCACACTGTGGTGGTGGTAAAGTACATATGTAGCCACAGCTGTCCTGGGGCAGACTGACAGAAGTGTGGCTGCCAATTCGCGCCTACGGCCCCTCCGACCACCACCAAACATTCATACGCATTCATACACCAGTGTGAGTAGCAGCACTGGTATGTATATAGGTATGTATTTTCCTATACATATTTTACTGATCATGTTGACATTCATAAAAGCTCAGATTAAAGTTGAGGGTTAT
Organism: Sphaeramia orbicularis; assembly: GCF_902148855.1. Classification (NCBI taxonomy): domain Eukaryota; kingdom Metazoa; phylum Chordata; class Actinopteri; order Kurtiformes; family Apogonidae; genus Sphaeramia; species Sphaeramia orbicularis. Next base: position 26,487,370 of record NC_043977.1, on the reverse strand, counting down.
TATATCAAAAACAGAAAAAAATGAAGAAAAAAATTACTTTTTTTTCAAGTATAATAAATCATTAACTGAACATAAACCAAGTGTCTTCATCCACTGTCATTGATCCAACTCAATGGGTTTTACCAGTGAATCATTGTTGTAGTAGAGGATGATGGTGTTTCCACGGTAACTGCAGAGCCTCTGAACATCCAAATGGGTCATATCTGATGACAAACTGTATTTTACAACAGTTATTGACATGGATTGATAGGATTAGTAGATCAACAGATATTAAACAGTTTACATCAGTAGATGATTTTGGATGTTTGGGTCTTATGGGTTAAGATAAGACTTTATTGATCATGTCATGGAGCAGTTTCACAAAAAATCATTCCCACACCAGGAATTAAACACAGACCATCTGGGTGATAACCAGGAATGCCAACCACTAGACCATATGGAAGACATTTATTATTTTTTACTATTTACTAAAAAATCTTACAGTTTTAAATGTGAATGCGATAGGCACACTAAAGCATGTTTATTTGGGCTGTGAATGGATGTTTATGACTCCTTTGTGATAACACATCGATATGTTGTCAATATATATATTCCAAAAAAAATCTGCAAACTTCTAAAAAAAATCTGCATTTTATAGGCGAAAGTGACAAAATAATCCAAAAATGTGCAAATCCTCTCTTGATATCACCATGTCAGTGCTCTCAAATTAAGTAGAAAATGAATCATGTTCATTTTCTCACTGAAACCATTATTTCTCTCTGTCCAGAAACAGCAGACTCCTCAACATTGGACAGCTTCTGTCTTGACTATTTTGTATGTTTGTTAATTTGGGTCTGAAATAATGTGTCAAAGCCAAAGTCTCACATTAACACAAACCAGCTCACTAATGGAGGCAGTGGCTTTTTGGGTAAGATCATTGTTTTGTAAAGGGATACTGATGGGTATGAAACATACTTCAGGGCTTCAGTTCAAGTAAAGTGTTAACATTTGTCTAAATATAGCATAGAATTAGACAAATTCAATTGTACAGGTGGGACTTTTTCAGGTGGAAAATGAGTGTAAAGTCGCAGCCTTCCACACACTCATATGGTTTTGAATAGGTGTGTTGTAGTTCTCTTTTCTGAGGGGATGTCCCTGAACACACATGCTGCACACATGTACACCTCCTTTTTCAGCCTCATGCCAGCTTTTTTAACACTTTCTAGAATCATTAGAAGTAGAAGTAGTTAGGAAGTTTATACACTTTTTTTCCCCTCAACTTTATTAATCAAGTTCTGGCTATACATTCTCAAGATTTCCATAGAGAAACACGTTTTTTCCAGACTGAGCATCAACATCAAACTTATATATATATATGTATATATATATATATATATATATATATATATATATATATATATATATATATATATATATATATATATATATATATATATACACACACACACACATTAAAATGAAATGTAATAAATTGCAAAAATAAAGTTAGTGATCTAATCAGGCATCAACACATTCAAATTTTCACATACAATCAAGGCTTGTTTGGTTCTTACATATTTCAGTGTTTTTTTAAGTTTGTTATTTCATTTATATAAATTGAGAACTGTGGGTGGCTCTTCATGAATCTACATCTGTGGATAAATTGTTTGGCAATAATAATTAAAGTGTTTTTTCATGATTTCTCATTTTTTGTTTGTCATTATAACTCCAAATTTAATGTCTTTATACTCCAGCTTGGGCGACTGACTGTCCTTTTCACATGTCCAGTCTTGAAATGCCGTCCAAAAAGTAGGAAATTACATTTTGTTCTGATGATGGTGGTCGAGAACAGTGTCAAACAGCCTCCATTAGAATTTTCCTGTTGTTAGTCACCACTCCCCGCCCACACATCACCATCAGCCTCTCTCATTGTAGCCAGACTTAAATACAAGTATCTCTTTTACAGCTTCATGCTCGCTTCTCATAATAGTGAAATGAACTCCATCCTCCAGCCAGAGTCACCCTAAATGCTGGAACCATCCCCCAGCCTCTCTGGTTTTAAACCTGCTTGAGGGTCTTTAGAGAATGTAGGGATATAGTAACCCTTTGAGGAGGAATTTAACACCAGCCTTGCAGCATTTCACCAGCCTCTGCGGTCAGAGGTCAGGAGAAGTGTGTTCTGTTGCACCTGTAGATACTGACACCTCTGTCTCGTGTCTACACACCTGCACATCACTGCATTAAATATATGAAGTTAAATCGCAGGGAAAATCGGCCATCGGGAAAAACACGGTTTCTAATGTTTGTTACCCTTGTGCAGTGATAAAGCTCAATCTTCATCGTTACCCTGAGCCATGATCAATAAACCCTCATAGACTCCGCTGATGTCAGCTGGAAGGTGGCTTAGTGTGAAAGGCTGTAAGGACTCCAAGTGGTAAAAGATAGATTTCCTTTATTGTCATTGTACAGAAAATACAGTGAAATTCAAAGGCCAAGGTAAAATGGAACACATCTAATAACAAGTGAATCCAGGCACAACAAACCCCTCCCCTCGCACATATTTCGCCCATTATAAGTAAATGGAAAGATTTTAAAAATTTGCAAAAAATTTGAACTTTAACCTACTATTCCCAAAATGTAATGAGATCCATTCTGGGTCGCTGGCAATCTATAAACCCAATTTGGTATGAATTCAACCTATAGTTTTGCTGCTATAGACATGTGACATTTCACTTATTGTAAGTAAATGGGAAAAAAAAAAAGATTTAAAAAATTAATAAAAAATTGTAACTTTGACCTACTTTTCCCAAAATGTGAGGACATCTATTCTGCATCATTGGCAATATATAAACCAAATTTGGTATGAATTCACCGAATAGTTTTGCTGTTACAGACATGTGACATTTTGCCCATTGTAAGTAAATGGGGGGAAAAAAGATTTAAAAAATTCATTAAAAATTGTAACTTTGACCTACTTTTCCCAAAATATGAGGACATCTATTCTGCATCACTGGCAATATATAAACCAAATTTGGTATGAATTCACCCAATTGTTTTGTTTCTACAGACATTTGAAATTTCATCCATTACAAGTAAATAGTGAAAAAAAAAGATTTAAAAAATTCATTAAAAATTGTAACTTTGACCTTCTTTTCCTAAAATGTAATTATATCTATTCTGGGTCATTGGCAATCTATAAACCCAATTTGGTATGAATTCAACCAATAGTTTTGCTGCTGGAGTGTTGATAAACAAACAAACAAACAAACAAACAAACAAACAAACAAATCGAACCAAAAACAATTCCCCTTGACTCCCCTTCAGGGGACGGGGTAATAAATATTTAAATAAATAGCAGTAAAAATAGAAAAATATAACAACTCACTTGCACATACACATCTATGCATCCTCAATCATAACCTTTTTGCACAATATTGCACATGTTGCAGTTTGTACATATGATTCAGTTTCCCAGGAAATGTGAATCCAGCATTTGCATGGACTTGTGTTTAATATTGTGATGCCTTTTGAGTAAAAACTGTTCAGCAGTCTGGTGGTTGTGGTTTGAACTGTATGATAACACCTACCTAAGGGTAGGAGTTCAAACAGATGATAGACTGGGTGGGATGGGTCCTGCAGAACGTTCATTATTTTATGGAAGTGAAAATGTCCTCCAGTGTGTGGGTTATTGTTTGTGCTGCCTTGATCGCTCTCTGCAGGGCTTTTTTTTTCCTGCCGTCTAGCCGCTGTTATACCACACATGCATGCCATAAGTAAGAATACTTTCCATTGAACAGAGGTAAAAAGACAGCAGCAGTGGACAGCTGATGTGAAAGACTGAGACAGACAGACAGACAGACAGACAGACAGATAGACAGACAGACAGACAGACAGACAGACAGACAGACAGACAGACAGACAGACAGACAGATAGATAGATAGATAGATAGATAGATAGATAGATAGATAGATAGATAGATAGATAGATAGATAGATAGATAGATAGATAGATAGATAGATAGATAGATAGATAGATAGATAGATGTACTTTATTTATTCCAGGAATATTCTGGGAAATTACAGTGTTGCAGCAGCATGACACACATACAATAATAGGTACCACAGCAAACACGAGTAAAAAAGAAGTACGGCACAAGAGCAAACACTATACACTAAAAAAAATATAATAAATCCAAAGTATAAAAAGATCTGGGTAGAATCTGGCAATAACTGTAATGTGCTAAAATAGAACTGTATGGAATAGTGCTACACTTTTAGTCACATGACATTACCTTGATGACATAAACACATATGATTAGCTTTATGAATCTATGAATCTGCCTCAAAGTCCTCAAAGTCTGTGATGGTAGACACAGGAAGTGAGTAACTAAGTGTATTTTACTGCCCCCCCCCCAAAAAAAAAAAGAAAAAAAAAAGGGGAGGCAAAGGTTATTGTTTTTGGTTCGGTTTGTTTCTTTGTTTGTTTCTTAACACTCTAGCAGCAAAACTATAGGTTAAATTTATACCAAATTTGGTTTATAGATTGCCAGTGACCCAAAACAGATGTGATTACATGTTGGGAAAAGAAGGTAAAAGTTAACATTTTTTTGTGAATTTTAAAATTCTCCTTTTTTTCTCCCATTTACTTATAATGGGTGAGATTTCAAATGTCTATAAAAGCCTCAATTTTGTTTCAATATACTTCAGACTTGGCACATATATAGAGGCAATTGATATACTGACATCAGCACATGCATAGACATGATGACATCAGCAGGATCGATACCAAAATAAGATACAGGGTGACACAAGAAAACGGGAACTTTTTAACAATCCAATAAAACCAAGAGTGATGGAAGAAAAATATTTTATTCATAGTAATTGAAACCTTAAAACATGCCATTTAAGAAACAATGATTGAATTTCCATTTTTTAAAAATTACTTCCTGTAGATGGCGTCCTCCTGTACGAATGCATTCTTGAAATCTGCTGTTGAGATTCCTCATTGATCGCTGCAACATCTCAGCTGGGATACTGTGAATTTCATCCTGAATTCTCTGTTTTAACTCATCCAGAGTTCTTGGTCGAGTCGTGTACACTTTACTCTTGAGATAGCCCCACAAGAAAAAATCACAAACAGACAAATCTGGTGATCTAGGGAGCCAGGAGTACGAGCACTTCTTGGTCGTCCTGTTGGTTTCTTCTTTAGGGCAGATCCAGTCTCTTCAAAGTTATTAATCCAACATTTTATCGCATGTTTTGATGGAACAGCACCATGACATCCTAAGCTGTAAAAACGTCGGAACTCCCTCTGCGCAGCTGTCAAACTGTCACCGTTTTTATAAAACATTTTTATGGCTAACGCACACTGTTGCCCGTTCCACTGATCCATGGTTACTAAAATGGTGGTGTGTTTACTTGCTCAAGGTCACTGTCTCGCAGTGCTGCCACGTGCTCATGTCTGCCAATACGCACTTCAAAAATTCCTGTTTTTTTTGGTTCACCCTGTATAATACATGTGAGGGGTGGGGTTTGTTGTTCTTGGTTTATTTATGTGGCTGTGTTTATCAGTTTACTTTTCTGTCCTGTTAGGTCTGCTGTCCATCACCGATAGGAGACAAAAGTTATCAAAGGGATAATAAAGCACTGCCAAACTATCAACCACTTTCCAGAACCCGAACACCTGGACGCCCTGTGACCTGACCTGAGAGTCTTGGATTTCACAGAAATAACACTTTTGCCACAGTGAGACCTTTAGGTTAGCTTCATTTTTTACAGCTAGTGCCACAGATGGTGACAGTGTAGGAGCTATTTGTCAGTTTAGTTTTTTGTTTAAAGTTAATTTACCTTTTTTGTTTACTAACTTAGTATTTTTTTTTTTTTTGCTAATTGTTTATTTTTTGTTTATTTTTTGTTTGTTTAATATTTAGAATATATCTTTTGATTTTTATAGTTATTGTTTTCATTCTTTGGTATTTAGCACCTTTTTGTTTTGTGTTTTCTTATTGGTTTAGACCGTGGGCACCTGGGTATAAATAGGGAGCACAAAGTTAGACCAGCATGCACCTGGGTGGGCCTATGGTTTTTTACCAGACGATCAGACAGTCAGACAGGATGAGCAGGAGAGACAGCACAAAAGGCGTTAGTTGTTGTTTGCCTGCAAAATCTTGAAAATAAACCACTTGAACTACATCTATGATATAGACATTGTATTTTTGACTGCGTAAACCACAAACCCATGGTGCATCAAGTGGTTATTTGAGTTACGTTAAAGTCTTAAGTTCAGTCACCTTTAAATTGATTTAATTTTGATGACAAATAGCTGCTACAGACAGTATGCACTGATGAAGTTTCATTCTTGTATTCTGGGTCACCGGCAATCTATAAACCCAATTTGGTATGAATTCAACCACTAGTTTTGCTGCTAGAGTGTTAACAAACAAACTAAGAAACAAACCAAAAACAATACCCCTTGCCTCCCCTTTGGGGGGTGGGGTAATAAAAACTCCAGTGTGTTGGTGTGAGAATACCTCATCTGAAATCTGCAGGGTTAGACATGAATACACTCATTGGGTTTTCAATATTGTCACTATTTAACATTCTTTCCATGTCTAAATTCACCACCCCCACCATAAGGCAGATTTGCAGATTCGAGGCAGCTGCATTGCCTCTCACCAGTCAAAAAACAAAATGATATTAAAAAACATAAACATACATCAAATAAAATGAGTTCTTGCTGTCTGCAAAACAATTGTTTGCATAATCAAAATACAGGAAGAGGAAGAGATTTAAAAGATAGAGTGTTGTTTCATTGAAAAAGCTTACAATGCTTTTCTGAAAAATGTAACCAGGTGTGAAGTTTTTTAATGTGGTTGAAACTGTGGTATATAATCCCCCTGTCCCCTTCAGTGAGTGTGAATATGTAGATTCATGTTGAAATTTGTACAAACCAAACACTCATGGGACAATTCTAGGAGTGAAGTCAATATTTTTTCATATGCATATATTTATATACATGCATGTACAATACGTGCAATGTTCCTTATGTTCATAGATATACATGTGAAAGTTTGGATTGGATTCTATTTGTTTGTAGTATGCATGTATGTGTGAGAGCATGTGGGTGTATAGTCGTTTCACACCTCCTCACAGGAAGTACCTCAGTGTGAATCCAACAAACACTGACATTTCTCCCCAGCTGCTCTAACCCACTGAACAGAGATGATATTTATTAAAGTTGCCCCTTGAGCTGATTCAAACTGATGCTGAAGAGGTCAAACATGAGAGCTGGGCTCCTGTGGATGCTGCTGGTGTGTTTGAGTGATGAACAAGTCAGTCCTCAAAACTGCAAAGGTAAGATGAGGAAACTTCCACTTGGTCCAGATTCAGTGCAGGAATAGCTGACATTGTTGTTTAACCATTGTGACGACTTTCAGAATGACTGGAAAGACATGATTTAAAACCAGACACAATTGTTAGGAAATAAATCTAGAAGTTAGCTATCACTGCAAAATGAATGAGGTCCATTGATGCACAGTAGTTGTATTTAATTCTCATGATCTGCACCGTCAATACTGTAAAGAAAATACAGCAAAACATAAAACAAAGTTCAGGTAGTCAGAGTTGGAGAAGTAGAGCACATATATAAAACGTCACTTTTTCATGTATCACAACATCAAGCCACATTTTCATAACCACAGCAATTTTACATCGTTTCCAACAGTTTCTAAGTTATCTTCATGTTAATGTTAAAAATAAGACATAATAAAGTTAGTGACAACATTGAAATCTTTCTGAAAATATAAATTTTTTTGAATATATATATTTGTAGCGCCCATAAAGATTTGTCATAAAGTAAATATCAAGCCAATTAAGCCTGCATATTGACACAACAAAACAAAATTACTTATAGAATCTGTGTCGGAGATTTAATTTACAATGATATAACATAAGCTAACCTGTCCAAAAAAAATCTGTAAAATGATAACTACCGTCATCTTATGTATCTGGGACGATGCCATCACTGAGAGAACATGCAAAGAGAACAAACCCACACCTGCAAGATTAATATAGACATCTAAGATCAACAAAATGCATTTGAAGGAAAAATGAGATGAGACTGTGAAACTGTAACCCATTCTGGTGGTTTTCAATATCTGTTCCAATTAATAACCTCCATCAATGTTTGGGTAATAAAGTCACCTGTACTCTAAAAAGTTGACCTTCTTTTATAGCTATCTTCTCTTAAATATAGTAAATTATTTTTGTTTTTTATATAACAAGTGAAAAAAGTTAGAAAAGTTAGAGTTAGTTTAAATAGATAGTTAAAGTTAGAAACTGCCAAGTTGAAATAAACTGTTTTTCTCACTTCTATGTACCTCTATACGTTTTTTAACATATATTTATTTGAATTTTGAACGTTAGAATCACAATACATTGATACGAAGTGAACATAGACAATACAATATGAACTATAGTAACCCCAGTCCCAACTCCCCAGCCCCACATTTCATCTATCAAGGTTTACAAAGAGGAGAAAGTAAATACATAAATAAATAAAAATGAAGAACTTAAATATACACAAAATTACAAAATTAAATGCATAGCACAGTACCATTTAAATGTGTTCAGACAGCAGATCGACACTACTCACGGGATTGTAGAGCCATTGTAGAGCATAGCATACAATTATTATCGCAATACACCCAATGGAAGAAACAGTTATAGCACAAAAAGTGCTGGGTTAATCAAATTTACACTGAGTGCCCTTACAGCAGTATTTTTCAACTTTGGGGTCATAACCACACATGGGGTCACCTGGGATTCAAATGGAGTCACCTGAAATTTCTTGTAATTGATTAAAAAAAAAATTACTAACAGAAAATATTTTTTGATGCTTCAATATATATTTCATTATAATTAAAACACCACACACATTTCCTAATAAAAATCAAGTTCAAATAAAATGCAGGATATAATATCTGAGAGGACATATGTTGATTGACCCGATCATTTGACTGCATGCATTACTACGCTTCAACCTGCACGGACACAGTCACAGTCAGAAAACCAGACCGAACAGAGAATGGAAAAATTTCTTGGCCCGCCTGGACCCGCCAAGACATCTCCAAGAGAAACTGAGAAACAGACACCAAAAAGGGGCATTATATACATTATATAGCCTAAATGTCATCTAAAATTAACGTTTATTTGTAACATAGTATAATAAACTATTACATGATCAAAAACAAATTAATTTTAGCAAAAAAACATCTCCGTTTCGAATGTCTGAGGTCGCCAGAAATTTGTGATGTAAAATGGGGTCACAAGCCAAAAATGGTCGGAAACCACCGCCTTAGAGGAAGTGTTAGGAGGTTGTTACAGGGTCAAGAGTATGTTTCAGATCAGTGTCTTCAAGAAACTTTAAGAAGTACCTCTATAATTACTGCGCATTACATTTCCCATTAGAACATGTTCTGAATGATACTGTCTTTGGATTCCATCCCACTCAAGTATTCAGATGTCTTAGTGCTACTCTGTGAAAATACTTTGTATTATCAACAAAATGTATCTGAAGGATTTCAAGTAATCAGTGCTGTGATGCCTGCCCGTAATGTTTTTGGATGAACTCACTGCTGCATTAATGTGTACGTTGCATTTTAAGACTGTAGATGTTTAATGTTGAACTCATTGGAAATACAGGATGTCCATAAAGTCTCTTTACAATTTAACACATTTGTTACAAAAGCAAATGAAAGGACAAATATGTGGAAATTATCACAAAATGAAAAGTATATATTGATTTTTTTTGCCTCATTCATACACCTGTATATGGGCACCATTAGTTACACAAAGCACATCAAAATGGTTCTGGATTTCTTCCCATGTTTGCCGTCCACTCCTTCCTTTATCCAAAACGGTCCCTGTCTTCATAAATTTCTTGTTCCATGAATGAAGTGAAGGATGTAACGGTGGATATTTTTCATACTTAATCCTGTAGTTTCCCTGAGCCTGTTTCAATAAACCACGATAAACATTGTGCCTTTTCTTTTTTTTTTTAACCTTTATTGAAGCGGCACCAAGTGACATTATGTACAGTATTACAGAATATTTATATTACATCATCATAATGTGTGTGTGTGGCGGGGGGGGGGGCGGGGGTGTTAAGATATATGGCATGTAATATACAAAGGAAACGCATGTCAGTCAGTAGTAAAGATCAATGTCCTGTCCTGGTTGTGTAAATGTTCTGTGTGTAGCGTAGTGTGTAAGATGTGTACGTGGTGTGACTGTTGTGATGTGGGCTTCTCAAGAAGAAAAAAATTCAAAAAAGTAGAAATGATGATAATAAAATAATAAATACAAATCAAATTAAGTCAAATCAAATCAAATAAAGAAAAGGAAATAAATAAAAGAAAATAAAAGTCAGGGATATGACCAAATACAATCATTAGGTAGCTGAAGGTGAGTGAGATGAGGAGAAAGGAAAAGGAGATAGATAGATAGATAGATAGATAGATAGATAGATAGATAGATAGATAGATAGATAGATAGATAGATAGATAGATAGATAGATAGATAGATAGATAGATAGATAGATAGATAGATAGATAGATAGATAGATAGATAGATAGATAGATAGATAGATAGATAGATAGATAGATAGATAGATAGATAGATAGATAGATAGATAGATAGTGTGCCTTTTCTTGATGAGTAGTCATTTTTTAGGAGCTTATTTAACAGAACCTAAGGGTACCTGAAATACACAAATGCAATGGGATTATGAAAAACTTTGATAACCACTGAGTACATAGAACAAATCTGATTAACATAACTCATCATCTGCTTCTGAAATACAAAGATGAGACTTTGTGGACACCCTGTACTTTATGAACTGCTGTGTAGTTTAATTAACAGCATTAATTCATATTATTTTAGATCATTGTTTGTTTGTGGCATTACCGTCCTGTGAGAATTGTGTATCTCTAGAAAGTCAAAACTGCATGACCACAGAAAAACAGGCCTGTTTTCAACTCTCAGCAAATCCAAGAGGGTGTTAACGACATTATTTAGACTAAGGAGGGGACTATTCTCAGCTCATAAAGGAAGCACATCCTCCAGTTTATTGCAGACATTAAGAGTCATTAGTGATGTGGAAAAACAACAGAAATTATAACCACAGCAGAGTAAAGTACAATGGATATCCTTCATAGTAAGAGTTTGTTCTGAAGTACAGCACTTGAGGGAAAGTACTTCAGTTTAATCCCAGCACTGTTTAATCCTACAGTTACTGATTTGCGTCATTCTTTGTATAATGCTAAATAAAAGGGAATTGTAGACATTAATTTGCTTCTAAACAAAAAATCTCTAGAAAAGCACAGATTACAAAATTTTAATATAAAATTCAAGAAATAAATATAAACTGTTTTAGCGTCCACTAGTTAAATGTCTTTTCAGCACATAGTTAAGGAAATGTCCTCAGTGCAAATACATGTTTAATATCTTAACCTCCTACGACCCAGCTATGGGTTTTCTGTACACATTTGTGGACAAGAGTTTCACAACTTTACACAAAAAAAGAAAAGAAAAAAAACTGTCCATTTCATAAAAATTTTAAAAACTGCATCTCAAAAAACTGTTGCACCATGATGTTTCCAATATAGGCACTTATTTAATAAAAAACAAAAAAAGCTTGTACTTTGCTGACATTTCCAGGGTCTTAGGAGGTGATGTACACAATGATACACACATTCTTGACATTTTCATAACCAGTCCACATGTGTCATTCCTCTCTGTCTGTGTGTCAGATGTTACTCTGGTCACAGTGTCAAAACTGAGTAACATGTCCGTCTCCTGTCCACCTGTACTGGACAATGTCTCAGAGCTGAGGTACGTGCTCTTCTTCGAGAGGAAACGTATCAACCAAATAAAGCTGATTAAGGTTAGTGTCTGTGTATATTCCAATTAATGCATACTGTTTTCTTTATTGTGTGTGCCATTGCTGTAAAGTGTTCTTTTCCTCTGTACATGTGAAAAAACAACCCAATATCAAGTACATCAATGTAAAGTGCCTAAAATGCTGTACAAAGACAGAGTAAAAATACAAAATATGATAAAACTAGTGACAGGTGGTGCCAGACACAACAAACCTTACAACTTGCAGGTATTGTAGCTTATTTTGGTTTGGATCCAGCTGATGTCATCCTGTCTATGCATGTGGTGATGTCAGCTTATCAACTGCCTCTATATATGTGCCAAGTCTGAAGTAAATTGAAACAAAATTGATGTTTTTATAGACATGTGAAAAACATTTGAAAAAAAAAGAAAGAAAAAATTCATAAAAAATTGGAACTTTGATCTACTTTCCCAAAATACCATGAGATCTATTCTGAGTCACTGGCAATCTATAAACCTAATTTGGTATGAATTCATCCAATAGTTTTGCTGCTACAGACATATGAAATTTTGTCCATTATAAGTAAATGGGGGGGTTTCAAAAATTCAGAAAAAATGTGAACATTGACCTACTTTTCCCAAAATGTACTGACATCTATTCTGAGTCACTGGCAATCTATAAACCCAATGTGGTATGAATTCAACCAACAGTTTTGCTGCTAGAGCACAGGTGTCAAACATATGGCCCGGGGGCCAAAACCTGCCCCGTAGCATGAATTTGTGAAATGCAAAAATTATACTCAAGATATGAACAGTCAATGGTTTTACTTTAGGGTCCATAAAAAGCCCTACTTTAGTCTCAGGTGGGTCAGATAAGTAAAACACTACCATAAAAACCTACAAATAATGACAATTTTGCCTCTGTTTTAGTGTAAAATGTGAAATGTGAAATTACATGAAAATGTGTAAATTTACAAACTAGCTTTTCACAAAAAATATGAAAAACTAGAAATGTCTTAAGAAAAGTAAGTGCAATTTGACTAATTTTCTGCCAGTGACTAAAAAATTTTGTAAATTTGCAGATCCGTTGTGATCTGTAAGTTGTAAAGCACATTTACAAATGATAAGCAGAGGCAGAATAGAGTTAAAATTGCACTTATTTTTCTGAATAAATTTAAGTTTTTTCATGGTTGTTCATGTTATTCATATTTTTAAAAGGACAGTTTATAGATGTAAACGTTTCCATGTTTTACTTTTTTCACTATAAAACATATTGAAATGTTTGTTGTTGGCATTATTTATATATTATTATGTTATTAATTCACTAGTCTGGCCCACTTCAGCTCATACTGGGGTGAATGTGGCCCCTGAACTACAAACAACAAACAAACCGAACCAATAACCAAACAAACAAACAAACAAACAAACAAACAAACAAACAAACAAACAAACAAACAAACACGCAAGCAAGCAAACAAACAAACCGAACCAAAAACCAAATCCCTTGCCTCCCCTTCAGAGGGTGGGGTAATAAGAGGATAAATAGTATTTGCAAACACAACCACTATCTACACATTATTAACCTACTTTTGGATGTTCCTTTTTGCTGAGCTTTACTGACTAGCAAAGCCACATCAGGAAGCCACAAAATCACACATTCACAATATGTTTGCACTGCACTAAAGTCTCATGCAGACGGTAGTTTCAGACAAAATCTTAGAAGCAAAAAACTATGTGGGGTGACACAACAGCTGTAGTGAAATCCACAGGCTGTGGACAGTACACTCTGACTGACCACTGGGTGGCAGTGCCAGCTGGATTTTAGGACCAGCTTTAGTCTATACAGAACTGTTGAATACAGTTTTTACTGACCCACTCTGGTTGAAGTTTGCACCTTGCTGCTGAAGCGCAGAAGTGTAGTAAGAATGCGGTCAGTACACTGTGTTAAGTGTGAATATGCAACCTATGTAAACTATGGTGCATTGGTCTGCATTACCCACAATCTGATGTGTGACACTGGATGAAAAAACAAAGGTCTGCAACTACAGGAGATATAAATATACTTTCACAAAAGCACTGGCTGCTTTTTAACATCAGCACACCAAACACACCCAGGTTGATACCTGAGGTGTTTAATTTTAATTCTGTGAGTATATGCAAACATCATTCTCCCTGACAGGCCCTTTTTTATCCCAAAATTACAGTGTGAAGCAGTAGAAAGAAGTGTATATCACATAATAATATATATCTATATTTCTCTCTCTCTCTCTCTCTCTCTATGCAGAAAGGTCATTCTGGAGACAGTTTGTTCTCTGGTGTGTTTGAAGTCATAGCCAACAGTAGTGGGGTGTATGTCTGCCAAAGAGAGGTGCTTGAACCTCCACCATATCGTGAAGAGTGTTACAGCATGGAGGTGATGATAAAAGGTATAAACTCATATATAAACACACCCCATATGATGTTCAATTATATTACACTACTAAACAGGAAATGTAAAAAACAAAACAAAACAAAACTTTTATTTATTTATTTATTTATTTATTTATTTATTTATTTATTTCGAACATGCAAAGAAACAAAGTAAAACAAAACAAAGCAAATTAAGACAAAAACAAAATAACATTTAAACGGACAGAATCTATTTTCAAGTACATACAAGTCTGAACATTGCATGGACGAAAAGGAGTAGGAAGAAGTATAAACTTATTTAATCTGACCCCTCAGTGCTTTTACACCTCTATCATTAACTTAATACAAGAATCAATCAATACCATTTTCCTGATTTTAGCACCGAACCACAACAATCCATCTTCTCAAGCATGTTTTTCAACAGAAAGGTAATAACAGGTTGTCTTAATATGATGTTCCTGCTCATACTGAATAGATTTAACCAATAACAAACAAAAACAATTATTTGCATAATATTGCAGTAGATGTATAAGACAGTTTGCTCTCCGGTTTGTTTGAAGTCACAGCCAACAGGAGTGGGGTGTATGTCTGCAAAAGAGAGGTGCTTTATCCTCTATTGTACCATGAAGAGTGTCACACCATGGAGGTGATGATACCAGGTATAAACTCACATATAAACACACCCCACACGATGTTAAATTATTTTACACTACCAAACAGGAAATGTAAAAAAAAATCTTCTCAAGCATAATTTTTTCCACCAGAAAAGTAATAATAGTTTGTCTTAATATGATTAAGACAATTATTATACTGAACAGATTTAACCAATAACAAGGAAAAACAAGTATTAGCATAATATTGCAGTAGATGAATAAGACAGTTTTCTTTATTTTAACCATGAGACCATTTGCTAAATTTTGTTTTCTGTAGAATATCAGTCCTCATTTACTAAGGGTTTTTGCAAGAACAGTTTGATTTCTTGGCTTTTATCTTCATTCATTCTAATTTCAATGCTTTATTAATGGAAATAAATAAGACACACAAGATTTCTGTGACTATTTGTGAGATGTTGTTAGATTTTTTTAAGCATATAAACTTCATAAGGGAAAAAAGAAGAGGAAAAAAAAAAACAGAGAACCAAAATAAAATTAACAAAGTAAAACAAATTATGAAAAATAAAGTACAGATAACATAAATTACAATGTTATAACTGTAAAACTCGAAAGAAAGAAAGAAAGAAAGAAAGAAAGAAAGAAAGAAAGAAAGAAAGAAAGAAAGAAAGAAAGAAAGAAAGAAAGAAAGAGGTTAATAGAAGCAGATTGTCATAAGAATATGAAATGAAAGGTTGTTACTTCAAACTAAAACAGTTATTAACGCATATTAGATTTATTTTTAGGCATAAAAATTCATTCCTTCTGTGGTTTGTCCAAAAACGTTCTGCATCTTCAACATGCAGCTGATACCTTTGATGGTGAGGTGTATGTGGTAGCATGTGGGAGTTTGTTGTGATGGTTTTCAGTGATTATACGATATGATGACCCTGGTTACCACCTACATGATTTCACTGTGGATCCATAACCTGAATCCCACTGCAGTGTTAGTGAAGTGTTCATCCAATTAAAATGTATAAGCAACAACGAAAAAAATAAAAATAAAAATAATAAGAAAACAAAACTATGTCAGTGGTGAATGAGGCCCAATAACTATAATAAACTATAAGACAGTTTTTGAGCTGTTTCTGGGTGTTGTGTAAAGAACGTGCCCCTGTGTCTGTACAAAAAACATTAAATATACTTTACATATATACACTTTAAAGGCTGTTTTTTTCTGCCAGAGTAAGAGGTTAGAATGATGATAAATATTTCAGAAGTGTAGAGGCAGAACATTTAAAGAATTATTTTTAAATTATGTAAAAACAACATATTTGGCATTTTAGGTGAAATTATATACAAAATGAATTTCAACAACAAAATCAAAATATTAGCAATGAAACATCTGAACTGAATAGTGTATCAGTACTTTTCTCTATATTGAATATATCATATGTGTGTATGAGTCAGTGTATTGTGCTACTTTTGTGTCAGTTCTCAAAAGAATTTCTCTCTATATTTAATCTTTCTCACGGATTTATCACCATTTACTATAATATTATCCTCTGTATTTTGTGTTTTCTCAGTGATAACTGGCTATTTTCCTACAGGGTTCCCACTCTTTCCTTGAAATTATTTTCCAGGACTTTTCCAGGACATTTTCAGCCTCTACTGAGACAAATTATCACGTCATACACTAATCCATTCCCCCTCATTCTTTGGAAGTGTTCTTGTCTACAGTTGTAACTTGCATCTACCCAGATAGTTTCTATGTTTATTTCTCAGACATTTGATGTGCAGTCTATGGCTATAATTTATCTATGAAAAATAATTATAACAAATAAAGAATAATGCCAACACACCCACAGATTACAGCGTAGCACTTCATTAGCATGACAAACTGGAGTTACAATGTTCAACTGAACAATTCCCAACTCAACTTTTTTTTCTCTCTTACTTTCTCTCATTCACTTCCTCTAAAAATATATATTTTCAATAAATCACTGAAAAACATTTTTTTTTGTTTTATCTCAGTTTAGGCCAGTGTTTCTCAAACTGTGGGGTGGGCCCCCCAGGGGAGCATGAATGTTTGCCAGGGGCGACATTGGATCACTCCTGGGTGTTCTTTTTTTTTTTTTCTTCAGGTTAGAACATGTAGCAGGTGGAACTAATGTTTTAGCATTGGAGCATCCCGGACTCGTTTTAGGGACACACAACAAACAAATCTCCTGCCATGGTGATCTGTGACTAGACTAGACAAAGACTTCAGCTTTGGAGAATGGACAAGGATTGGACTGGAAAAAAAAAACGTGCACGCGTTTCTGTTTTTGCACAGTTTGCACTTGAATGTTCTGAGATGTGCAATCTAAACAGGTTCATTGCAGCCACTGATATTGTTAAAATGTTCATCTTTGTTACCAAAATTTGGTTGATATTCTAAAAAAAAAGTAACTTTATTGTCATAGTTGTAAGATAATTGCACATTTCCTATTTTTATTTGGAAAAACGAAGTCTCAGGGAGCAGTCTTGTTGAATTTATTTGTATTGTTCAAGCAAAAATCTGAGTTATTTTTAATTTGAACAAAAAAATTATTAAAGAAAAATTTTTAAAAAATTAAAAATTAAAAAAATTAAAGCAAAAAGTATTGTTACAATATTGTTCAATAAAAGTTAGAATTACACCACTGTTACAATGTTGTTGGGGTTGAAGGGGTCCTGGAGATTTTTTGTCCTACAAAGGGGGGCCCGACAGAAAAAAATTGATTAAATAAATAATTTTCCAGGATAACTTAACTATTTCTAGGACATTTGATCTTTTTTTCTCATTTTCTATGTTTTCCATGACTGGAAAATCAGTCAATCATTTTCCAGGTTTTCCAGGACACGTGGAACCCTGTCCTATATTTGACTTGCTGATCATATAGATCTTCATAAAAGCTAAGATTAAAGGTGAGGGTGATTATATCAAAAATAAAGAAAACTGAAGAAGAAAATTACTTTTTTTTTTTAGCAAAGATATCAATAACTGAACGTAAAATCAAGCGTCTCCAACCACTGTCTTTTGTCAAACTCCATGGTGAATTAATGTTGTAGAGGATGATGGTGTTTCCATGTTCACTATGGAGCCTCTGAACGTCCAAATGGGTCAAATCTGATGACCGTGAAAAGCTACAAACTACATTTTAAGTGAATTTTTTCAAAGTATTGATAGGTTTAGTGGTTCAGAAGTTATTAAACAGTTTAGATCAGTAAATGATTTTGTATCCTTAAGGGTTCATATTATTTAAATGAATATTTTTGGTTATGTTTGCTCTGATTGACAGAAGCACAGCCTTTGCCACTGGTCAACGGGACAGTCCTAAACACCGATGTCAGCTGTTCTCCATCAATCCCAGAGATGATCTGGTGGGCAGCATCTGGTGTCGTGTTACTCTACAGCCTGTTGGTCCAAGCCATCGCTATAGTTTTATGGGTAAATATGAGTAGATGTGATGTCTTTGGTACAGTCAGAAGAAATAACATTACTCATGTAACAGCTACATTTTTTCTGTCTGTATGTTTTTGTGCACAGAGGAAGCTAAAAAAGAGAAAAGAGAATGAAGATGCAAAGATATATATGAACATAAGACCTGGACCCGTCAAAAGCTCCTGCAAAACCTGATGAAAGCTCACCACAGTTCCACTAGATCAGGGGTGTCAAACTCATTCTAGTTCAGGGGCCACATTCAGCTAAATTTGGTCTGAAATGGGCCAGTAAAATAATAACATAATAATATATAAATGTCAACTCCAAAATTTTCTCAATGTTTTAGAGTAAGTAAAATTAAACAATGAAAATGTTACTGTTAATGTCTACAAACTACCCTTTCAAACAATGTGAATAACATGATCAAACTCAAAAAATAAGTGTAATTTTAACAATATTCTGCTTCAGTTTATCATTTTCATGTGTTCAATTATAACTTACAGATCACAGTGGATCTACAAATACACAAAACATTTAATATCAGACAGAACATTGTTAAAATTGTTTGTACTTCTCTTAAGAGATTTCAGGTTGTTCATATTTGTTCAGGTTCTTCACATTTTTTGTGAAATTATAATTTATTTTAGTGTAAATACATGAAAATATTTACATTTACAAAGAGAGAAATTTGGAGTTGAGAGTATTTATAGATTATTATCATTGAATTTTACTGATCCTGCCCACTTGAGATTGAATCGGTCTAAATGTGGAACTTTAACTAAAATGATTGTTGATATCTTCAGTATAATTTTTGCATTTCACAACCTCATCCCAAGGGCCGGACTGGACCCTTTTGGTGGGCCGGATTTGGCCCCCGGGCTACATGTTTGACACCTGTGCACTAGACGGAGTTATAATGGGTAAGGACCACTGAAGAGGCCTTTTACTCCATAGTGTGTAGTGATGCTGAAGAACTGTGTTGATGATGTCAAAAATGAGATTAAATAACTTTTATTTATTTTATGTACTTGAGGAAAACAAATACATTCAACATATAAACACATAATAATAATAATAATATGTGTTAAGATGTTATATGTGAAGGAAAAGCAAAAATAACTACAGAATCCAACAGTTGGGCTACATAATAACCTACACTTTTAATATATTCAAATATCAACATATGTTTTCTTATTAAAAGCTGTGTCTGCATTATATCTGTCAAAACATAGTAGTTCTGAGGTTTTTGTCAACTATTGCTCAGTTTTTAATGTTTTTGCTGTATAACCATGCATGTATTAACCCTTTAACCCCTGACGTGCCTGTGGTGAGAATTCTGAATGTATGATTTATTTGGAATATTCATTAAAATTCAACCGTTTGCTCAATAAGAAAAAATTCAAACATGCTGAGAGAATAGACTTTGTGCTTTCTATAGACTGAGCATGCTCAGTGCATCCCCCTCTACCTGTAATGAGCAGTGAGTGAGATCGACTTGCTATAAAAAATAGATGGTTTGGGCTTTTTTCTTCTTTACAATGCTTTCCTTGTCGTTTTTTGTTTTTACTGTTGTTCGTAGTGTTATTGTGATTTTCCTTTTTTTTTTTTTTGCTGTGTTTTGACCAGTTTTTGGCTATCTGGCTGCTTTTTGGAGTTGAACCAGGTGCCAAAAAGCAGCTGGGATGATTTAGAAAAAACAGAACCCCAAAACAAAAACTACTGGGCCAAATTTCAAATACTTGTTGTTGTTCAGTGTTCAGTGTTCCAGTTCACAGTTCATGTTCAACATCCTAAATCTCTTACTGATATACATTCTGAGTGCCTCATTTAGTCAAAACCTGTCAAACATTAATTCCTCTCTTTGTCTTTTTCTCTTATTCCACCCTGTTTTGACCCTAAAACACACAGTAAAACAAAACCACTGAAATGACACTTCTAAACACAAGTTCCAAAAAGCTCGTTTCAGGGGTTAAAGGGTTAAGGTGAATCTTGCAGTTGTAGTTCATGCTATATTATCCTTTCCTGGAAGTGTGGGAGGTAGAATGTATTTACTTTCAACTTGCCTATCACAAGGTTTACTAATGAATTCAATATCGGTGTTGATTGCTTTACTTTGTTGCTGAAATACACCACGGAGTGTCTTGCACAGTTCTTAGAAATGCGGAAAAATGGAAGTTTCAGACACAGATGATACAGTCTGAAACAGGTCTAGGAAGCATCAATTTTTATACCTAAAACTAAACAGATTTAAAGCTCTTATTTACCTTGATGGACCATTTCATCGTCTTCTGCACGTTCTCTGATGAAATTGGAGTAAATGTTCAAACCGATCCTATGACCAGTAGATTATTTGAGATGATTTGATTTATGGCTTTTCTGTGTTTTTAGAGACTCCAACCCTTTTTCTTCAGGAGAAGGAGGTTGTTGAACAAACTATGAACTTTTCTTGATGTATAGTTCCAACATACAGACCATTTCCAGTTTGTTATGTGAATTTTATTAGATTAAACTGTTCTTTAGATTAACTAAACTTTGTAACAGGACAGGACTTATATTAAGATGTATTTTTAGATGTAAACTATGATAATGTAAGTGTGTATTTTACAATTAAATATGTAGAAATAGTTTTTTTTGTTTGTTTGTTTAAGCCTCTTACATATAACTTATACATTACCATTATTTGTATTAGTGTATTCTTTATTAGTGTTGATCCAATTCTTCTTCTTGCTTTTACTTTCATTTTAAGTCGTTTTGAGTTGGCGTATTGAAAGTGCGTAATTTAATGACTGACAGACATGACTAATGTTCCCTGCGGTTTAGATTTTAAGAGTTTAGAAATGTCTCATGGGATAATTACTTAGAACTGCATGCAGGTAATTTTTTTCATTTTGGAAATATATATTGTCAGTGCTAATACTGAAACACATCCTTTCTTTAAATAACCTTCCCATGAAAATGACAAATAACAATAACATATTTTTAAAAATGTTAAATTGTTGAATGTGTTAATGTTGACTTTACAGTTTTGGAAACTAATGATCAAAACACTGACAAATTTGTGTAAACTCAACAAGTGAAGGATTTTTTTTTAATGTGCAAATGTGATACAAACTACTGTCAAACTATACATGTAATGTTGTTTTACCAAATACTAAAAAAAATAATCTTTTTCAAAACATTCTCTCAATAACAACCAACATGTAACAACATCTGCTACTTGAAAACAATCTAGAAACAATTCATATTCCAAGACCAAAACATCCAGATTGAACCTGTTCCTGAGTGATGGGCGTATCACTGTGAGAAGAGAGGCAGATGAAGTGATTACCCATCATGCCTAGTGCCTACAGTACAAGCCTGTGAGGGCAGTGTTATGAACTGGGCTTGATTCAGATGTTCAACAACTTTATGTGTCCATAAAATGCGATCAGCTGAACCTGAATATACTGAATGACCAGATCTGAACATCAGTGGATTTATCTCCTCTGATCACAGACATATTCCACAGTGACAAAACCACTGAGTCTTTTTTTTATGTAATAAAGACGGTTTTATACTTTAGTCTTTCTTTTAGATCAAAACAAGAAACTGAAAAAAAAAAAAAGTAAAAAATTAACCCTTTGATGCATGAATTATGAGAACCTTATTCAAGATTTTTTTCTCCTGAGTGTTTTTATTCCTCTTTAGGCATGAAACAACAATGTGACTGCATTTTTTTAATGAACCTATTTTTTATGGAGTTACAAAAATGCCCGCAGCATGACAGCATGTGTTTAAGTTTTGAAGCAAAGAAACATGTATTTAAAATGCAATAACAGAAAATGATAAACTGTGTGAAAACTATGAAATAAAGACATTTTTAATGGAGCTATTCTGATGTTTTCTCACATTTTCTCACACTCTAATGCTAGTTATTATTCACTTCATGGAGATAATTTACGAAAAAACCCTTTTTGTTTAAGAAACTGTTAATTACAGTCTAATTACAATTACACTCAAACATGTTACTGCAGATCTGGTTTATCAAATACAGCAAAGTTACAGTAATGGTGTGAATGTCAGTGTATGAAATGATGCATGAACGTCCACTGTGGCTGATATGGAACTAAAACAACAAAACCCATGAATAAACAAGAGAACAGCTGGAGAAGAACTGTCCACTGGAGTGACCACTACGCATGAAAGGGTTAAATTGTTGTGTTGGGTTAAAATGTGATTGAAATGTATTTGTGTCGACTCATACACAATGAAATAATGTATTATGTCACAGGTGCTTTCTTTTTTTTTTTATTTTCTTGGATGAATGTTTTGTTCAGAGTTGTGTATCTGTATGAACATATATGTACAAAATAAACAAGTGGTGCTAGGCACAACAAAACCTGCACGTATTGTAGCTTATTTAGGCCTCGATCCAGCTGATGTCATCATGTCTATGTGTGTGCTGATGTCTGCATATCAGCTGCCTCTATACATGTGGCAAGTTTGAAGTAAACTGAAACAAAATTTATGTTTTTATTGGACATTTGAAATGTTGCCCGTTATAAGTAATTGGGAGGGAAAAAAAAGATTTAAAAAATTCATTAAAAATTTGAACTTTGACCTACTTTTTCCTAAATGTAATGAGATCTATTCTGGGTCACTGGTAATCGATAAACCAAATTTGATATGAATTTAACCAATGGTTTTGCTGGTAGAGTGTCAGCAAAGAAAGAAAGAAAGAAAGAAAGAAAGAAAGAAAGAAAGAAAGAAAAAGAAACAAACAAACAAAAACAATAGCCCTTGCTTTGACATCTATGCATACACAAAAATGACTAAACATGCACCGACTACGTTTCATCTTTTTCATTCATTTTTAATTTATCATCACTCATTTGTATCTCTTATCTTGCCTCTTATCTTGTAGTTTATGCTTGTTTGGGTGAGAAAATATTATAAACCTCTAGGGTTTCACCTGCATAATTTATTGTGTTTAGATCTTTTTTCTTGCTTTTCTTTTTTGTTGTATAAATAGATGATTGCTGAATTTCCTTTTATTTTTTCATTGGGTATGTTATTGTGTACGCTGCACTTTGGGGGATTCACTTTGGTATCTATAAGCTTAAATGAACATGAAACTGTGGTCACATTTTACTAGATAAGAGGAAAATCCTTGACAAATGACATAGCGAAACATTCTCAAACGGAAATTCTCTATACTAATGCATATAAATGAATTAAGTGACAGAATGAAAAGATTGTGCCATATTTTCAATAAAATTCAGTGTTTCTATATGACTGCATCAGGGTTTCACATCCTTATTTATGCCCGTTTCCAGTTCACTACATTCTCATAACCCACCACACAGTTCCACAATCAGCATGCTGTCAAAAAAATCTGAGTGGCATACTTTCTGTCCTATGAATGTGTTCATTTAGCTGTGGCCTTGTACTGGTTACCTGTTGTACCTGTAGTTCACCACTCAACCACCAGATGCCCTCAGACTCTTTTACCTTCAGTATCTGCACACTTACCCTTCATGTGTCAGTCAGTGATATAAACATATACCTTTGTGTTTTCAGTCTGATCTACAAATGTAAGTCTGTCACAGCAGTATGCAGTACACCTTCATACTATCTGTTCCAAAAGCTTGTAATGAACTAGAAAAAAGGATTTAAGTTTGTGGCTTTCTCTTGTAATAAGTGACTTAAAATTGATGGATCTGGTCTCATTAGAATAGAATAGAATAGAATAGAATAGAATAGAATAGAATAGAATAGATTTTTTCATCTCCCAATCACAACATAATCGCATCAAGAAAATAAGTGGTGCCAGACACAACAAACCCCACCCCTCGCACGCATTGTGGCTTATTCTGACATCGATCCAGCTGGTGTCTGCATATCAGTTGCCTCTATATATGTGCCAAGTTTGAAGTAAAATGAAACAAAATTGATGTTTTTATAGACATTTGAAGTTTCACCCATTATAAGCAAATGGGAGAAAAAAAAGATTTAAAAAATTCATAAAAATTTGAACTTTGACCTATTGTTCCCAAAATGTAACCACATCTATTCTGGGTCACTGGCAATATATAAACCAAATTTGGTATGAATTCAATCAACAGTTTTGCTGCTAGAGTGTTAACAAAGAAAGAAAGAAAGAAAGAAAGAAAGAAAGAAAGAAAGAAAGAAAGAAGAAAGAAAGAAAGAAAGAAAGAAAGAAAGAAACGAACAAACAAATAAACAAAAACAATACCCCCTGTCTCCCCTTCAGGGGGCGGCATAACAACTATCTACATCACAGGTGTCAAACATGCAGCCCAGGGGCCAAATCTGGCCCTCCAAAGGGTCCAGTCTGGCCCCTGGGATGAATTTGTGAAATGCAAAAATTACACTAAAATATTAACAATCCTTTTAGTTCAGATTCCACATTCAGGCCAATTCAATCTCCAGTGGGCAGGACCAGTAAAATACTATTGTAATAACATATAAATAATGACAACTCCAAATTTTTCTCTTTGTAAATGTAAATATTTTCATGTATTTACACTAAAACAAAGTATAATTTTGCAAAAAATGTGAATAACCTGAACAAATATGAACAACCTGAAATTTCTTAAGAGAAATAAATGTAATTTTAACAATATTCTTTCTGTTACTCAATGTTGTGTGTGTTTGTAGATCCACTGTGATATATAAGTTATAATGTACATGTGTGAATAATAAACTGAGGCAGAATATTGTTAAAATTACACTTTTTTTTTTTTTTTTCAGTTTTTTCATGTTATTCACATCTTTTGAAAGGATAGTTTGTAGATGTAAACCTTTTCATAATGTAAATTTACTTTTTCCGCTCTAAAACATAGAGAAAAGTTTGGAGTCGACATTATTTATATATTATTATGTTATTATTTTACAGTTTATCATGCTGCTCTGAGGTTTATTACTAATTCTAAAGCCATGACACATCATTGTGAGTTGGACTCCAGAGTGGGTTGGCCTGCCCTGTCCACTAGGAGGCTGGGACACTGGTAAACCTTCATTTACAAGGCCATAATTGGGCTACTGCCTTCCTACATCTGTAGTTTAATAACAAGAAGAAGTATTGAATCTTATTGTCTGCGATCAAATGAGCATTTGTTCCTCTTTGTGCCATTCACCGGTACAGAGCTGGGTGAAAGGGCATTTGTGTACTCTGCTCCTTGCTCATGGAATATGCTGCTAAGAGACTGGAAATTGAGTGAACTGATCTCTCTGAATGCTTTTTTTCTTTTTTTTTTTTGTAATTAATTTTTTATTGACATTCAGTATCAGACATTTACATGTAGTATAACACATAAACATATTGCACATTTCTATTGTCTGCTCTAAATGCCAGAACAATATATTTTTGTAACCAAAACAGGGAAAGAAACAAAAGAAAAACAAATAAAATTAAAAAAAAGAACTACCAACAAGTAGGGAGTGATCTCTTCCATCCAATACAGACACTAAGTTGTGAAAACAAAGTCAGGCCTACAGGGTGGGGAAGCAAAATTTACAATGAACATTTAGTTGTTTTTTCTCAGCAGGCACTACGTCAATTGTTTTGAAACCAAACATATATTGATGTCATAATCATACCTAACACTATTATCCATACCTTTTCAGAAACTTTTGCCCATATGAGTAATCAGAAAAGCAAACGTCAAAGAGTGTGTGATTTACTGAATGCACTCGTCACACCAAAGGAGATTTCAAAAATAGTTGGAGTGTCCATAAAGACTGTTTATAATGTAAAGAAGAGAATGACTATGAGCAAAACTATTACGAGAAAGTCTGGAAGATACTATTAAAGAAGAATGGGAGAAGTTGTCACCCGAATATTTAAGGAACACTTGCGCAAGTTTCAGGAAGTGTGTGAAGGCAGTTATTGAGAAAGAAGGAGGACACATAGAATAAAAACATTTTCTATTATGTCAATTTTCTTGTGGCAAATAAATTCTCATGACTTTCAATAAACTAATTGGTCATACACTGTCTTTCAATCCCTGCCTCAAAATATTGTAAATTTTGCTTCCCCACCCTGTATAGGGTGTGACATATTTGATCCATTTTGCCTAGTATAAAGTAAATTTCTCCAGTTTGTAATTAACAAATACTGTTATTTTTTCCATTTTATAAATGTCCGTTGTGATTTCCATCCATTCATTTAAAGTTGGGCTCTCCTGTGATAGCCATTTCCAGGTAATAGCCTTTTTACAGGCCACCAGCAAAATGTTCATTAAATGTTTAACTCTTTTTGGCCATTCCTGAGGTATGTGTCCGAAGAACAAAGTCTTACTCTCAAAGGGTATTTCACATTTGAGAATGTCCTGTAGGGCATTATGTATTTCTCTCCAGCGGTCCTTCATGAGCGGACAATCCCAAAAAACATGGTAATGATTTGCACATTGATTACCACAGTTTCTCCAGCAGACAGGGGTGTCATAGTGAGACTTCTGGGAAGGTGTAATAAAGTATCTAATTAGGCATTTCCAGCCAAACTCCCTCCACTTCTGTGAGCTGGTACACATCCACTGATACCTCCATATTGTTGTCCATTCATCCTCAGATATCATTATCCCGCCTTCCTTCTCCTCTCTGAATGCTTTTAAATCCAAACTCAGAGTGCTAGAGAATAACTCAGTGACTTGCACATGTTTTACACAGGTTGACTGGTCCTGTAAATTATTGTATGTTGTAACTGTATGATGCAACCGTATGTTGTAACTAAGTGTTGTGTTGCCTCTTGGCCAGGACTCCCTTGGAAAAGAGGTTCTTAATCTCAATGGGATTTTCTTCCTGGTTAAATAAAGGTTAAATAAAATAAAACAAAATAAAAAATCTCATGCAGTTAATTAATGGATAAAACTTTGACAGAAAGCTTGTTAACATTGCCACAAAAGACTTTAAATCTAAATTTCTAAATCAAATTAAACTTCCCTTCATGTTATCAAGAGAAACTTATCAGTGTTTTTGGGGTTTGTCTTCCACAAGGCCATACTTTGGTTGCATTGTAGATTCTGCAAAAACCACATTGAAACTAACTCTGTGTGATGAATTGTTCAGATGAGAATAGAAAGACTAACTGACAGTTTCTAATATATTTTCAGTTCATTATAATCCCTACAATGACACCAGCAAAAATAAACCACATTTTTCCGCATGACTGAAGACTGTACTGCTGACTGAAGTTACAGTCAGTAGTGCAAGATTGGGGCTTAAACCCCAGCAAGTGTTTCCAGGCAAAACACAGATATGACGTCAGGAAGTCACCGAATGTCATAACGTCAGCACTTCCACTGCAGTGATCAGAATGAGCTATTTTCCACTGTTTGCACATTATCATTGCATATTAAAATGTTTTGGATCTGAGTAGAAGCATGCAAGGGGAAACTCCAGACAAGATTAAACTACAATAATATGATGATAAACTATAAATAAATGAGACATATATGAACAGTTATATATCTCAAGACATACAGTGCGCCTTAATTCAAAAACTTACCTCCATAATATCACATATAACAGTCAAATTTTTATTTAGTTGCATTTACTTTACTTTTTTTCCTATCTTTTGTTTTTAGACAAAACGTGTTTTTTTTTCTTTTTCCCGTATACACACAAAGGATAGTGACACATATTGTGCAATTGTACCTCCATAACAGTAGAACTGAAATAAAACAATCAAGACAGGATTAAACTGTGGACTTTCAGCTTTAATTCAAGGGCTTTAACAAAAATATTGCATTAACGTTTGTTTTTTTGTTTTTTTTTCCCATCTATTTTCAGAGGCTTAAAGTAACTGGACAACTGACTGACAAACCATACCATACCATACCATACCGTACCATACCATACCACACCACACCGTACCGTACCGTACCGTACCGTACCGTACCATACCATACCAACTTTATTTATAAAGCACTTTAAGACCTTTACAGCTGGCCAAAGTGCTGTACACGAATCATAAAACAAGGAAATAAATAAGTAAAAACAGTGATAACACAGGGTGCAAAACAGGCTAAAAACAACAAAATATAACCATCATAAAAACAAAGACAAATTAAAATCTGGTAATAACAGCATAAGAAAAAAAAAACAAACATCTCACACACTGATTAAAAGCCAACTAGAAAAAGTGCGTTTTCAGGCATGATTTAAAGACCGGCAGAGACTGAGCCTGTCTAACGTCTAGGCAAGGTTATTATCGTTAACCAAAACTAATGAAATGACGAAAACTAGAATTGAAAAAACATTTTCGTTAGCTGAAATAAATAAAAACTAGAATTAAAAGAAAAAAACAATAATTAACTGAAACTGTATTGTGTGCTTACAGAACTAACAAAAACAGATAAAAATTATGGATAAAATTCCCTTCGTTTTTGTCTTTGTCAATGTTGGATTGATATGAAATGGATTTATTTCACTTGAACAATTGTAGCTATCGGCACCATACGGCACTTCAAGGTCCGTAACTTCTCGTCACTTGCGGTTTACAGTTGTCTTCTCGTTCCCACTCTACCTGGAAACATGGAGACTAAAGTTGGGAGAAAGCAGCAGAGTCCTGTCTGGGATTTATGTGAATACAACGGCGAAGAAGAGAAAAGATATAAAGAAACTAAAACTAATACCAGAACTAAACTAAAACTAAGCATTTAGAAGAAAACAAAAACTAATAAAAACTAGCAAACCTGCTCTAAAAACTAATTAAAACTAACTGAATTAGAAAAAAAAAAAGTCAAATTTAACTCAAACTAAACTGTAATGAAAAATCCCAAACTATTATAACCTTGCATCTAAGGACAACTGGTTCCACAGCTTTGGGGCAACAACAGAAAAAGCACGGCCCCCGCGAAGCTTCTTTTTTTTGTTTTTGGAACCGCAAGCTACAGCTGATCTGCTGACCTGAGAGCACAAGATGGGGTGTGAGGATGGATCAGGTCAGACAGGTAGGAGGGGGCAAGACCATTCAAACATTTAAAAGCAAACAGAAGAATTTTAAAATCAACTCTAAAACGCACTGGCAACCAATGGAATGAATTTCCCTCGGGATCAATGAAGTATCTATCTATCTATCTATCTATCTATCTATCTATCTATCTATCTATCTATCTATCTATCTATCTATCTATCTATCTATCTATCTATCTATCTATCTATCTATCTATCTATCTATCTATCTATCTAAAACCGGTGAGATATGCTCATGTTTCCGTGGTCCTGGTTATTTTATGACAAATGAAGAAGATAAAGTACCTGGCGCTGATTCCAAATTTTAAATGTACATTTGGTCGCTGTTCACTGGAATTCTCAAACTGGGGTCCAAAGAGATGTCAATGCAAGTGAAGGAGGCTGAAGTTCAGCTGAAAAAACAAAAGAAAATGACAAAAATGGTGGTAATCATTATAATTCCTGAATGTTTAATGCAATATCTTTGTTAAACACATTGAATTCAAGCTGAAAACAGACACTTGAATCATATTTTAAATGCATTATTTCTAATCCACTGAACAGAAGCAAATTTTTAAATACTTATGGACTTGACTGTCTTTCAGAGAAATAGTGAGTCAGGACTTTTAGATAAAGGGATTTCGGAAAAACACACATGCAGTAAACGTGTGGACATGCAAATCAGGGGTTTTCTATGAATGATATTTTCTGATCTTTGTATGTAGTATATCAGGATGTACTCGTCCCTCCTCTTCATCACCAGGTCTCACACAGTCCGTAAATGTTCGCCCAACTTTTTCCACGTCATTCTGGATCACATCAGAAAGATCATGTGATTTTATTGTTTCTTGTCTTCATAAATTACATGTGAAATAAAATTCATTTGCATCAAATATTTCTCCTAAAAAATGGGATGACATTTTCATATTCGTTGTTATGATCGCTCGAAAAATAAGTGACATTTTCTGCTTTACTTGCCTCTAGTTAGTCGCCGGCAGTGATAATGGTAAAGCAAACATTTAGGCATTGGCATAGAATGCAGCAAAAGTATGACCCTGCATGTGTTAAATATGGATTTACACCATCAACAATGAAATGAGAGTGAAACCATGTGTGTGACATGTCAGACCTAAAACATCAAAACTGAAATATCATTTAGACTTGAAAGGCATAAAACTGAAAGACACTCAGTTTTCACTCAGCAATGAATGTTAAAAACGGCCTTTTTTGTAAGTTTAACATGTTGTGTGTAAATTCAGTTGTGGAATCACGATGTTCAGTCACTTTATTTGTAGGATAATGTTTGTTTGTTTGTTTCGAATTTGCATTAAAATCAAACAACAAAAGGATTATATAAAAGAAAGTCCAACATTTGCAAAGGAGCGGGATGAAGTTTAATTTATAATCTCCTGCCCCCTTACCCCATCCTTCAACCTACCCTAAATTCCTACACAAAACACAAAATTGCTATACATATCAAGGATAGATTGTCCATTTTGCAGCAGCATTTCACATTAAAGTAAACTCTGTCCTTTTCATAGCAGTAGTAGTACACATATCATATTGGATTTTTTGTTTGTTTGTCTGTTTGTTAGCAAGATAACTCAAAAAGTTATGGAAGGATTTTGATGAAATTTTCAGGAAATTTCATACTGGCACAAGGAACAAATGATAAAATTTTGCTGGTGATGGGGGGAGGGGTGGGGTAGTGATCTGCCTTGGCAAAGGTCTGCGCTCTCTAAGTGCTTTTCTAGTTTGTTATTGTGTTAGCTTACTTTATTAGTTGTCCGGTTTTCATTGTTACATTCAATTCTATGCATTTTGTACTCCGCTGAATGAATGTGTTATTAAATCCCAATAAAAAAAAAAAAAATGTGTGAAAAAAAAGAAGAGCGTAAGTGATGACAGTTGAGAACCATTTCTTTAACTCACATAAAACAAGACTCAGACTGTGCCTTCTTTCACCGATGTATTATCAAAATTAAGAACATGTGGTCTCAAAGTGATGCTGAAAAACTCATCTATATATTTATTTCTTCCAGGTTGGACTACATTATTTCCACAGAATCAGGATGCCCCAAGAACCTCCATAAAAAGCCTCCAATGAATCTAAAATGCTGCAGCTCGTGTACAAACATTGTCCCTCACTGGGTCCCTGAAAAATCAAAATAGAATTTAGAATCTTTTTCCTGACATAAATAACACTTACTCACCCTGAAAAAATTTCAACACAAATAAATCAGTTAAAAAAGAATTCTTCTGCTAAAACGTTCACGTGTGTCTGTGCTATTCTGTTTAAATCAGGTAATCTCAAACTCAGTCTTTTGTGAAACTTTTTCTGTGGTGCACTATCAGCTCCAAAACTGTCGAAATGTAAAGATTAGGTTACGCTGAGATGAGAAAACGCTGAACTAAACAATCTTCGTTTCTATTTACATCTTCTTGATTAGAAAATGATGAGCTAATCAAGTTTCACCTTCTATTTGCATGTTTCCATGGTGAAGTGGTTTAGAAGCACTTCCACTGAATTGTAAATGACAGCTATTATTACCTCCACCAAGTGTAACAATGGAGGTTATGTTGTCACTGGGGTTAGTCTATTTGTCTGTCTGTCTGTCTGTTAACTCAAAAAGTTACAGACAGATTTGGATGAAAATTTCAGGAAATGTTGATACTGGCACAAGGAACAAATGATTCAATTTTGGTGGTGATGGGGGGGGGGGGGGGGGGGGGGGCTGAGCTGCCTTGGCGGAGGTCTGTGCTCTTTGACTGCTTTTCTAGTTAAAACTGATTTCATTCTTTATTTAATTCTTTTTTTTTTTTAAAGTGAAATGCTAAAATTCATCAGTTCAGCCTCTCATTTGTGATCGTGTGCTCTGTCTTCGAGTCTTGAATTTAGGAAAGTAAAGCCAGTAAATTTGTGTTTTTGATCTTTGAGTGGACAAAACAAATAATCATGAGAGGTATTTTGTACTACACTTTGGAAAATTGAATGTTTTTTGGTCTATATATGTTAAAACATATTAGCATATTACATGTTATTTCACGTATTTTTCTGCTAATCCTTTTCTGTACTTTTACCTGTTGTGGAAGAAGTATTTAAATCCTTTGCTTAGACGTACTAATGTAAAAATACGCCAATAGTAAAAATTGTATCAGCTAAAAGTGTGAAAGTATTATCAGCAAAAAGTATTTAAAAGTATGAAACGTAAAAGTAGTCATTGTTCGGTAAAATAGTACAGGGTGACACAAAAAAATGGGAACTTTTTAACAATCTAATAAAACCAAGAGTGATGGAAGAAAAATATTTTATTCATAGTAATTGAAACCTTAAACCATGCCATTTAAGAAACAATGATGGAATTTTCATTTTTTAAAAATTACTTCCTGTAGATGGCGTCCTCCTCTACGAATGCATTCTTGAAATCTGCTGTTGAGATTCCTCATTGACCGCTGCAACATCTCAGCTGGGATACTGTGAATTTCATCCTGAATTCTCTGTTTTAACTCATCCAGAGTTCTTGGTCGAGTCGTGTACACTTTACTCTTGAGATAGCCCCACAAGAAAAAATCACAAATGGACAAATCTGGCGATCTAGGGGGCCAGGGAACGTTACCGAATCTTGAGATCACACGGTTACCGAACAATTCTCGCACAGCCGCCAATGGTTACTAAAATGGGGGTGTGTTTACTCGCTCAAGGTCACTGTCTCGCAGTGCTGCCACTTGCTCATGTCTGCCAATACGCACTTCAAAAATTCCCGTTTTTTTGGGTCATCCTGTAATTTTAAAAAAATGAAAATTCCATCATTGTTTCTTAAATGGCATGTTTTAAGGTTTCAATTACTATGAATAAAATATTTTTCTTCCATCACTCTTGGTTTTATTGGATTGTTAAAAAGTTCCCGTTTTTTTGTGTCACCCTGTACTTGTCTGTGTTTTACTATTATAAGTGATAGTTTTAGTTTCATGTAACTGCTACATCGAGGATATGTTATATTTTACTGCAATAAAGCCAATCTTAAAGTTTGGACATTGTGTTAAATGTTAATAAAAACAGAATGTAATAATGTTCAAATCTGATACACTAAATTTAAAATTTGATGGATGTAACATATCTAGAAATTTGGGAAGGGGATGTCAACAGGCAGGTCAGTAACATGATTTAGTGTGAAAATCAACTCAGTGAGGCAGAGTTTCTCAGAGGTAAGGATGGGCAGAGGTTCACCAATCTGCAAAAAACTGTGTCTACAAATCATGACACAGCACAAAATGGCAAACACTGAAAACGAATTCATCTACAGGACACAATATGACAAAAAGACAAATCTGAGTGCATAAGTAACATGGATAGAAATCTATATTTAACCCTTCAACCCCTGAGACATTATTTCAATGAAATGGGCTGCTGTAAATGTGTCTGTACCTGGTGGAATAACAGCAAAAAACAAAGAGAGGAAATTAAGTTTGACAGGATTTTACTAAATAAGGCACTCAGAATGAATTTCAGTAAGAGATTTAGGATGTTGAACATGAACCGTGAACTGAAACACACAGAAATACAAGTTTTTGAATTTTGGCCCTGTAGTTTTTTTTCTAAATCAGTCCAGCTGGTGTTTGACACCTGATTGAACTCCAAAAAGCAGTTACACAATCAAAACTCAGTAAAAACACAGTATAAAAAAAAAGAAAAGAAAGAAAGAAAGAAGAAAAGGAAAATCACCACAACACTGCAAACAATGGTCTAAAGATAAAAACACAAGGAAAGCAATGTAAAAAAAAAAAAAAAAAGCTAAATCATCTGTTTTTAGTGTGTCTTTCTCAGTCACTGCTCTGTGTTTTGCCCCTGATTACACAGGCGGTGGGGGGGGGGGTGCACTGAGCATGCTCAGATGTCTATGGAAAGAACACGGTCTCTTCTATCAGCACATTTTGAAATTTTTCCTATTGAGCAAACAGTTCAATTTTTATAACTATTTAAAATAAATCATACATTCAGAACGCTCACCACAGACATGTCAGGGGCTAAAGGGTTAATGCCCATGGCCCTCAGGCTCTAAGACAGCACTGCAGTAAAACTTGGCATAACTGTGATGGAAATCGCTGCATGGGCTTAAGAACACTTTCACAAATCCACACAGTTCACTGTACCATCCACAAATGTACGTTAAAACTTCATCACACAGAAGAAGAAGCTGTATGTGAACATGATCCAGAAACACAGCTGTCCTCTTTAGTCCAAAACTCATTTAAAAAGCAACGAAGCAAAGTGGAAACCTGCTCTGTTCTTTATGGAAATGACGTCAAAAAGAGGAGAGGGAGCATCCATTTTGTTTTCCTTGTTCACTTCAAAGCCCTGCATCTGTGACGGTGTGGGGCTGCACTCGTACCCATGGACTGGACAACATGAAGAGGCCCCATCGATGCTGAAGATACAGGTTTTACTACAACATATGCTTCCATCCTGATGACATCTGTTTCAGGGAAGGCCATGGATATTTTAACAAGGCACTCAGGCCCAACCCATTTTGTGCGTTCAGGTGAACGGGTAGGGGTGTCCTGATTCTCGATGAGTCGGAGGGGAAGGGTTAAGGGGGAGGGCTGTTTGGCCCTCGAAATGGAGATTTTTCAGAACCACACGACAAACGGAGGAGTATGAGAAATCGCCCATAATTCTGTTCAAATCATCGGCAAGATGGAGGTAAACATAGCCATAAATGCAGCAGTGTGATGAAAGAAACACACAAATATGTATTTTCTTTGTAAAGAACTTAATCATTTGATCGACCGTCAGTGTGTTACAGACTGCGTTTCGGCAGTTGGTGGCTGATAGTTGTAAAACGATGCAACACAGACATTACAGCTGCTGACGGCATGGTGAATACTTTAACAAACAAAGTAATCGCATCTGTTTATAGCGGCATCAATGACTGCTGCTGACATAACAGGTCTCGAAGGGTTGTCCCATGTCATAGGGGAATGTTTCAACCCCTAACCCTTGCAGCTCCGTTTCAAGGGCTAGTGCCAAGTGCAAGGGCCAAGGGGTAGGGGGAAGGGGGAAGGGGGAAGGGGGAAGGGGGAAGGGGTGAACTGGGGTTGGGCCTAAGTCACATGCTGAATCTATTACATCAGCATGGTTCCGTAGTAATAGAGTCTTGGTGCTGAACTTGACCTGTCTGCAGTCCTGACCTTTCCTCAGTCCAATGTGATAAAGAGAACCCAGGCCTGTGGAGCAGCTAGACCCCTATGTCAGACAAGAATAGGACAACATTTCTCCCCTAAAACTCCAGAAACTGTTCTCCTTAGTTCCTAGACATTTACAGACTGTTTCTGGAGATGTGTTGCTGTCATCAAATTTGCATTTTTTTTTCTTAAAATGAGAATTTTCTCTGTGTAAACACTTGATACAGGGGTTGGACAAAATAATGGAAACACCTTAAAAAATCAACAAAATATAATTTAATATGGTGTAGGTCCGCCTTTTGCGGCAATTACAGCCTCAATTCTCCGAGGGATTGATTCATACAACTTGTGAATTGTTTCCAAAGGAATTTTAAGCCATTCTTCAGTTAGAATACCCTCCAACTCTTTTAGAGACGATGGCGGTGGAAATCGACGTCTTACTTGAATCTCTAAAACTGACCATAAATGCTCAATAATGTTGAGGTCTGGGGACTGTGCCGGCCATACGAGATGCTCAACTTCATTAGAATGTTCCTCATGCCATTCTTTAACAATTCTAGCTGTATGGATTGGGGCATTATCATCTTGAGGTGAAGGTGTTTCCATTATTTTGTCCAACCCCTGTATGTTTTCTAAGTTCTGATATGAAAAAATGTATTTTATGAGGCTTGTTAATCCCCACTTTGCTGAAAAACAGGCCTTTTTTCATTCTCCAGAAGATCAACTTAACCCTTCATAGGGCACTTACTGTAGAGAAATTCAAAATTTCAATCTTAATGTGTTATTGGAGGACCTAACATGACTTTAATACTTTTGTGAAATTTTTCAAAAGTTTTGTTGTTAAGTAGAAAAATTCAAGGTCAATGAAGTTACCATAGTTGGTTCCTTGCTCATAAGTGTAAAAAAAAAAGAAAAATCCAAGAAGTATAAATAAAAACTACAAGAAAAAACACATGTAAAGTGAAAAGAACATGCATTTTAGAACATTAGAAGATCACTTTTCGAACATTCCAACAACGTAAGTGCTGATCCAGACCCCTGTCCACATCCACATTCTCCCTTTGAACATCATTCCTTACATTAGTACCATTACTTCATGGTACCTAACAAAGCAGGTCCACTCACTGTTCATGCAGAGGTGGACCTTACAGACCCTGTAGACCACATTGGACCTGAGATTGGTGACTCACTGTCCTCACTGTAACTGTTGCTGTCACTGTCTTGTAATGTATATGGAAATGACCCAAAATAGTCACTTTTCGATAAAGGGTTAAGAAGGATAAATGACAAAACACTTCTTTCTTTAGTTTAACACAAAATCTAAAATCACTACATTTTGAGACAGAGAGGAAATGAAAGACTGTATCCTGTAATCTGAGACGCAGATAAAGCTGTCAAAAGTAGTTGCGTCAAAAGCTCAATGCTTGTCTTTGAAATGAAGCAAAGTTGAAGTATAAAGCCATGCAGAATGGAAATACTCCCTCGCACTTCACACACACATTATTAAACACTGTTTTTATACATGTGATCTTTTTGCATTGTTCAAAAAAGAAGGTTATCATTGAGGATAAACATAACGTGACAGAACAATTTCCTGCTGAAGATTATTTCATTCAAATTTATGAAATATCAAACCAACTGAAAATTGCCTTTCTCAGCGTTCCTGCAGAAACAGAGCTGGTCTCTTTACTGGCATAACATCAGCATCATTTCCTGTGAAGGCACCACACACTTTCCATGACAGCTGAGGGAACTGTGACTATAAAGGCAAGTTTCACTGTTTTTGCCGTATTTTAATTAAAAGTGTTGTGTGTTGTAACTGGTCTTTAGTGTTAAAGTGTGTAAGGCCTGCTGTAGGATGTTTCTGACTCACTGTGTCATTGTGTTGACAGTCCTCATCCAGCCAGTGTGGAGTGGTGAGTACGAGGATGGGATGATATTATCAGTGCAAATGTGTATGTAACATGATTTTAACCATCCAGTGTTAAACCTCAGAGATTTTGGTACATTTTTGGTGGATATTTGTAGAATATGTGTTTAACACTGGGTTTTACACCAAGTCACTCTTTTTAATCCTCAGCCAAATGACAGATCTGATAATATGATACACTGAGGCACTGGAAAAGATGCTTTTTTTAATGAAAGCAGGACCTTCTGATGAATATTTTACAAATAACACTTGGCAAATTTTTTCAAAGTTAGTTGGAAGATTTATCTAAAGAAATGCATTTATATTACTACAACTGTATTTCTGCTTTTAATAAGGAAAAAGTAAAGAGGTGTCAAATATGAGGGGGATAATTTTAATGGGACAAATCAGGAGTTTTGGTAGATTGACTGATGTAGAGATCAGATTAGATGCTACAACATAGATATGTAGTACTAATATTGTGTTTCCAGTGGGTTTTTCCATTCATACAATGGGCCAATTTCATCTCAACAACCATTTGACTGATCAGAACAGAGTGGGCTTTTTAGGAAGTTTAGGCTTAAGTTAAATTTACAGAGCTGCATAATAAACCAGACTGAAATGAGGGTGTTTTCTAAAAAATTGTAGTTCATGTAAATTAAAAGTCGGCCTGGATTCTCAGAGTAGACGTAATATACACAGGATATGACACATAACTGGCTTTAGGTTTGTGTTTTAATTTGGCATTTAACACAATTCCATTCAATGATAATATAACAAACAACAGCCACTGTTATTCACTGTAAAGATGTTTAACCTGAAAATAAGTTGTTGCATTTTTGTGTTGTTGAACTATCTGCCTAAATCTCTGATAGATTTAAGGGTTTATCATTGATTTTTACCCTTAATCTTGTATGGATATTGTAATTAGGTTTTATGTGTATGTCCCTCTATAATTCATGATCTACTGAACTTTTGGCTTGAATTTTATCACATAAGATATGTATCTACTGTACTCTTGCTTCCTCCCACCATCCAAAGACATACACTGACTGAAAATACCTACAGGTGTGAATGTGAGAGTGACTGGTGGTTCGTTTCTATATGTTGGCACTGTGATGAACTGGTGACTCTTCCAGGGTGTACTCCACTTTCGCCCATAGGTATCTGGGATAGGCTTACCAACATGGTCAATTTCTAGTTGGACAGATAATCCAGACCTGAGAATACATCTTAAATTCATTTCTAAATTCCATTTGACGGGTGTTCCAAGACGATAATGACAGTACTGACTCTGAAATCACATCCACTGATGATCTTATGAGTCTGTTTTAGGGATCAAGGAATTGATTTTTAACACATTCCTTTGGGTGTTTGACAGTATAGCTGAATTATCCATCGTAGCGTTATGATCTAAGGGGACGGGGGTCTGCAATTTCGGTCTAGTCACCTGTGGTCAATGTGGTTAAAGTGTCATATTGCGGTTTGTGTGAATCAAAGCTCCATGAAAGTCACAATGAATTCTTCCAGCTACTTCCCATTTGGTTGTAAATTAAAAATACCAGTAAAGCTACTATCATTTGACATTTTCAAGTGTTTGCTGGTTTGGTTAGACTGGGTGAGGTATGAGTTCAGATATTAGTTTTAATTTCTATGTTCAGAGATGAAGTGGAAGCCTTTGCCCTTCACTGTGATTTGGAATTTTGCAGAGATGATGCATGCAGCCAAACCACAGTGTCTCACATTAAATGCCAGGGGTGGGTGTGTGGGTGTGTGTCAAAGACTTTTCAGTTTTTGGAAAGCGTCCTTGTCAGATGATTCAATGACTTGTAATAGACCTATGAGCAAGTTATTACTTATTACATAGGATTTGAAAGGTTATTTTAGGGGCTTTAAACCTTACAGACCTAAAACTATTTTTCTTTTTCACTTCCAAATGACTTTTTCCTCTACATATAATGTTTTCTGAATGATTTAGTATAATTTTTGTATTTTTCAGTGAAAATTTGGTATTTTCCTGTGCTTCATTTACTGATTATAAAAGCTCAGAGATTCAAAAGTTATTGTATCGAAACAGAAAACAGAAAAAAAAAAAGCAGCTTTTTCCAACTACTGTTATTTGTAAACTATACGGGTTTTATTGGTGAATCAGTGTTGCAGAAGATGATGATATTTCCATGTTCACTATGGAGCCAAATGGGTCCGATCTGACATATGACATTTAAAATCTGAGAAACTGTATTTTGTCTAAATTCTTTAAATCCATTACCGCGCCCCCTGAAGGGGGGGGGCAAGGGGTATTGTTTTTGTTCTGTTTGGTTTTATTAGTTTGCTTGTTAACATTCTAACAGCAAAACTATTAGTTGAATTCATAACAAATTGGGTTTATAGATTGCCAGTGACCCAGAAAAGATCTCACTACATTTTGGTAAAAAAAAAAAAAAAGGTCAAAATTACAATTTTTAATGACTTTTTAAAATCTTTTTTCCCCCCATTTTCTTATAATAGGTGAAATTTCATGTCTGTAGCAGCAAAACTATAGGTTGAATTCATACTAAATTGACTTCATAGATTACCAGTGACCCAGAATAGATCTCATTACATTTTGGGAAAAGTAGGTCAAAGTTCAAATTTTTTATGAATTTTTAAAATCTTCCCATTTACTTATAATGGGCGAAAGATGTGCGAGGGGCGGGGTTTGTTGTGCCTGGCACCACTTGTTCATAGGATTAATGATGCAGAAGTTATTAAACTTTTCACGTCAGTAGATACTTGTAGTCTCTTGTGGCTGTTCAGGTCTTTCAGCCACTATAGGCAAAAGTACAAAACACATGGGTAGATTTCTTTACCATCTTCATGTAATGTTCTGTTGTTTTTCAGCTGCGAATGTGATACAACCGTACAGAGTGGACAGCACAAACGGAACAGCACGAGTGCAGTGCTTGATCCAGGATGACACCCCATCTTATCCCTACTCTGACCCTGAGGAGCTCCGTGTGATTCTGCTGAAAGGTCTCCATGGAAACCAGGAACTCTGCTCATCCATCCTCAACATCACAGAAAAGAAAGAAGTTGACACAAAAACAAAGGGACATGTAAGTCTGATCTGAAAATGTATCGTTAGACAGAGGTGGGATGTAAGTCAGCACAAATACTTTGTTCCTGTACGTCAGACAAGTGTGTAGGTCTTGAATACTTATTTTTCTGTCATCTTTTTCCTTATATAATCTACACTTTCGCACATATAAGTAAGACTGGGTGTGGTTGCAACATGTGGAGATTTGCAACAGCACCAATGATCGAGTTATATGATCATTTCAGTGTTTACCCTCTTCTACCCTGGTCAAAATATCATGTACACATGCAGATTCTATAGGGCAAAAGTGCAAAGTAAATTCTCTGCCCTTAACCAGATCTTGTATAATGCTCATATAATTGCAGTGAACTTTATACAACACATTTTAGATGGAATTCTAATTTCTCAGGCGAAATGTATTGTATGCTACACCTGCTGATTTCAGAACACAAATGCCAATACAGCAGATAAATAATGTTTAAGTAGGATGGAGTGGATTATAGCACATGTTTAAAAAGTGGGACAACCATCCCCTCACATACAACTGAGTGCACTTTCTTTACACTCAGTGCCTTCACACATAAACCCAATTCCCTTCTGATACAACCAGGAGACGTCATGTGACACAAAATAAAATAACCCTCCACATCTGTGTTTCAGATGCATTCATGAAGTTTTACTTGAAATTCCTGAGTTGTGATATGATGTCAGGACTAGAACTGTCAAACTTAACGTATTAAAGCAGATT
Organism: Sphaeramia orbicularis; assembly: GCF_902148855.1. Taxonomy (NCBI): domain Eukaryota; kingdom Metazoa; phylum Chordata; class Actinopteri; order Kurtiformes; family Apogonidae; genus Sphaeramia; species Sphaeramia orbicularis. The sequence continues at coordinate 26,446,156 of NC_043977.1, read as the reverse complement.
AATCCATCAATATGATTAATCAGATTAAAAGTTTTAACGCAGTTCACTTATCTGCAATGCAAAATTATTCTGAATGTCTCTGGCAATGCATTTCTGGTAGTTAGTCCAAGCAGAGTTAGCGTCGCACATGCGCAAATGTGCAGTTGATCCGGTAGTGACAGGCAGCAGAACCAACCCATAAAGATGGAAGTTGTTAAACTGCATGTTAGCCCACTGGATGGAAAGTATGAGTACAAAAAAACCAAAAACAAATGGAACAGTCGACTGGGATAAAGTATTATACACACTCTGCAGGAAGGAGTTTCCTTTTCACCAAAGCACTTCCGGCTTAAAATACCACATTATGCAAAGCTTACGTTATTCAGGGATTCTACTGGCACTTTGGCTAATGTGTCGCCCAGCTTGTGACAAACATGTACAGTGCATATATATTCCCTTCTTTCTCAAGTATCTTTAATAACACATACTTATTTATTTAATTAATTAATTAATTAAATTTTCTTTCCTCATGCAAAATGAAACGCAATTAATATAGATTCAAAATGAATGATATTTAATCTTGATTAATCGAAATTAATCCACAACAACCCCGTGATTAATCTGATTAAAAATTTTAATCATTTGACAGTACCAATCAGAACTAATAGACTACCACTTCAGTTGCCAAGTCTTTGAAAGATAAACTACAAACATAAGTTAAGTATATTTTTAATTTTTTGGGCTGTTTTTTTCAGTTGGGATTCTTGCACAGCGCTTATTACTTTTTTGTGTGTGAATTGAATTGAAACACAATTTTTTTTAATGACCAGACATAGTTTTATTTACAACTGGCAAAAATGACCAAAACAAAGACCAAAAAAAAAAATTTATATCCTTAACTTTTTGTTTGTAGTGTATAAAGATGTTCTGCACCACATGCCGCAATTTCTTAAAAAGAGCAGACTCTCAAAAGGCAAAGAGATGGACATTTGCATGACAGCATGTGGGACGCAAACATCCATCTCACCACCTTTTGAGAGTTTTCTCTTTTCTGCCAGTGGGTCTCATGACATGAGCCTCCTTAATCTCCACCCAAAATCATTTTAACACTTATTAATTAAATTCCAGTGCAGCCTCCATAAATTTCAACCAGACAGTAAGGAGAAAAAAATGTGGAAAGGATGCAAAAAAACATTAGAAATCACCCCCAAATCACAAAGTTCTTGCTTCACACAGGAGTAATGTCATCACAAAACCCCTGGGTTTGAGAAAATTATATATATGTATGTATATATATATATATATATATATACACAAATATATATATATATATATATATATATATATATATATATATATACATACATACACACACACACACACACACAAAACATATGCATGCGATTATCCCATTGCATTAAAATTCCAGACCGCCTTAACATTTATTACAAACCATCAGAAGTAATACTAGTCCCATACAAGTAATGCTTTGGACTTACACACCACAGTTTTATAGGTTAAGTGTATCACAACATATCACTGTAAATGAAGAATTATGGAGCCCCAGACTAAAAACAATTAATTTCTTTACTTTAGCTTTAGCAATGGCTATTAGCTGTTGTAAATATATTATAACTTAAATTAAAACCACATCCCTATACAAACAGAATCATAAGAAACTGAGAAAATGTCCAGAGAAAGATGAGTAACTGTGATTTAATGTGTGTTTTAGGTGCAGTGTACGCCTGAGGTGAAAGAGGGCGCTGTGGAGGTGATGGTGTCAGGACTGAAGCCCACAGACACAGACATTTATCGCTGTGAGATCCAGATCTTCTACCCTCCACCGTTCTTGAGGCTCACGGGCAACGGCACACTGATTCATGTTTTAGGTAAGATGTCCATTTGTTGTGGATGTGAGTGTCATTGTTTGAACATTTTTGTGTCAGTTTGACTCTACTTTCATTAATTTTCCTCTCACAGGCAGCTCTGATTGTTCTCTCGCTGAGAGACAGATCACACACCAGAATGACGATGATGATGATGATGATGGAGATGGTGAGAGGAAGGTGCCAGTCAGTCTTCCAGTGGCAGTGTTGATGACACTAGTGATACTCGTGCTCATCGTCATTATTTATTTACAGGTCAGTGTCTTTTTGAATAGTTTATATTAGTGTTATAATAGTTATGATGCTAAAATGATTATTATTACTGTAAATAATTTCAATTTGTACAACTGCAGGTCATTATACTGGTACTGTTTTATTTTTCACAGAGAATAATAATCATTATCTTGTGATTAGAAGGAATTTAGTGGTTTCAGCATGTAAGACACACTTTGTGCCCTCTCCTCCCCAACACATCCTCCACATCCCTGCATTAAAATTTGATATGATACCCATTTTTGGACATAGACCGAAACATCAGCCAACCGATACATTGATTTTTTTCAGTATCGGCCATCTGCCTTTATTTTTTTTTTGAAAGCCGATATTTGATCAGTCGTACAAATGTTACAAGGTATTTGATCAGGCACCTGTGTGGGCAGCACTTGAAGTTCAAGAAATGTCAAAAGAGTACTATGTGTATGTGTATTAACAATTTCATTTATATTGCTGCATAAAAATCTTAATTATCTAAGTGCTGCTATTGTATTTTAGGGTCAATGTACTTAAAAAAAATAAAAAAATCAGTCTTAAATATCGGCCTCAAAAATCGACTGTAGATATCAGGCATCGGCAGACCAGATTTTAAAAAATCGCCGTTAGCATTGGCCTTAGAAAAACCCATATTGGTCGAACTCTACCCATTTCATACAAATGGCCCTAGTGTGTATTGTTGGAATGAAACTGGTTAAGACATGCCCTTTATGACTAGTTTGATTCTAAAAAAGTTTGTAAAAAAGCATGTTTTGGTAAGGAGTCAGTGTGTTGCTTCAAGTTGCTATAAGTATTTGTTTATCTGAGAATATGATATTAAAGCTCTATTAATGCATGTGAGGGGCTTAAAGCAGGTCCATCTTTCTTTAAAAAGAGCCATGTGTTAAAAATAAACAAACTTGTCCAGTCAGATAAAGCCTTTAGCGCTTCATGTTGTATAGAACAAAACATTAGCTCATATTTCTTCTTGTATATTTGTTGATCATTGCACTATTTATGAAGGAGTGTATTTACTAACATCTTCTATCCTACCTGTGTTTTCTACTGGTAGACTGTCCAGTGTCTGCGAGGGAGGAGGGAGACCATCAGACAAGCGGCAATAGCAAACATGTTCCATAAAGTGGATACTGCTGGTTTTTCATACTAAAACATTGCATGAAAAACACACAAACTCTGAACAGTCACCTTTTTTGGACATTATGATACTGTTAAACCTATAGTATCACAGTATAAAGTCAGTGGTGACTGTTTATTAAAAGCCACATCTGTTTTTATCATCTTTTCATGTAAAAGTTGAACAACATGTGAGTGCTGTGCACATGTAACAATTAAATAAAAAAAACCAATTATGTTTACATTGTTGTAAACACAAAGAGTATTAGAAATGAAAATACTTGTTTCAGTTTGTTGTGTCGTTGCAGGTAAAAAGGCTTGAGTTGCTATTGAGAAACATGTCTCTTTTTACATTTTAGTTTAATGTTAGAGTTTTAGGTGCTTTATGGCCAATCATTTGCATTTGATCCATTTGCGTTTGATACAGTTGACCACATTATATTACTGAAACGACTGGAGAACTGGGTGGGTCTGTCTGGCCCTGTACTAAACTGGTTCAAGACATACTTAGAGAACAGGAAGTACTTTGTGTCATTAGGTAACTTTACATCTGAGCAGACAAGAATTACATGTGGGGTTCCCCAAGGCTCCATCCTGGGGCCTCTTCTGTTTAACATCTACATGCTCCCACTGGTGCAGGTTATAAAGAACAACAATACTAGCTACCATAGCTATGCAGATGACACACAGATCTATATCACAATGTCACCTGGAGACCAAGGCCCTATACAGGCTCTGGGTAAATGCACTGAGGAGATTAATGACTGGATATGCCTCAACTTTCTTCAGCTGAAAAAAACAAAACTGAGGTAATTGTCTTTAGAGCCACAGAGAAACGACTGCAGGTCACCACAGAGCTTCAGTCTATAGACCTAAAAACCACCAACCACACCAGAAATCTGGGTGTAGTGAAGGACTCAGACCTAAATTTTGAAAAACACATCAAGGCAGTCACAAAATCAGCCTACTATCACCTTAAGAACATCTCATGGATAAAAGATCTGATGTCTCAGCAGGACCTGGAAAAACTAGTCCATGCATTCATCTTCAGTTGGCTTGATTATTGCAACAGTGTCTTTACAGGTCTACCTAAATAACCCATTAGACAACTGCAGCTCATTCAGAACTCTGCTGCTAGAGTCCTCAGTAAGACCAGAAAAGTGGACCACATTAGTCCAACTCTGAGGTCCTTACACTGGCTGCCTGTCCATCAGAGGATAGACTTTAAAGTTCTGTTGTTGGTCTGTAAAGCTCTGAATGGTCTAGGACCAAAATACATCAGTGACCTCCTGACCCAGTGTGAACCCACCAGACCCCTCAAGGTCATCTGGATCCGGTCTGTTGTCAGTTCCCAGAGTCAGAACCAGACACGGAGAAGCTGAAAAACTCAGATCAGATGAAACACTCAGTTTATTTAAATCCAGGTTAAAGGCCCACCTGTTCTCATCTGCATTTGAATAGAGTTTGTATTCATCAGTTCAGATCTGCACTGTTCTAAAAGTTTTTATCTGTTTTATCTGCTTGTCTGTTTTATCTGTTTATCTGTTTTATCTATTCATCTGATGTTTTGTTTGTTTGTTTTTCTCATGTCTATACTTTTTATTGCTTCTGCTGTAATGGTTTTAATGTTTTATTGTAAAGCACTTTGAATTGTCTTGTACACGAAATGTGCTATATAAATAAACCTGCCTTGCCTTGCCTTGCCTATTAATACATACCTTATGTGTCAATATTTGTCACCATGGCAATGTTTAATACATATTCATGTTGAATATTTGTGTAAAATAAAACATTTTGCGTTGCAGAAGTTGTTTTATGTTATTCTATACAGCACAATCATATACATTTTCAGGGAAAGAATTGATATCCTCAGCAGAAAGAGAAAAACACAACATAAAGTAACTTGAAATTAGGGAAGGGAATTGATAAGAATTTAACAACTCTGATTTCATTATCAGTTTTGCTTATTGATCCGAATCCTTATCGATTCCTTATCGATTGTAATTGGATGAGGGAATAAAAGAGTACAAATGGATGGGTTTGTTTGCATTAACTGTCTTTTATATTTTCATCTCTGCAAAGAAAATATAACATATTCAGTATGTACAAATAACAGGTGACACCCGGTTCGGGGGGGCAGAGCGTTTGCTGCCCCCCCTATCAAAAAAAAAAAAAAAAAAATACAGGCCTGGATAATGCCCTGATGTTCGTCTGCCGCTAGATTCACAAGCATCACTAAGTAGCGTATCAAACATGTGACATTCCTGAAAATGAATTGTATGCTGTGTGGACAAATGTTTCAGCATATCGAAGGTGGCTCCCCCCTTTGAAGAAATGGAAGCTTTGCAAGTGTTTCAAGTGGACCTGGTGTCATCGTTTTGCATGAAATATAGCCATACTTTGGGGTGTTTCTGCCTTGACGCCACGTTAGCTACATTCTAAACCAAAACAATGCAGCGTACGTGTGACATCATCACACATCACGCAAATCTTGCACATCTGGCAAGGAACCATCAATGCTAAAAGGTTGATACAGGATTTAGACCAACTTATCTTCCCCAAAACAGCAACAGTACTAACCTCTGCACCACCACGCTGATTATTAACATGACCCTTGTTTCAATATTATTGCGAGCAGCATTATCAAATTTCCATCCATTTATTGTGAAAGAAAATTATGATTCATGATGATGTTGAGCAGTTATTCATCTAACGCACAAAACCAATACAATTGTGGTACATGATAAAGCCTCAAAGCAGCCTTTGCTTTGTATGTATTTTTTGTCTTACAATTATGAAATTAGTCATACAAAACCATTAAAAATACAACTGTACACAACTATTACTATGACTGTTTTTCTTGATCAAGATGTTTTGAGTGAAGTTTACAGCAGAAAGAAAACAGAGCTGAGCCACGGATCAAAGACTGTATAAAAGTATTCAAATCACAAAGTTTTTGACATTGCTTCTGGTTTAATTTGTGCACCTGTAATTTTTAGAAAATATGTAGCAGTATTAATGCATGTGTGTTGTGAGTGTAATAGACCTGAAATACTAATGTTCCTCAGGCTCAACTCAGTACCATAAAGGGTTAAACAGGACATGACATGTTTCCTGTACTGATATTGTAGCAAAACCACACCTTTTCCTCTTATCTTAGCCAAGGTGTTTTGTTTTGTGTGCTCAGGATGTCACGTCTATATTTCTTTAGTGTTCTTGTTGCAACATATGGGAGTTAATAACATGTCAAAGAGGCCTGATGATTTTTCAGTTCACTGGAAATGGTTTTGATGGTTGTTTCTCGCAAAGATCAAGTTAGCATGAACTAATTTCTTTGTTGTTTTTATGACCTACTAGATGTTTTTACTGTGTCAGCGTTCTTCAACTTCTACTGCAAGCAGAGATAAATGTACAGTTTCATGTCATGTGCAAACAAACGTAACGTCTGCTGTGAAAATGGTCCTTTTGTAAAACCAAGGTGAGCAGGCACGTGTGCAGACATTTTGGGGGTCAGGTGCTCAAGCCAAAAAAACAGAGCATAATAATCAAGTGTGACTCTATAAAGCTGACAACACAGTACACACATTTTTTTGTTTTTTTTACTGTTTTCTGACCTAGTTGACGCGTACACATTACATTAGTAATATACAGTATCACAATATACCTGTAGGTCAACGTACGACCTACCTTCATTTCAATAATTATGATTTTAAATGAAACAAAATCAGTGAACTTATCTAATTTGCCTGCTTGCCTTTATCTCTCTCCTTCTCTCTTCATTAAACATGACAAATGGCAGCTGAACAAGGCTTTGAAATCACGTATTTTGTAAGGTTTTTTTTTTATCTGTTTGTTTTTTTCTTTGTTTTTTAGGACACGTCAGGCCAGTAGTGACGCAATGTTTTCAGCGTCGCTAATGTTATGGTTAATTTTGCACCAAATAATGTCAGGGGATTGCACAAACTCTGTCATTACCTGTCTGTCTGATGCGAATGGGTCAGAAGAGAGGCAGGCTGCAGCGGTTTGGCCTGGCCTGGTTCAGCACCGCATGAGTGTAAGTGGAGGTGGAAGTGGAAAGGGCGCGGTGGGGGCTTGAGCTGAGCAGATCGGGGCAGAATTCTCACAAGAACTCAAATAAATGCCAGCCCCGTCAGATATCAAAACACATATGGGGGGAATTGATGACAGAGAGAGTATTTTTTATTCTTAAATACTGATGAATAAAGAAACAACTGGGCTCCAGCAGAAAGGACACTTTTCTCATCCAGTGCAAAAGGACAGGTGCTTGAAGGTGAGAGGGGTGAGGGTTAAGAGGCCCATGAAGCACAAGTGTGTAGCCCAGTGTTTTTTAACCTTGGGACCAGGACCCCATGTGGGGTCGCCTTGAATTTAAATGGGGTTGCCTTGAAATTTCTAGTAATTGATAAAAATGAAAATAAAAACTTACTAATAAAAACTATGTGGTGAGTTGAGAGAGACAATCACAATCCATAAAAGACATGACAAACTGTGAAGCTGAAACTGAAGCACTGTGGTACTGTTTATCTTTCAAATGTTTATTGTGGTCAGTTTCAGATGCTGCAGCTCTTTCATAATTCATTGTTTGAGTTATTGTTTGTTCAGTATTAATTTGCAGCCTTGTAAATACAAGCTTGACTGGCTGTACATATCCTGACCAAGGAAAATAAAATTCTCACTTTGTGCAGTAATCTACACCTGGCTTTCCTGCCTCTGTCCATAATAATATACATTATATATCTTAAATGTCATCTAAAATTAACATTTATTTGCAACATAGTATAGCAAACTATTACATGATCAAAAACAACTTACTTTTAGCAAAAAAAAAAAAGTCTCTGTTTTGAATGTCTGGAGTTGCCAGAAATTTGTGATGTTTAAAATGGGGTCATGAGCCAAAAAAGGTTGGAAACTACTGCTGTAGCCTCATTCTTGCTCTGGTTATTTCCCAATTATAGTGTCTCAGCTTTTTTTTTTTTTTTCTTATTTTTTAGTTCCCTAAACTTGAGATATGAGCAGAAAAGTAGGGGCCTGTAGAGCTGCTGCCTCATTTGTCAATTATGTATTTAGTTACAATTTCCTGCTGTGTTTTCTGACCTCTGTTCATGTAAACTTATCACTCTCAGACTTAACTTTCAACCCTTAATGTGGTTTAATGTCTCCCGTAAGCTTTATATGGATGTCATACATAGGGGGCAGCAAAGTCTCTAATAATATGTCATTGATCTGCTTTTAGCTTTGATCACAGGATGCATTCATAGCAGCATTGTTTAAACAGTTTCACAGCAAATGTCATTACATATTTCTGTCCATAATGGCATACCAGATCCATCACAACCCAAAGATTCTGAAAAGGGTTCAGGTCTGTGCTCTGGGGTAGCCAGTACATGTGTGAAGATGATGTGACATGATAGAATAGAATAGAATAGAATAGAATAGAATAGAATAGAATAGAATAGAATAGAATAGAATAGAATAGGCTCTATCTGTGGCAGAAGAGCATTGTCTTGTGCTCTGTAATTGTAAAGAACTGGGTTGTCCTCCATATACTTGTCAAATTGGGCTTTATAATAATAATAATAATAATAATAATAATAATAATAATAATAATAATAATAATAATAATAATAATAATAATACATCGGTTTTATATAGCGCTTTTCTAAGTACTCAAAGACGCTTTAACCCATAAAGACCCAAACATCCACTGTTAACCAAACCATCAACTGATCTGAGCTGTTTAATACCTGTTGATCCACTAGTCCTATCAATACATGTAAATAATTGGTGTAAAATGCAGTTTGTCATCTTTTCATTTTCATCAGATATGACCCACTTGGACATAGTTACCGTGGAAACACTGTCATCCTCTACAACAATGATTCACCAGTAAAATCCATAGAGTTTGATAAATGACAGTAGATGGAGACACTTGGTTTATGTTCAGTTAATGATATATTTGCTGAAAAAGCCACTTTTTCTTCAGTTTTCTCTGTTTTTGATGTAAAAACCATCAACTTTATTCTTTGCTTTTATGAACACCGACACAAGTTGTAAATTAACCCTTTCATGCACAAATTATGAGAACCTTAATCAAAATTTTTTCCTGAATGTTTTTATTCCTCTTTAGGCACAAAAAAAAAACAATGCAATTGAAAAATTTTCTTCTGAAAAATAAATAAATAAAATAAAAACAATATATATATATTTTTTTTAAATACATGAAAAAAAAATAATAAAAAAAAAAAATTCTTATGAACCTATTTTTCATGAAGTTGCAAAAATGTCCACTCAGCTGGACACCACATGTTTAATTTTTGATGCACAGAAACATGTATTTACTGATAAATTGTGTGAAAACTATGGGGAGGGCTTGTGATTCTGGGGGTTTATGCTCAGGAGAGATCTACATGTTACCGATTCATGTCAGAAAAGATATGTAGTGTCTTAAAACTTTAATAAAGATATGTGTAAAAAAAAACAACAACAACAAAAAGAACAACAAAACCCATGAATATACAAGAGAACAGCTGTAGAATAGCTGTCCACTATAGTGACCAGTATGCACGAAAGGGTTAAATGTAGGAAATACCTGATTGTCACTGAAGAAACATATACAGAAAATAATATTACAATAAATGATGTTAAGTCACTTAAGGAAAGTTAAATATACAGAAAAAATCATTTGGGAACTGCCACAAAAATAACACTGGGTCCTTACGGGTTAAAGGAATTCACACTTGGTGCGTTCACCATGATACCTGAACCACTTTTTCCACAATCAAACCCCGATGAATCCTTGTGTTGGCATGGAATAGTAATGTTTGTGTCATCAGAGAAGAAAAAAATGCACTGATGGTCATTCAGTTTATTCAGGTTCCTCTGACCTTATTTTATGGACACATAATATTGCTGAACCTAGACCTGACCAACTGAACCAACCCCAAATCACGACAGTGACGTCTGTCTCAGGCTTGTACTGTCAGCGCTAGGCATGATGGGTAATCAGTTCATCCTCCTCTCTTTTAACCCTGATGCATCCATCACTCTGGAATAGGGTCAGTCTGGACTCATCAGACCACATGACCTTTTTCTGTTGAAACACAGTCCAATCTTTATGCTCTTTATTAAACAAATGGTTGTTAAAGAAATGAGAAGCTACTGTATCAGTTGGGATAAAGAACCTGTTGCAACTGAAACTTATAACATATGACTGCAGTAATTATGTAAACTATCTACTTTGTTTTGTTTTTTTTTTGTTTATTTGGGTTTTTTTTTAACTTGTCTTGTCCAACATCATAACAGCAGAATGGCAGTCTGGCTGCCTTTTGGTGCTGAACAAATTTGCTTTGCCAAGGGAAACTTCATAAAGTATATGAAGCTCCCCTTGATATTCTGTGGTCTTCATTATGAGTTTTGTTGAACCACGTTTCGATGCCGGACCTGACGTGTGTGTGTGTGTGTGTGGGGGGGGGGGGGGGGGGGGGGGGGGGGGCAAGAAAGAAGAAGGCGGCGAAGACCCTCACAAGAAAATATCAACAATTAAAAAAAATAACTAACATGGTGATAACTATAATGGTAACATTAACTACAACCACAACTGAATAAACTGGGCAGAAGAGAAAGAAACAAAACAAAAACAAACAAACAAAATTACAACAAAATAAAAAAATGATAAAATAAAACACAATAAAATACATAAGACCTATTAAATGATGAATATAAGAAAAGAAAGCATGAACAGAATATCATAAACAACGTTCGCTCAAATAATACCAGTAACAAATCCACACAACATCAGTTGTTCACATTAATCTCATATTAAACTATTTACTTAGTTTAATCCAGGTGAAGGACTTTTTTTTTTTGGCTCAGCAATGGAAAAACACACTACCATCTACATGTTGTTAAGACCCGATGGGAATGAGAAGCGTCTGGACATATTGGCTGTTTTCACTAGTGTTTTGTTAAAAATGCAAAAGTTTCAAGGCAGGTGTGGAGTCAGGCGTCTCTGTAGTGCCCCCCTTGGCCCCCTGTAGATCTACTCCTGCTGTTTAGGCTCTTTGTTATGACACTCACAGAACTCACTTGCATCAACACTGAGGTTTATTCAGTGTTGCAGTCATCTTCGTGCCAGTTGAGATAACAGCAGCAGTTCTCAAAAACCAAAGCCCTAATCTGTTTGTCTCACCATCTAACACTTTGACACATCACAGAAAGTGAACGTCTGCATAACAGGATGTTTACTGACACTCCTGAAATCATATCAGATCAATTCAAAGGCCCATTTTCACAGAAAAAAACCTTCCACATACTGTCACTGTAATGATAAGACACCCACAGCGCATACAGGAGTGAAAAAAAATTAATGTTTTTGTCAGACACTTGTGAATGTGAAAACACAACTAAAGAACATTATATTAACATTGATACAATAATAATGATATGGACTGTTGTTTGCATGGGAATGTTCATTTACTTGTAATATTTTTTTAATAAATTTCTTGTCATTTTACTAAAATAGTATTTTGCACACAGAATACCTGCTGTTAGTACATTTTTACACTCAGACATACTTGGACATTATAACTGACAAAAAGACCAAACATTCTGTGTCAGTATTGAGTACTACTGGGCTATAAGAATACATATACATTCAACCCATAAGTCTTTTGTTTTATATATCATTTAATTGACCCCCTGGGATGTTTGTACTGAGAGAACTTGAGTGTCTATGTATTTTAATAGTTGTTGGCTGCTGTTTTTTTTACTTATTACGATATTTATTACCCTGCCCCCCGAAGGGGAGGCAAGGGGTATTGCTTTGGTTTGGTTTGTTTGATTGTCAACACTCCAGCAGCAAAACTATTGGCAGAATTCAGACCAAATAAGGTTTATAGATTGCCAGTGACCCAGAATAGATGTGATTACATATTGGAAAAAGTAGGTCAAAGTTCAAATTTTTTATGAATTTTTAAAAAATTTTTTTGTATCCTATTTACTTATCCATCCATTTTCTACTGTTTATCGGGGGCCGGGTCGCGAAGGCAAGTCTAAGCAGGGATGCCCAGACTTCTGTCTCCCAAACACCTCCTCCAGCTCTTCCGGGGGGACCCCGAGGCGTTCAGAGGCCAGCTGAGAGACATAGTCTCTCCAACGTGTCCTAGGTCTTTCCCGAGGTCTCCTCCCGGCGGGACATGCCTGGAACACCTCCTCGGCGAGGCATCCAGGAGGCATCCGAAACAGATGCCCGAGCCACCTCAGCTGGCCCCTCTCAATGTGGAGGAGCAGCGGCTCTACTCCGAGCTCCTCCCTGGTGACTGAACTCCTCACTCTATCCCCAATGGTGCGCCCAGCCACCCTATGGAGGAAACTCATTTCAACCACTTGTATCCAGGATCTTGTCCTTTCAGCCATGACCCAAAGCTCATGAACATAGGTGAGGGTAGGAACGTAGACTGACCAGTAAATCGCAAGCTTTGCCTTTTGGCTCAGCTCCTTCTTCACCACAACAGACCGATACAGTGACTGCATCACTGCACCGATCTGTCAATCTCGCACCCCATCCTTCCCTCACTCGTGAACAAGACTCCGAGATACTTGAACTCCTCCACTGGGGGCAAGGACTCCCCACCAACAGGAAGAGCAGACCACCTTTTTCCAGTTGAGAACCATGGCCTCGGCTTTGGAGGTGCTGATCCTCATCCCACTTGTTTCCCATTCAGCTGCAAACCAGCCCAGTGCATGCTGAAGGTCCAGGTTCGATGAGGCCAACAGGACAACATCATCTGCAAAAAGCAGAGATGAAATCCTGTGGTCCCCAAACTGGACCCCCTCCAGCCCCTGGCTGCACCTAGAAATTCTGTCCATAAAAATTATGAACAGAACCGGTGACAAAGGGCAGTCCTGCCAGAGTCCAACATGCACCTGGAACAGGCCTGACTTACTGCCGGCAATGTGAACAAGGCTCCCGCTTCGGTCATACAGGGACCGAACTGCCTTTAGCAGAGGGACCTGGACCCCATTATCCCCAAAGCACCCCCTCACAAGATACCACAAGGGATGTGGTTGAACGCCTTCTCCAAATCCCCAAAACACATGTGGATTGGTTGGGCAAACTCCCATGAACCCTCGAGCACTCGATGGAGAGTGTAGAGCTAGTCTAGTGCTCTGCAACCAGTAAGAAAACTGCATTATTCCTCAAGGATCCGAAGTTCGACTATCGGTCGGATCCTCCTCTCCAGTACCCTGGAATAGACGTTTCCCGGGAGGCTGAGGAGTGTGATCCCCCTGTACTTGAAGCACACCCACCTCTCCCTTCTTAAAAAGGAGGACCACCACCCCGGTCTGACAATCCAGAGGCATTTTCCCCAACCGCCACACGATGTTACGTGTCATCCAAGACAGTACCTGCACATCCAGAGACTTAAGGTACCCAAAGTGAATCTCATCCACCCCCAGTGCCCTGCCACAGAGGAGCTTGCCAACCACCTCAGTGACTTCAGCTTGGGTGATGGACGAGTCCACTTCTGAGACCTCAGCCTCTGCTTCCTCCACGGAAGACGTGGCAGTGGGATTTGGGAGATCCTCGAAAGTATTCCTTCCACCGCCTGACAACATCCCCAGTTGAGGTCAGCAGCTCCCCACTTCCACTGTAAACAGTGTTAGTGGCACACTGCTTTCCCCTCCTGAGATGTTGAACAGTTTGCCAGAATTTCCTTGAGGCCAACTAATAGTCTTCCTCCCTGGCCTCCCCAAACTCCACCCAGACCTGAGTTTTTGACAACCACTTGAGCTGCAGCATGCCTGGCCTGCTGGTACCCATCAACTGCCTTGGGAGTCCCATGAGCCAACAAGGCTCAATAAGACTCCTTCTTCAGCTTGACGGCATCCCTTACTTCCAGCGTCCACCACCGGGTTTGGGGGTTGCCGCCACGACAAGCACTGTGCAGCTGCTTCAACAATGGAGGTGGAGAACATGGTCCACTTGGACTCAATGTCCGCAGCCTCTCCCGGGATCTAGGAGAAGGTCTCCCAGAGGTGGGAGTTGAAAACCACTCTGACATCGGGCTCCACCAGATGTTCCCAACAGACCCTCACAACACGTTTGGACCTGCCGAGTCTGTCCATTTACTTATAATGGGCAAAATTTCAAATGTCTATAAAAACATCATTTTTTAAAGTTTACTTCAAACTTAGCACATATATAGAGACAATTGATATGTTCACATCAGCACACACACAGACATGATGACATCAGTTGGTTTGATGCCAAAATAAGCTACAATATGTGCAAAGGGTGGGGTTTGTTGTGCCTGGCACCACTTGTTTTATTTTATAATACATATGTGGTTATATATTGGAATTATCTTTTCTTTTTAATGAAGTTTCTTTTGTTACTTTATTTTTCTGTATATATGTAAAGGTGTTACTATATTGAAAAATAGGCCTGTAATGGTACACAAAATTTTTGGTTCTGTAAATTTTCGGTTTTCAAAGCCATGGTTCAGTTTTTTTTCAGTTCGGTACGGGAAGAAAGAAAACCCCTCAAAATGTCTTTAATAGATTTATGAATTTTTGAAAATTTTCCCCCAATTTTTGGACACAATAGAAAATAGAAAAACAGGAATATAATTCTACTGCTATAAATCAAATTGAAAATAAAATAAATTATTAATATTACTAAATGTATTTTAAACATTAGTATTGCACTTTTCCCTGACAGGTAGTTTTGAACAAACAACATAAATCAAATCAGTTTTGTCAGTTCACATTCTGCATAAAAATACCAAAAAAAATTCCACATGAAGTGCAACATTAACAAGAGGACAAACTGGTATTCTCTTTAAACAAACTGAAGAGCAACTTTGACAACAAAAAATTAACCAAATTATTTATTTTAGGACAGATAACAAACTGTTTAGGCCACTTTGTGTACGTGCGCGGGTGTGTGCAGGGTGCGATTTGTTGGAGGGATGTTTTTTTTTTTGGTCGGAGCCGGGGGGTAGGGGGGGTCCATAACTAATGTAACTAACGCTGGCATGAAACGAAAGTGAAACTTTGTATTCTTTCAACGTCCAACTCCGGGTTCTATTCCTCTGTTATACAGCGTGTGTGTGAGAGAGAGAGAGACAGACAGAGCTAGTGTAAGTGTTTTAGAACTACCGTAGTTCATAGGCGGTAAACAACGTCCGTCTTATTAACGTCTCTTTCCTCGTTGTTGTCTTTCACCAGGACCTGAACTGATCCCAAACGGGACTGTAATGATGGTGGAGGGTCTCCAGTCTCTTCCTTCCAGGTTCACATCATATTTGTTTTTTTTTTTTGTTTTGTTTTTTTTTTACCTTATATCAGCTGCTATTTCATATTTCGGGTCAATGTGCACGTCCTTAAATATGTCCGTGTGGAACTTGCGTGGAACTTCCGCATCAAACAACGTCTTTCGTTCCTTTTTCTTTTTCTCAACATACTGTGCCGTTTCGGTACAGTTGTGTACCGAACTGAACAGGTGTGTACCAAAACGGTTCGGTTTGGTACGTGTACCGTTACAGGCCTATTGAAAAACCTTGAATAAATGAATTAAAAAGAATACATATACATTCTCAATATTTCTGATGAACATGTGAATCCTTATTTAAAATACCCAATATCCTGTTTTGTATATTCTAGTTATTTCCACTGATGAAAAAATGTTTTGACTTTTCACAAGGAAGTGGAAAGAAAGACATTTTTGGAAAAACTGAGGAAGAAGCAGAACCAGAGCAGTTCTACATCATGTAGTGTTAAACCACAGGAAATAGAGTCATCTACCGCAGCATCAACGACAAAAACAGCAGTTTGAGTGACTGCTGAGAAGAAACACCACAACCATGACGAAGAGACACTTTAGAAACGTAAGAATTTGGTTTGATCAGCATTTGGTCTGACCTCATAATTTCCTTTTTCCTGTTTAATAAAAAAGATCAGCAGCAAAATGAGGTTACATGTTTGTTATGTTGGTTTAGTGCTAGTGTCTTCGTGCTGTGATGGGTATTTACTTTCCACAGAGTAGGAATGAGCAGAAATGTTGAGATGACGGCGTACATCTTCATCATCACATTTTGCATGATTGCCAAGGTCTACTCAAGCTTCGGTAAGACTCATTTTCAGTTTAAAATGACATGTTTACACTGGGACTGCTATCTGGAGATGTAGTAGAGAAAGAAGACAAATACCTCTTTAAAATTCTTATAATTGCTTCCAAAAAGGCCATTACAATTAACTGGCTCAAAACTGATGAAGGCACCAGTGAGGATCAGTGGCTATAGCTATAATAGAGGAAATCTACTCTGTGGGAAGATTGACTTATTACCTACGACTCAAAGAACATATCTCCATAAAGCGCCGGAGACAATGGCTGGACTATAAACAAAAACAATGCATAATTACTACTGTCTGTCATTTAAATCTTTGTGTTCAACTAGTGACTCCTAGTTTCTGTGTTGTATTGTCTGTTGATAAAACAAATAAAAATAAAGTATAGATATAAAAATAAATAAATAAATAAATGCATTTTTACATGTATTTATTGTTTAAACCTTTTTTTTTTTTTTAATATTCAGATGAATATAATGACTATATTATTCCTATTGATCCTATAAAATGTGACTCATCTGTCATTTTGTTTTTATTTGCATTTAAAGTTGATATTTTTCCCATATGTATCAATACTGATTCTTATAATAGGCTATATATTTATTTGGAGTTTGAAAACTTCTAAAAAATAAATTAAGGATTCCACTGGTAAATCACATGCTTTCATTAATGTTGATGCTTCATTTCTGGTTTCTTGTTTCGTTTCAGATTTTAAGGTCTATCAGCCACAGAGTGTAGCTGTAAATCCGGACGGGTCAGCCATTATCACCTGTGAACATGATGCGAATGTCAGCTCAATTCAGGATGTGCAACTCTTCGCCATACCACCGTATGTATCACAGCAACCTCACTGTTTGCAGGAATCTGAGTGTAATGGCAGGATGCTGAGCTGTGCATAATATAAACCAGATGCTGTTTCTCTGTAACACTGTTCAATTCGGCGCTGTCTGCTATTCACAAGCCTTAAATGTAGATTGAAGTATTCCCATTTTGAGTAAATATGTTGTCTTTACTTTTAGTTCCAAAATCTGGGGGCAGATTTTGCATTAGACATTTTACTTCTCTATTTTTTGATCAGCTGGAAACTCTGACATAAAACCACTAAAGTACCGTTAACCCTTTCATGCATAGTGGTCGGTACAGTGGACAGTTATTCAAACCTGTTGTATATTTATGGGTTTTGTTGTTTTAGTTCCATATCAGCCAACACAGTGGACACGTATGCATTATCCCATTCACTGCAATTCATACCATTACTGTAACTTTGCCGTTCTTGATAAACCTGATCTGCACTAACATGTTTAAGTGTAAATCAGTTGTTAATTGCTAGACTTTTTTTTTTTTTTTTTTTTTGCATTTTATCTCCATGAAGTGAGTAATAACTAGCATTAGAATATGTTAAAATGTGAGAAAACATCAGATTAGCAGCATTAAAAATGTTTTTATTTCATTGTTTTCATATCACTTTCTGATATTGGGATTTAAACACGTTTCTTTACCTCAAAAATATAATGCACGGACATTTTTGTAACTCAATGAAAAAAACAAAAAACAAAAACAAAACAAAAACAACTTGATTGCATTGGTTTTTTCATGCACAAGGAGGAATAAAAATACTCAAGAAAAAAATTTTGACCAAGGTTCTCATAATTCATGCATGAAAGGGTTAAAACAATCACGGGAGATCACTGCTTCTCTCGACAAATACAAGAATTTACAACATTTTTTATAAATTTGTGGCAAATTATTAATCTACAACGCAAAGCATTTAAAACAAACCCCCCTTTACCCGCTGTGACATGACCTCAGGTACATTACAGGACCCATATTTGAGGTTTTAGGGGCATTTTCATTACAAATAGCAACAACAGGCAGCATTTTCTATTCTCTTAATGTTCCACATGGATAAACAAAATATAGAAGCTTTGGTTACTTTTCACTTAGGTGTGTATTTTTTTCTTTTCTAATTCTGTTTCAGTGATGTAGAAGGCTATGTTCACATGTGGAGAAAAATATTCATCTTGCAAAATATCCGTATATCCTTACATTTGTAGATACGGATGCATAACGGTTAATTCTGAACAACTTGTCAACACCTGCCTGGTTCTTGTTAACTCTGTACACAGTGTTGCCCTTTAATTTCTAAACATCGCATCAATTTTCTCTTTTTCTCTTTTCTTTTTTATCACGTTTTTAAAACTTTTTGGTTCAGATTTTCCATCAGACCTTTTACTCCGATGAATTTTTTTACTTTCGTTGCAAATTAGTCATCTGCAAAATGTCTGTCAGCAGATAAACAAACTCATGTTTACCTGCTGTTGCATAAAAGAAGTGCAACGCCACTTATATTTCAGATTATATTCAAAAGAATGAGGGCCATGGTCAGTCTAGATGGAAACTCTAACCTCAAAAACAAACCACTAAATTCCTGTTAAAACGGTCAGGGACCAGTGTAGAAGAAATCCCTTTTTCTATTGACAAATACATGATTTTAGAGCCATTTATTTAGCTTTTCATTATTATTATAATTTTTATATGAATAATTAAAATGGGAAAATATGAAATGAAAGAGATGCAATGGTGATTATATTTCAGTTTTCACAAAGTCCTAAAAACAGTGTGAAAGGCTTAAACAGGAAGTTTTAGAATTGGGGTCATCGTCAGACACACCTAAAAAGCAAACCGCTATGTTACTGTTGAAATTATCAAGAACTAGAAGCACTCGGAGAGTGCAGACCTCTGCCAAGGCTGATCAGTGCCCCCCCCCCCCCCCCCCCGTGGGCCCCCCCACGCCAAGGAGGTTATGTTTTTGCCAGGGTTTGTTTGTCTGTCTGTCTGTCTGTCTGTTTGTCTGTCCGTTAGTGTGCAACATAACTCAAAAAGTTATGGACAGATTTTGATGAAATTTTCTGGTCTGCGCCCCCCCCCGTGGCCCCCCCACCCCCGATCACCACCAAAATTTAATCATTTCTTCCTTATCCCATTTCCAACAAACCCTGAAAATTTCATCAAAATCTGTCCAGAACTTTTTGAGTTATGTTGCACACAAACGGACAGACAAACAAACCCTGGCAAAAACATAACCTCCTTGGCGGAGGTAACCAGCGTTTTGAAAGATTGTTGTTTTTCATGACAGATACAAGTTTATAGAGCTACTAATTACATAAAAATACAGTCCGAAAAAAGTGTCATTTAATTTATAACAGGACAATACCCTTCCATATGTGCATTCTAAAATCAAAATAACTAGAAGCACTCGGAGAGCGCAGACCTCCGCCAAGGCTGATCAGTGGCCCCCCCCCGTGGGCCCCCCCCACGCCAAGGAGGTTATGTTTTTGCCAGGGTTTGTTTGTTTGTCTGTCTGTCTGTTTGTCTGTCCGTTAGTGTGCAACATAACTCAAAAAGTTATGGACAGATTTTGATGAAATTTTCAGGGTTTGTTGGAAATGGGCCCCCCCCGTGGGCCCCCCCACCCCGATCACCACCAAAATTTAAGCATTTCTTCCTTATCCCATTTCCAACAAACCCTGAAAATTTCATCAAAATCTGTCCATAACTTTTTGAGTTATGTTGCACACTAACGGACAGACAAACAGACAGACAAACAAACAAACAAACCCTGGCAAAAACATAACCTCCTTGGCGGAGGTAAAAATATTATTCTAATCCTTTAATTACTGCTTCTGATGCATGATTTAGGCTAAAACAAAGCACATTGTCGATTGTCGAGACGTTGCCTCCCAGCTTTGTTATAAATTACACATGGTCTAAAACTAATGCTTTGTTGTTTGTTTGTTTTTTTGCTGTGTTGTGTGTTCTCAGTTCAGACAAATCGAAAAAGATCCCAGTGTGCCAAAAAGGACAAAAAGACTGTAAGAACATCATTATGCATCTAGAGAATTCCAACAAGTGCTTCTTCATCATGTTAAATGTCGGAGCCGAAGCCATGAACATGGAGTACGAATGTAAATTCGTAGTGATTCACGGAGACATCGATTTCACCAGGAAAGGAAACCGAACAAGACTTCGACCATGTTAGTCCAATAATACGCATGTTTTCACTTTATACACAAAAGGAACAATTCAACCTTCCTCTATTATTATTATTATTATTATTATTATTATTATTATTATTATTATTATTATTATTACTATTATTATTATTGTTATAGGTACTGAGACGGTCTCCCATTATGAGCATACACTGCCACAGTCTCCAACCTGTCCTCAGTCTAATCTACTCATCACCTGGATTCTGGCTGGTCTCCTGGCTCTGACCTTCATGTACAGCTGCGTCATCTCCGCTGTCTGCATCATACAGAGGGTGACTATGTTGCTTTTGTTTTATCATTTCCTGACTTTCAATTTCTCTTACTATTATCATCAAAGCATTCTCACTACACCAACAATGTCTTCATTTACATTTATAAAACCCCAAAACTTAAATAGATATTAAATTAATTCATATAATCAGATGTTTGCTTCTTGATCAGTGTAAAAAAAATGACAATGTTGTAGAACAGGTGAGTGCAAAAAAAAATTCAAACTATAACCTCATTAATTCTTGCATTATAATATTCTGAATATTCTTCTCTCATCATTGCCTAACAGTGATGCTTTAATAAGTATTTTGAGTATTTTTTTTTCTTAACAAATAGACTGATACCCTTTCATAAGGGAGCTTTAAAGTACATCTTTGCCAACTAAGTTTAATAAATAACTGAAATGAGACACAAGAGATAGCAGGCTGATGCTCTTTCTTTACAGGAGTGCAGTATTGATATTCCAAACTCTCAACATCCAGACGAAACTGTGTTGAACGTCATGCCAGTTCTTATGGCATTAGGTGTGCTATTCGTACGCATTTTCATCCTTTCACGTGTTATTCAACGCCATTTGATCACGTGTCAATTTACGCCAAGATCTCCAGTTTACATATCCGTAACCGCTAACCCTAACCCTAAACCTAAGCCTAAGCCTAACCCTAAACCTGACCATAACCCTAAGCCTGATCTGAACCTTAACCCTGACCCTAACCCTAACCCTGATCCTACACCTGACCCTAATCCTAATCCTAAACCTGACCCTAACCCTAACCCTAAACCTGACCCTAACCCTAAACTTAAGTCTAACCCTAACCCTAAACCTGACCATAACCCTAACCCTGATCTGAACCCTAAACCTGACCCTAATCCTAAACCTAACCCTAAACTTGACCCTAAACCCAACACTAACCCTAACCCTAAACCTGACCCTAATCCTAAACCTAACTCTAGCCCTAAACTTAACCCTAAACCTGACCCTAACCCAAAACCTGAGCCTAACCCTAAACCTAACCCTGAACCTAAATCTAACCATAACCCTAATCCTGACCATAACGCTAACCCTAAACCTGATCTGAACCCTAAACCTGACCCTAACCCTAACCATAACCCAAACCCTAAACCTGATCTGAACCCTAAACCTAACCCTAAACCTGACCCTAACCCTAAAACTAACCCCAAACCTGACCCTAATCCTAACCCTAAACCTGACCCTAACCCTCTGTTTTGTGTACAGTTTGTGTTGTCAACAGCTATACTAATGATCTATCTGAAATCGTCCAAATGAGGTCAGAACTGTCACAACTTAGTCTGAACCATGGATCAACAAATGGCAAACTTAGCAAAGATAATAACCTATAATAACTTTATAAATTCATAAGCTCCATAAACAAACTCAGCAGTGTTGAAGAAATGCTGTAATTTCAGCATCAAACTCCATTCTTTTCATTCAGAGCTGTGTCCAGCAAGGTTATTATCGTTAACGAAAACGAACGAAATGACGAAAACTAAAATTGAAAAAACATTTTCGTTAACTGAAATAAATAAAAACTCAAATTAAAAGAAAAAAACGATAACTAACTGAAACTGTATTGTGAGCTTACAAAACTAACTAAAACGTATAAAAATTATGGATACAATTCCCTTCGTTTTCGTCTCTGTCAATGTCGGATTGATATGAAATTAATTTATTTCACTTCAGCAGTTTGAGCTGGTGACACCATACCACACTTCACAGTCTGTCATGTCTGGTCATTTGTGGTTTCCAGTCGTCTTCTGGTCCCCACTCTACCTGGAACATACAGACTAAAGCTGGGACACAGCAGCACAGTCCTGTCTGGGGTTTACTGTAGTGATACATGGGTCGGGTTTTTTTTTTTTTTTTGGCGTACCGTGTGTGTGCGCGTGAGTGACAGAGACAGAGCAGAGCTAAAGGACAGTCAGTGTTGAACTAGCATCCAGGTTAAAACTGGAGAGTTTATCACCATGAAAAGGCCTTCCAAGCCCTGAACTGCACAGTTTAGAAGAGGAGAGAAGAGGAGGAGGAAAACTAATCCAATTACAGAGGTATGGAACCTGTTAGAATGTTAAAAAACGTTTGATGTTACTAGCTACAGCTAGCTGAACTGAACTGAAGCAAAGTTGGCTAATAATGGAACTGGAGATGATTAAGAGATGAGAAATCTGCTAAGGTGTGGTTTACTGATGATGAACTGGGTTATATATGTTTATAAGTGGTTTGTATATGTTTCTGTCTGCTTTAACTGCTGGTTAGCTGGTTTATAATATGTTCCAATCTGCTTTAACTGCTGGTTAGCTGGTTTATAATATGTTCCTATCTGCTTTAACTGCTGGTTAGCTGGTTTATATATGTTTCTATCTGCTTTAACTGCTGGTTAGCTGGTTTATATATGTTTCTATCTGCTTTAACTGCTGGTTAGCTGGTTTATATATGTTCCTATCTGCTTTAACTGCTGGTTAGCTGGTTTATATATGTTTCTATCTGCTTTAACTGCTGGTTAGCTGGTTTATATATGTTTCTATCTGCTTTAACTGCTGTCTGCTTTGTGCATCTCCTCTCATGCTTTGCACATCTTCGCATTGTTTCACGTAAGTGACATTGTGTATGGATTGCACCCCACCTCAACCTGCTATAGGGAATTTAGACATTGTACGGTACATTGTGTCTCTGCTCAGTCCATGAGCCGCCCTAACCCGACCCCCAAATAAAGTGTCCAGGGTAACACATATCCACGCCTCACTAATTTCTTTGAATAGGATGATGAGGAAGATAAAATATATGAAATAACTAAAACTAATACTAAAACTAAACTAAACTAAACTAAAACTAAGCATTCAGAAAAAAATGATAACTAATAAAAACTAACAAACCTGCTCTAAAAACTAATTAAAACTAACTGAATAAGAGAAAAAAAAAGTCAAAACTAATTAAAACTAAACTATAATTAAAAATCCAAAACTATTATAACCTTGGTGTCCAGTGGTTAAAACAACAACAGTGCTTCTAACTTCTATAACTTTGTCACTTTCTTTGACTGTAAAAGTTGTTTCTTATTGGTTCTCATCCCATTTCAATACCTGTGGCGTTTGTTTTCCTCATCATGGGAGACCAGCAAGTGACACAATACCCCCTCTAGTGGCATCATAAATCTGTGGCAGCATGGATATGAATATATTCAGTCCATATCTTTACAATCAAATACACTGGCATCTGTGGTAGAAATTCATTGTGCTTTATTCTAAATAGTCGAATGAAAATTTTAGTTTTTTTTTTTTTTTAAAGTAGAAATTCAACATATGTCCCCTTAAATGAACAAAAAAGTGCATCAAACAGACCAAATGCCTCTTTAGCATTAACAATAAACCCACACAAATATATTCAGTATCAGTCTGATTCTTCCAGTTTAAAGTCTCCAGCACCAAAAATATTTTTAGTATTATAGGTCTAGACGGGAAAAAACGTAAATGAGCATTATGACAAAAATAATTTACATATCTAGACCTCATCAGCCTTTCATCTGATAGCAAGTTTGTAAAGAAAAAGAAAGAAAAGATAAGAAACAGTGAACACAACAAATTTATTTTAAAAAAAAAAACAAAACTATTTACTTACACAGCAAGCAACTTTGGTCAATACACATTTACTTTTTCAGACTATTCTTCCATATTTATGTAATATATTTACACTCATTCACATTCAAAAAAAAAAAAAAAAACAGGTACAGTGAACTGTTTTTTATTGGGCCATGGTTGCATGGAATGGATTGCCAGGGTTTTTGTCATTGGAAAATAATAGAAAA
Organism: Sphaeramia orbicularis; assembly: GCF_902148855.1. Taxonomy (NCBI): domain Eukaryota; kingdom Metazoa; phylum Chordata; class Actinopteri; order Kurtiformes; family Apogonidae; genus Sphaeramia; species Sphaeramia orbicularis. Next base: position 26,421,613 of record NC_043977.1, on the reverse strand, counting down.
TGTTTTCAAAAGAAATTAAAACTTTTTGTTTACACAGCAAGCATGAAATGGAATGAGTATCGCAAATATTGAAAGATGTCTTATGATTTGTATCAGACAGCTATTGTTTGGTGAAGGAGTACAAATGTATAGTACTTATTTTGTTTGTTTATTTATTTTAATTGCATTGGGCTGCTGTATATGTCCTGTTTGTGTGTGTGTGTGCATGTGGACGTGAATGGTGTAAGATTAATGTAAAATAATTAAAATTGTAATGTAATGTAGAGGAGACCCCAGGAAGAATAGCAACTGAATCATCAGTTGCTAATGGGGATCTTAATAAATTAAATTAAATTAAATTCTTACTTGCCTATAAAATCACAGATGATAAAATAAAAAGATAAAAGATAACATAAGATTTGGATTGAATGCAGATGTTTTCCTTTTCTCACTGATGTTTATGTAACAGTCAAAGCAGAGACCGACTGTTCATGTGTTTTGTGTTCCTGTGTTTCAGAGAAAGACAGCAGAACCGGAGCACGCCACCTATGTAGAAATGAGGAAAGCTCCACTGCTAAGAAATCCAGCTACTGGCATATGTTATGGGTAGCTGACTCCTTAGTCCGGCCCTGAATGTATACTTCTATACAGTGGTGGAGAATCCCAGATCCATAAAGTAAAAGTCCTGCCTTGTATTTGTTCCAACCAGTCACTGAACCAGCCCATTTTGATGAGCACAACTCCTCATCCAGGTAGGTGGGATAATCAGTGGAATCACCTGTGTTAAGTGAACAGGTAGAACCAATACATGGCAGGACTTTTACTTTATGAGCTGGGATTCTCCACCACTGCTTCTATATATGAATATAAGCTAAACAAAACTGTAATATGTAAGCTGACCAGCAGGGGGTGACATTGACTCTGTAAAGTCATTTTGTTTCCTCACAGACCTTTTCTTTCTGCACATATATAACTTAATGTCAGATTATGTTCTTTGTAAAGACATTTTCGACTGAATTACCGTCTTCTATCATGTATTTCACTTTTTCAGTAAAATCTATCATTAACTGAACATAAACCCAGTGTGTCCATCCCCTGTCATTGATCCAACTCCATGGGTGTTACTGCTGAATCAAGGTTATAGAAGACGACGGTGTTTCCACATTCACTACGGAGCCTCTGGACGTCCAAATGGGTCATATCTGATGAGCATGAAAAGATGACAAACTGTATTTTACACCACTTATTTACATGGATTGACTGGATTAGTGGATCAACAGGGATTAAACATTTAACATCAGTAGATGCTTTTGGTCGGTGGGGGATGTTTGGGTCTTTATGGCTTAAATAAAGGAAAATATCTGATTTTCATTGGAAAAAAAATGCAAAATGTAGGTAATAATATAATAAATGCTGCTAAATCACTTAAAAAAGGTTAAATGTTGAAAATATATTTGAAAGTCACCATGAAAATCAACCTAGGTCTTCAAGGGTTAACGCTGACCTCAGCTAACCTGTAATCACAGTACAAATAAGCTTTATCTGTATACAATTTTTACTTAAATCTTAAACATTACATTAAACATTACAAATTATATGAGTTATTTATTTACAGCAAGAAAGTAGATTTTTCTGTTTAACCCTTTATAGGTCACTCATAGAAATACTCTGAAATTCTAAATTTCAACCTTAACCCTTTGATGCACAAATTATGAAAGCCTCAGTCAAGATTTTTTTCCTGAGTGTTTTTATTCCTCTTTAGGCATGAAAAAAACAATGAGATTTTTTTTTTTTTTTATTAATCTATTTTTCACAGAGTTACAATAATGTCTACTCAATTGGACACCATGTGCTTAATTTTTGAAGCAAAGAAGCATGTATTTCAAACGCACTATCAGAAAGTGATATACTGTGTGAAAACTATGAAACAAAAGCATTTTTAATGTTGCTAATCTGATGTTTTCTCATCTTTTATCATACTCTAATACTAGTTCTTACTCACTTCATGGAGATATTATATAAAAAAAACTTTTTAAGAAAACTGTTAATTTCAGTCTAATAACAACGAGCAATTTGATTTACACTCAATCATGTTACTGCAGATCAGGTTTATCAAGAACATAAAGTTACAGTAATAGTATGAATTGCAGTGTATGGGATGGTGCATAAGTGTCCACTGTGTTGGCTGATATGGAACTAAAACAACAAAACCCATGAATATACCAGACAACAGGTGTAGAATAACTGTCCACTGCAGTGACCAGTATGCATGAAAGGGTTAATGTGTTATTGCAGGACATTACTTTTGTAAATTAAAAAAAAATAAAAAATATTGTCATGTAGAAAATCAAGGTCAGTGAAGTTACCATGTGGTTCATTGTCCATAAGTGGCAAAATAAACAATAATAAAATAATAAAATACAAGAAATATATATAAAAAATGCAAGAAACACACGTGTAATATGAAAGTAACATGCATTTTTGAACATTAGAACATCACTTTTCTACCATTAGACCAACATAAGTGCTGATCCAGACCCCTGTCCACATCCACATTCTCCCTTTGAATATCATTTCTTACATTAGTACCATTACTTCATGGTACCTAACAAAGCAGGTACACTCACTGTTCATGCAGAGGTGGACCTTACAGACCCTGTAGACCACATTGGACCTGAGATTGTTGGCTCACTGTCCTCACTGGAACTGTTGCTGTCACTGTCTTGTAATGTATGCGGAAATTACCAAAAAGAGTCACTTGCCCGATAAAAGGTTAATATTAAGAACATATTTCGCTTATGCAACAGCACTTAGTCATACAGGAGGCAGCAGTGGCTATCTGTAATCTGATTTTATTCTTATCTAAATGGATCAATGACATATGAAAGTGAAATCGAATGTCTTATAAATCTTGCAACTGTTGTTTCAAACCACAAAAATATGAAAAAGTGAGCTCCCCTGTGAGGCATGGTTCACATACTTGACAAAATGACGGATGTAGGTAATGCACTTCTCCGTTCTGATCATCATTACCTCTGCCAAGGAGGTTATGTTTTTGCCAGGGTTTGTTTGTTTGTTTGTTGGTTAGTTAGCAACATAAGTGAAAAAGGTATGGATGGATTTTGATGAAATTTTCAGGAAATGTCCAAAATGGGATGAGTAACAAATGATTAGATTTTGGGAATGATCCAGATCACTGTCTGGATCCAGGAATTTTTAAAATGATTCTTTATCTGTGGGAGATAGGGATATTTTCAACATATGTATGTGTAACTCCACAATAAATGGTCAGAGTGCTTGGTAAAAAAAAAAAAAAATACAAAATAAGTTCCCAACAGGTTCTAAAAGATATTGAAGATTGAGGATCCAGATCAATCTTCGGGGGGTGGGGGGATTTTTGGTTTGTTCCTCTGTCTGTTTGCAAGATAACTCAAAAAGTTATGGATGGATTTGGATGACATTTTCAGGAAATGTTGATACTACCACAAGGAGCAAATGGTAACATTTTGGTGGTGATGGGGGGCTGATCTGCCTTGGCGGAGGTCTGCGCTCTCCGAGTCCTTTTCTAGTTATTATTATTGAGGGATAAGGGGGCAGTATGTGATAAGACTTATGAAATTTCCCCACATTGGTTTTAAATAAAATCTTATCTTATCTTATCTTATCTTATCTTAATTACAACAAATAAAGACTATAACAAGCTGGATGAAGAGAGGAAGAAGTTAATTTCAGTGATAAAAGTAATAAACTTTATTGCTTTATCTAAGTAAGTTTATGTTGGTGTGTACACTGTAAGACCGGATAAGTTGAGTTTACTTAAAAAATCTGAGTAATGAAAATTTAAGTGTATTAAACTTAAATGCTTGGTTTGAATGGAATTGCTATTTTAAGTACAACACACTAAATGTCAAGTTAATTTAACTAAAAATTTGTTGCAATGTCAATGGCTTAGTATAATCATTAGACTTGATATCATCATTTCATTGTACTCAATTCCAAGTTGATTTAAATTAAAACCTTTTGCAACACAAATTGCTCTATTAAATTATTCAACTTAGTATATTGTAGCATGGATGGAAGTTAGATAGGAAGTCAGCTCAGTGTACAATTTGTCAATACAGGAAGTCACTTTGAGTTGACAATGAATAAAGATTTTTAATCAATGAGAACAATTATTGATGAACAGGAAAGCCATTGTCTGGCCTATGGCTCTCACTCATGGTGCAGCTCTACAAAAATACAAAAATAAACACAAAAAGGCCAATAAACATTACCATACACACATTAAGTCAAAATTAACACTAACACCACAACGCTGCTGAACCCCTGCACATAAAAATAACATTTTCTCAACAACATGCCCAATACCCACAATGCAATGCGGAGATAAAAAGGTGTGGTTATGACTAAAACTGAGTGATTTAAACCCATTCAACTTAAACTTTTTCGTACTTTCGACTATGTCTACAAATTAGTAGAATATACTTAACATTTAATAGTAATGTAATAAAACTTAAATCATATAAGTACATTGTAATTAAAACATTTTAGTAAATACAAAGTCCGTGTCACAACGGGGGGGAAAAGAGAGGACTCAAGTGCACGGTACAGAAGAAAGCTAAGGAAAGGCGAACGAATCCAGGAATAAAAAACTAAAACACGGAAAAACAAAAAAACGGGTCCCTTCAGTACCGGCTGAGTCCATGAAGCGCTGGTCCATTTTTTCCTCTTCACTCTTTTCCATAACCCGGACATTATCCATTTTTCATCTACGGACTCTGACCCAGGTTTTGTGTGTTTTTTTTGTCTTCCTTTATGGACTCTGTTCTTGGTTCTGTGCTTTCCGTTGTTTAGTTTTTATTTTTGTTTAATAAACTTGTGTTTTTTCCCTTCAGTACCGTGCATTTGAGTCCTCTCTTTTTTCCCCGTTGTGACAGTCCGGGCTTATAGTGTAGTGAAGAAAAAAAGAACCGGTCTAAACTGTAATGGACAGCCTTTGTTTTCCACTAACTGAGCAGCAGCAAACAGAGGAGGTGAACAGGTGGCATCTAGTGGCTGTAATACTTATGGATAGTGAGTTATTTGAACTAGGCCTTAAACACCCTTCACAGTTGTTATTGTTCTAATTTATCTACATTCAGAGTCATCCTCTTTTTAGATTAGAATCTTAGGCAATTTCGCACAGGCTTCATTTGTGTACAGGGTGGGGAAGGAAAATTTACAATGAACATTTAGTTGTTTTTTCTCAGCAGGCACTACGTCAATTGTTTTGAAACCAAACATATATTGATGTCATAATCATACCTAACACTATTATCCATACCTTTTCAGAAACTTTTGCCCATATGAGTAATCAGGAAAGCAAACGTCAAAGAGTGTGTGATTTGCTGAATGCACTCGTCACACCAAAGGAGATTTCAAAAATAGTTGGAGTGTCCATAAAGACAGTTTATAATGGAAAGAAGAGAATGACTATGAGCAAAACTATTACGAGAAAGTCTGGAAGATACTATTAAAGAAGAATGGGAGAAGTTGTCACCCGAATATTTGAGGAACACTTGCGCAAGTTTCAGGAAGCGTGTGAAGGCAGTTATTGAGAAAGAAGGAGGACACATAAAATAAAACATTTTCTATTATGTACATTTTCTTGTGGCAAATAAATTCTCATGACTTTCAATAAACTAATTGGTCATACACTGTCCTTCAATCCCTGCCTCAAAATATTGTAAATTTTGCTTCCCCACTCTGTACGATACTGATATAAATTATTCTCATATCATTGAGCAACATTTGGATTTGGATTTGATATTCCGATTTCCTGTCACTTACTCTCCAGGCTCTCTTTACATTACATTCATCTGATTGGAGCCAGGCTGCAGAATCTGAAGTGTAAAAATGAGTCTCAGACATTTTCTAAACCAGGGGTAAAAACATGCATAGATCAGAGGGTTTAGACAGGAGTTAAAATAGAAAAGGCAGATCGCTAAAGCTTCTGACGCAGAATTGAACAAAGTGTCCTGGCCTGTAGTGGTGACTAAAAAGTATGGGCAGAGACATGATAGAAACGCAATAATAACCACACCAAGAACCCTGGCGGCCTTCATCTCTGATTTCTTAACTGTAACACCCCCTTGAGCTGTGGAAGATGCAACGTGTGATCGCATGGCACGGGCCTGAGACACAACAACCACAAACACCCTCATGTACAGAATTAGAATAAAAGTGAGAGGACTAACAAAAGACACAATTAGATCAATAAGTCCTCCAGCGTAATCAATAACGGTCACACATTGCCCGGTGCAGGTGTTATATCGGCCCGGTTCTTCCATGTTATGCTTCATCAACATAGTGTGACAAAGCGCAGAACCGAGCCAACACAGACAGTTACAGATCTGAACTCTTTTAGGGGTGACTTTAGTCGGGTAATGCAGAGGGTCACATATGGCCACATAACGGTCAACTGATATGAGGATCATTGTTCCTATGGAGGCAGATGTGATAATATAGTCTAAAACACGATATACAATACACATGATGTCACCGAGATACCAGCATCCGTCTATGAGGACAATCTGAAAGGACATGAGCAGACCCACGAAGAAATCCGAGACAGCCAGAGAGAGGAGGAGGAAGTTGGTGGGGGTTTGAAGCTGCCTGGAGAGAGAAAAGAAAAAAAAAAAAAGAGGAATATACTGCATAGATGCTCAATTTGATCAAATATCATTCAAGCAGATAAAGCTACACCTGAAAAAAATCAAGAAGTAAAACATTTAGAAGCACGTGTTATTTTCAAAGTCGGTTTAGAATTAAGAAACTATATTTACTTAAAATATTACTTGTAGTGGGAGATAGAGATGATAACCAGCAGGTTGAGAGCAGTGGTGACCACAGAGATAGCAGACAGCACAAAGTAAATAAGCGAAGTTTCAAAGTGAGAGCGCATGAGCTTTTTACAAGAAGCATTAAAGAGGTGTGGGAAACAGAGGTCGCTTTCTCCCAGTGTCTCCATCATCAAACAGTGGAAGAGACCAGAAGTGTTGGTTGCTGGCAGCTTATAACTACTACTGTTTTCCATATAACGGATGAATCAGTCAGTCCTTCTCCCTCGTCATCTGTCCTCCCACCTTCTCTCCGGTGAGATGTTTTTCCTAAGTAGTTTTTTTTTTTTTTGCTTGTTTGTTTTAAACTTGCTGGGCCAGAAAGATTCTGGGAATACTTCAGTGTAACATCGAGATACGGCTATTTTTTTTTTTTTTTTTTTTATAGATTAGAATGAGATGCCACTTTAACATTTTCTCATCAGATTAACGATGTGAAATAGTTTGGAAGAACAACATCAGACATGATTTTTCATTCAAAGCTGTTTTTTTGTTTGTTTGCATTTTTTAAATTTTTTTTTAAATTTCTGCTGCTGAAGGGTACCACTTTACAATAAGACTATCGATATGATGGATTTATAATTGGTTTGTAGTTACTATTTGGGATGTGCACATTTTACAAATCATTGATACACTGTTAAAACACATTACATAAACGGTAATGGTGCCCTGTTACCAAATAGTGAACCTGCATCATCAGCCTCATATTTTATAACTGAGCCTCCATTGTCATCTCCATCAGCCATATCAGCCTCATCTGATATTTATTAATAAATCACTAGGATTACACCACCAACAGCATATCTAAATACTCAATAAATGCCATAGTAATATGGTAATATGGTCTTTTAAGGTGTATTCACACCTGGAAAGTCCTTTGGTCCACTTTGGTTCGGATTGAATGCAGACCTTTTTTTCTTGTTTGTTTGGGTCGGATTGCATTATATTTGCACTTTTTGCTAGTGGACCAAAATTTGTAAACAGAAGCATGCATGTGATGAACTGCACTGGCATTGGACAGAAAAGTCGGGGGTGGGGTGAATCAGGGACGGCAGGTGTTGATGAAAACAAACATGAAGGTCCTACATGACCATTGACCAAATGTCAATGAGACATTCCATCGCTTCATTGCTCCATGTCTGTCCACAGCTCATGGCTGCTGCTATTAGTTCCGCAGCTTGGCTACTTCCAGTTTTGTTGATTACCCACAATGCTACATGGCTACGATGGCTCATCAAGCACAAAAAGGTGCATGGTTGGTTGGTTTGTTTTGGCTCGAGGTCGGTTAACCAGTCAACCAGCCCAGAGTCCATTTGGAAACCGGGCGCTTGTTTGGTTCAAATCAGATTTCTCTCACTCCTAAATAAAAGTCTGGAGTTTCCAGGGAAATGAACTCTGGTCCATTTTAAACAGACCAAACAAAGTAGGTCTGAATACACCCTTAATCCTCCTGAGTCAACTGGCCAGACTCTCCTCTTTAGTGCTCCAACATAGATCTACCCAGGGAGGGAAGCTGTGTGATCCACACTCCTGGTCTGCCAGTTTGGTGATATTCAGCATGGTGGCCCCTGCTACCAGTACCCACCACTGGGTTCAAGGAACCCCCACACAACACCACCAACTACCTTCTAACCACAGCTCAGAACAGTTGCTTCACCAACAGAGTTGCTGAACATGATCCATCTGAACCTTATGTCCCCCACCTCCTTCAAGCTCTTCTGTTGGTGGGAGTTAAAGAGGTCATGGGTAGGGTCTCTGTCAGGTATTTCCAGCCCACTTTCACTATATGATAGGCTTACCAAGTCTGACCAGCAGCCCCCGTTGTCATTAGATCCAACTCAACACAGGTAGTGATCAGCTGACAGTTCTACAAATATCCAGAACACATGGTCCATCAACTTGAGGCCTAGGGCAGGGGTGTCAAACTCATTTTAGTTGACAGTATTTTCATTTACCATCCTCCTGATTTTTAATTTTTGCATCTTCTCTTGTGCTTCTGTTTATTACTGTCTTTTTAATTTTACCTGGAACCTGAGTCTTTCATAAAAGTCTGATTAACTAATATGACATTATCTTGTTTATTTGATATATTGACTGACTGTGTTATGTTGTATGCTGAACCTTAACAGACCTAACCCCCTTTCTTTTCAAACAGCCTAACCCAGGGGTGTCAAACTCATTTTATTTCAGGGGCCATATTCAGCTAAATTTGATCTGCAGTGGGCCGAACCAGAAAAATAATAACAGAATAACCTATAAATAATGACAACTCCAAATTTTTATCTTTGTTTTAGTGCAAAAAAACCCCCAAAAAACATTAAATTATGAAAATACGTACTTTTATAAACTATCCAAAAAAAACCAAAACAAAACAAAAAAAACCTGAAAAAAACTGAAATTTAAATTAAAAAACGTAAGAAAATTTAGTGCAATTTTAACAATATTATTCCTCCATTTCTCATTTGTCCATGTGCATTATGGATCAGATCTACAAAGACACTAAACACTGAGGAACAGGCAGAAAATTGTTCAAACTGTGCTGAATTTTTTTTAGACATTTCAGGTTGTTTATATTTGTTCAGGTTATTCACATTTTAGTGTTACAGGATAGTCTGTAAATGTAAATATTTTCATAATTTAATGTTATTTATGCACTAAAACAAAGAAAACAAATTAAGTTGTTAATTGTAGAATTTTTTTTACTTAATTGAAGATTTTTTTGCTTAATTGAAGATTTTTGGCTAAATTTGATATTTTTCTGGGCTTAATTGAAGATTTGTTTTACTTAATTGAAGATTTTTTTTTTTTTTGCTTAATTCAAGATTTTTTCCTTAATTCAAGCTAATTTTTTTTTTTTTGCTTAATTCAATTCAAGACTGTGGAATTTTTGCACTTGGCTAAAACATCCCAGGGGTAAAACTGGACCCTTTGTCGGGCCACATTTGGCCCCCGGGCCGCATGTTTGACACCCCTGGTCTAACCCTTTCCTCTTCTTTCTTTTGGGATCTGACCTCACAGACTGCAGACACAGCCTGATTCCAGCTGTTTATTTCAGATTTCTACCACAATTGATTAATAGCTCTTTTGTGTCTGATTATATTCATTATCAGAATGATTAAGGTTTTTATGTTTGGAGATTTTAATGCTCATATTGTTGTTTCTTCTTGTAACTTTGCTGCTGATTTTATCTATTTTATATAATTGTTTAACTTCACGCAGTATGTGTCTAATACATAGAAAGGGTAATAATTTGGACATTTTGTTTTTCTGAGGCTTAAATGTACAGTTTATTGTGTTCACTGGAGGGAAGCACATTTTAGTGGCCATATTTGTTTCGTCTTGAAAATGTCAGTAGAGATCGTTCAACCCTTCCTGGGTCCAGTCTTCCACCAGTTGTCTTTACCATTAATCACTGATCAATGCAATACTCTGGAAGTCTCTCTAGTCCACTTAACATTATTACAATTTCTGTTTCTTCATGTACTATTTTAATTGGCTGTTGTATTATAGACATGATAAATCTCACACAAATTGATTCTTTAAACAACTACTTGTGAAACTGAGATGAAAAAAGCCATTTTAAACCCATCTCAATCAAAAAATTGCAGGCCTGTATCTGTACGGTCTTAAAAAAACATATAATGTAAATTATTAAAGGTCTTGTACACACTTTCTGCATGATCTTTAAAAAAAAGGCTCATTTTTATACATATGCCTGATCGTAGTCTGCAATTTAAAATGAGATTATCAGCACCAAAATAGGTTATTTCCAAATGCTATTTCCATCTTCCTTGGTCAGGTCGGACAAAACTGGACTGCTTTACGGCAGAGTTATGTCACTATGACAACACCACACCAACCGGCACAGTTTAGTAGTGACACGTGAGCTGAACGAGTGAGGAGTAAGATCTGTCCTTTTTCCTAAAGAAATGGATTTCTTGGATTCATTTTGTTGTAATGGTGGACACTGGAACTGGAGCTGGACTGGCAGAAAGAAAAAGAAAGATAAACAGGAGAGTGAAAGAGCACAGACTAAAACACCTGCAAACCTCTGCATTGAACCGATGGATAAAACTAAGGCAGTTAAAGGAATGAAAACAGAGCTGGAGTTGTCCCTCTTCCTTCTCCACAGGTACAGAATGCTTCTGTTTTTTCTACATATGCATTGGAACATTGTATTGGACTATAGTGTCTGCTGGTAGCTCAGTCAAACACTTAGTAAACACTTGTGTGTTAGCCACAGGGCTAGCTCTGTGACGTGGGTAATCTTTTTGATTTGGAGCATTGTTTCAGTCCAAACTAAGGGCTTTGGAAGGTGAGACTGAAATGGTTCTGTATGGAGTTGAATGTTCATGCTGGGGCCTGGATACTAAACTGTCCTTCAGGAACAAGACAATTCTAACAGTAGAATACTGTGAATGCAGAAGGCTGACGCAGCTAGCACTGACCTGCTAATGCAGAAAGATGAAGATGTTGAATGACTGAAGCCATTTATGAAAATGACTGAATACTTTGTGGAAAAGCTAGCGCAAATGTATATTATTGGGACATGTCTTAAACACCGGTCTGTGAGTAACACTTAAAGCTATACCGTATGACGTGGCATTTTTACACTTTTCTTTTGTCAACTTAAAATGCTCCTAATAAGCATGTGTCAAACTAAAATATAAAAGAAATCCACCAGGTTTTGAAACTCAAAAATGTTTAATTCTCATATAGTTCTGATAAAAGTCTGACCAATCATTTTAGTCGGTCCGAATGAAATAATTGGCCGAACCTGGCTGAGCCTCCTGTCAATCATCCATTTGGCCATTCAGCATCCGATCCATTATCACGCTCCGCACCTGATATGTGTACCTCTGAATCTGACGCTTCACTCACGCTGCTCCTCCTGTCACGGACCACAGTCTACTGTCTATGATGTGTATGGATAGAACTCAAATGCACATGTGGAAGGGAAAAAACGGATTTATTAACAGAAACAACAACTAAGGGGAACAAACAGGAGTCTGATGAATGAAGGATGGAGATAAAGTCCGGAAGTCAGCTGTACTGGACTGAACAGATAGGTCTGCAGGAAGCTCAGCTTTTATGACCACAGTACTGATTCAGGTACATGTACTTGGTGTCACACAATGTAGGATTATGTAGGATGATAAATGTATGGACTATGAAACCTCAAATGTCCACGGAAAATTCGCGGAGGCCGCGCGTTCACAGTGCGCGTGCTGGGCACCTCATCAGCTGAAGACACTGACCCAGCGCTGCACAGACCAGACCCTTAAATTCAGGGTCTACTGATGGAACAGGGGCCGCAGCAGGTGGATGATGGATGTGATTACTGAGGGAGGGGTCCACGGACACGCTGAAGTGGACCGAACCTCCACTTCCACCTCCGCTTCCATCACGCGCATCAGGTAAGAGAAAAGCGTCAGAGCTCAATGACACTGAGGGATTTACATACAGTTCTATCAGGCTGCCCTCCGCGTCAAAATCCGACGCAGAAGGGGTACCCCCTGCATCAAATAGTGCCGAACGGGGCTCTGACCATGCGTCCATTTCTGATGACTTGGGATGAGCGGGCGGGGCTTTGGAGGGAGGCGGGTTGTTCATGTTCAAACTTTACTAAGTGCTGTGAGAAATGCCACATCGGTAGGTATAGCTTTAAGAGCTCCGGAATAAAAGAGACATAGAAGCAGGAGTCAGACTTTCAAAGTTTGGTTTCACTTTAGTTTTCATGCCAGTCACTAAACTATGCTACAAACAGACTTCATGAAGTTTGCTTGTTGTCTCATTTCCAACGTCACTTTGCATCTGCAAGTTACTGTCTGGAAAAAACAAATGCAGAGTTGTAAAGAGGATTCGCTCTTTAGTCAATAGCTTCAAAACGCCTTAGCCAGAGTTATGCCCTTATGACAGTATACACTACTGCTCATGGGAAGCGGAGTCTTTGTCCCTTAAAAACACCACCAATTCTGGTGTCGCTGCAATCCACTTTAAATTAATTCTCTGTAAAGGACCTTTAACAAACCCTTGAAAGACAAGACTTTAATTCCAAGGTAATCATGGGCTCAGAAGTAATGTCAAAATATAGCATACAGTATCAAATAAATATTGTATAAATATGACAGTGAGGTGCAGTGGGGTTCATGGCTGGGGAGGCACTGACTCCTTCAGGGTCAGATCTACAAATACATGGTGGCCTGAGAAACTGGAATAGAGAGAGTGGGCAAAAGGAATGGCCTGGGTATATGGGCTCTGCATCAAGTCAGCATAGGTAGACTGGCAGGAACTCAACAGGAAACCTTCAAAAAGAGCCATTTCAAACTAAAAATAAAAAAAGTTTATGGTCTTACCTTTATTTGTACATGAAATCCATGCGCCGATCCTTCTGGACAAAAATGTCTATGACTTTTTTGTAGAAGTCCTCCTTGTTGTTCTTCAGTTTTAAAAGTCTCTCCGACTCAATGGAGATCATCGCAAGGGATGAAAGTTGTCCTTGATCAGTCCTGTTCCGACTGTATGATTTGATTTTTTTCAATGCTGAGAATGACCTCTCTACAGATGCTGTTGTCACTGGTACTGTGAGCACTAACTGAAGTAACTTAGTGGCCTCAGGAACAGTCTGGATGAGGTCGTTCTGGGCCAAAAAGCTGAGAAGCTGTCCAGGGGACTTGCATTTATTTAGTTTGTGAGCTATACAGTCCGATGAGATCTGCCTTTAGTCTCACAAAGTCAAAAAACCTTGCATATTTTGACAGGCTCTGCAGTTTCGTGTCATCAAAATGTTGTGACATTTCACTAAATTTTGTGCAATCCACTAAACCAAGGAAAGCTGGCTCACCAAAATGATTAAACCTAGCCTTCATCTGATCACTGATATTATCAAGAATGTTAAAAAACTCTTGCTTCCTTTCATCTCTGACTGACTCTGTATGTCCTGTGTCTGCCAGGCCAAGGACGCTGCATTCTGCGCAAATCGGTCATAAAAACTGTTAAACTCCAGTCTTTTGCGTTCTAGAACTTGAAGTGTGTCGCCAATCCGCGCACAACAGTATTGGATATCCAACACTTTGTTTTGTAGCACTCTAAAAAGTGCATCTGGTTCACTAAAAATGTCCTCATATGTCATAAGTAAAAAGCATGTTGATGCTTTTGACAGCCACCGATCATATCCTGTTGCCATCATCAGAGTTTCATTATCCCAGTTGTCAGGATTTCCCAACATAATGTGGAATAAAGCACGAAGATCATTTTGGTACATGCTTATTGTCTGAACCAGCCTGGAGTTAGAGCTCCAACGTGTGGGTGCTGCTCTGGGTAAACGCCGCTTTACCACCTCATCCATTAAGTGGGTGCGCTTTGTGGACTTGCTAAAAAACGCCCCTAATCCCTCAGCTGTTTTGAAAAAGACTCGACATGCAGGTATGCACTTTGCCGAATGCATTCGTACAAGGTTCAATTTGTGCGCGTAGCAGTAGGTGAACATGGCCTCGGGCACCTTTTCTTTAATTTTAGCCTGCACCCCATTAAGGTCTGATGTCATTACAGAAGCCCCATCATACGTCTGAGCTACAAGCTTTTCAACACAGGTGTATTTCTCCAACACACCTATAACATAACTCGAAATAGCGGGGGCTCGTCTGTCTGCACTAACATCATCAAAACCCAAAAACGCCTCCTTCACTTCACAAGCCGCTTCTGTTTTGGCTACATAGCGCAAAATGACAGAGATCTGAGCCTTGTTTGTGACATCGGTTGTCTCGTCTACTTCTACTGCAACAAACGAGGCTGCGTTAACCTCGTTTTTAATATAATTTCTGATGACATCACCGACTGCTTCAATTAGATCGTTTTGTATTCTATTTGACAAGCCAGAAAACACAGTGGATGTCTCTAAATGTCTAGCTAGCCTATCGTCTTTCTCAGCAAAAGCATACAATAGTTCAACGTAGTTGCCACGATTAGCAGAGCCTGCACTCTCATCATTACCACGAAATGACAGCTGTTGTTTAGCAAGGAAACAGGTTGCATTGATGAGGTCTTTTAAAATCTCTCTATTTTCTTTTACCTTTGCATTGTGTACGCTAATGTTGAGTCTCCGCTGTTCATCCAAGGCCAACTCTATCCTGGAAACCCCAAAAGTTTTCAAAGCTATCTGGCTTTGAATGTGAGTGGATGATAGTTCGTGTCTGCCGAGGCTTCGAGGCAAATTCTTCATGTCACCATATCCATTTTGAGTCCAGACATTGTCACTCGATGAAAACAGGAGACATGGAAAGCAGAAAAGGCGATTTCTCCTCGGACACCCACATAGCCAGTTTTTTCGGGTGTACCACTCTGTTTGAAAAGACCGGGTAATGCTACGTGTAGAAGTCTGAAGCAAACCTTTCAGCTCCGGCGTTGGTCTTCCTTTTCTTATCACTTCTTGCTTTGAATGAAAATCCAGATTTGAGAATTTTCTCAGCTCAGAAATGTAATCCTCCATTTTTGATGTGGTGTATTAAAGTGTATGAAAAAGAACGAAGAAGATTATAAGCGCATGAATCTGTGGACTCACTGGCGCCATCTATCATGAGGCAGGGGTACTGTTTGCCTCCCCTAGTGACTTTTTCAAAGCGGTTTTATGATTAATCTGCGAGCCTAAACACATTACAGAAATACATTCCATACGTTATGCAGATTATGGAAGGATAGAGCATATAATCAGAGTGTTTGAAAGCATTTTAACTGCGATACACAGAGGGACAGCGACACAATATTTTCATAGCGTACCAGCAGAGTTCATGAGGGGAGGAGACAGTTCTCCTGGAGGCACAGCACAGCGCTGCCTCCTCCCTGTATTTGAACGGAGCATGCGGAAATTCTGCTTTTCTAATTGACAAAAAAAAAAAAAAAATAATAATAATAATAACAATATTGGATTCGAATGGAAAATGAGTTTATAGGACACACTAGCTGACAACTATCAACATTTATTATATTTTATAGTCAAGTTTTTTTTCTTTTCAAGATTGACAAGGGAGGCTCTGCCTCCCCTGCCTCCTCTGACTGCACGTCACTGAAATATGAAAATGTATGCATTTTTCCACAGTAATTTCAAAAATCACAATAATGTGACTAAATAAAAACATGTAATTCTAAATGTGAATAAATGAGCCACTCCCCATTTATGGCATCACTACCTTATCTTTATTTTCTATCAACATCAGAAATCAAAGATCTTTACACTGATTTAAGTTTTTCATGTGTCTCTACAGTACATTGATCTGACTGGAGCCAGGCTGCAGAATCTGAAGTGTAAAAATGAGTCTCAGACATTTTCTAAACCAGGGGTAAAAACAGGCATAGATCACAGGGTTTAGACAGGAGTTAAATAGAAAAGGCAAATTACAAAAGCTGCAGATGAGGCACTGAGTAAGGTGTCCTGGCCTGTAATGACAACAAAGAAATATGGACAGACACATATTAGAAACACAAGTACAACAACACCCAGAGTCCTGGCTGCTTTCAGCTCAGATTTTTTAACACTTACAGTCAGTGAACCCTGGACTTTGACAGATGTAACATGTGATCGCATGGCATGGGCCTGAGTCACAGCCACCACAAATACCCTCATGTACAGAAAAATAATAACAGTAAAAGGACCAAGAAAAGTCAAAACAACATCAACAAGTCCTGCAACATAATTAATAACAACTACACACTCTCCAATGCAGGAGTTATACCGGCCTGGTTCTGCCAGATTATCCTTCAACAACAGAGTGTGACAAAGTGCAGAAACAAACCAACACACACAAACACATAGTTTAACTCTTTTTGGACTGACTTTAGTTGAATAATGCAGAGGGTCACATATGGCCACATAACGGTCAACTGATATGAGAACCATTGTTCCTACTGAGGAAGATGTGATAATGTAATCTAAAACATTATATATAGTGCACATGAGATCACTAAGATACCAGCATCCATCTATGAGGATAATCTGAAAGGACATGAGCAGACCCACCAAGAAATCAGAGACAGCCAGAGAGAGGAGGAGGAGGTTGGTGGGGGTTTGAAGCTGCCTGGAGAGAGAAAAGAGGAAACTATCACATGTAGAGTCACTTATTTGACCTTAATATCATCATCATTCCAGTAGCTGAAGCACAAAGAAAATGTTTAGAAGTTTCCAATAATAAAACAATAAAAATCACATATAATATTACTTGTAGTGGTGGATAGAGATGATAACCAGTAGGTTGAGAGCTGTTGTAAGAAGAAAGATAGAGGACAGCACAATGTAAATAAACATGTTTTCAATGTGAGGACGCATTATCTTTTTACAAGAAGCATTAAAGAGGTGTGGAAAACAGAGTTCAGTTTCTCCTAGTGTCTCCATCATCAAACAGTGGAAGAGACCAGAAGTGTTGGTTGCTGGCAGCTTTTAACTACTACTGTTTTCCATTTAACAGATGAATCAGTCAGTCCTTCTCCCTCGTCGTCTGTCCTCCCACCTTCTCTCTGGTGAGATATTTTTCCTAAGTAGTTTTTTTTTGTTCGTTTGTTTGCTTCTTTTAAACTTATGGGGCCTGAAAGATTCTGGTATAATATCGAGATATGGCTATTATATAATTATATAACATATATAATTATAATAATTTCCGCTGCTGGAGGGTACCACTTTACAATAAGACTATCAGAATTGGTTTGTAGTCACTATTTGGGATGTGCACACTTTACAAATCATTGATAAGCTGTTAAAACATATTACATAAAAGGCAATGGTGCCCTGTTACCAAAAGGTACAAAAGGTAACCTGCATCATCAGCCTCATATTTTATAATTGAGCCTCCATTGTCATCTCCATCAGCCATATCAGCCTCATCTGATATTTATTAATAAATCACTAGGATTAAACCACCAACAGCATATCTAAATACTACTGGCATTGGACAGAAAAGTCGGGGGTGGGGTGAATCAGAGACGACAGGTGTTGATGAAAACAAACATGAAGGTCCTACATGACCATTGACCAAATGTCAATGAGACATTCAATCGCTTCATTGCTCCACATCTGTCCACAGCTCATGGTTGCTGCTATTAGTTTTGTGGCTTTGCTACTTCCAGTTTTGTTGATTACCCACAATGCTACATGGCTACGATGGCTCATCAAGCACAAAAAGGTGCATAGTTGGTTGGTTTGTTTTGGCTTGAGGTCGGTTAACCAGTCAACCAGCCCAGAGTCCATTTGGAAACCGGGCGCTTGTTTGGTTCAAATCAGATTTCTCTCACTCCTAAATAAAAGTCTGGAGTTTCCAGGGAAATGAACTCTGGTCCATTTTAAACAGACCAAACAAAGTAGGTCTGAATACACCCTTAATCCTCCTGAGTCAACTGGCCAGACTCTCCTCTTTAGTGCTCCAACACAGATCTACCCAGGGAGGGAAGCTGTGTGATCCACACTCCTGGTCTGCCAGTTTGGTGATATTCAGCATGGTGGCCCCTGCTACCAGTACCCACCACTGGGTTCAAGGAACCCCCACACAACACCACCAACTACCTTCTAACCACAGCTCAGAACAGTTGCTTCACCAACAGAGTTGCTGAACATGATCCATTTGGACCTTATGTCCCCCACCTCCTTCAAGCTCTTCTGTTGGTGGGAGTTAAAGAGGTCATGGGTAGGGTCTCTGTCAGGTATTTCCAGCCCACTTTCACTATATGATAGGCTTACCAAGTCTGACCAGCAGCCCCC
Source organism: Sphaeramia orbicularis (assembly GCF_902148855.1). NCBI lineage: Eukaryota > Metazoa > Chordata > Actinopteri > Kurtiformes > Apogonidae > Sphaeramia > Sphaeramia orbicularis. The sequence goes on along the minus strand of NC_043977.1, from coordinate 26,403,016 downwards.
GTTGTCATTAGATCCAACTCAACACAGGTAGTGATCAGCTGACAGTTCTACAAATATCCAGAACACATGGTCCATCAACTTAAGGACTAGGGCAGGGGTGTCAAACTCATTTTATTTCAGGGGCCATATTCAGCTAAATTTGATCTGCAGTGGGCCGAACCAGAAAAATAATAACAGAATAACCTATAAATAATGACAACTGCAAATTTTTATCTTTATTTTAGTGCAACCCCCCCCCCCCCCATTAAATTATGAAAATACTTACTTTTATAAACTATCCCAAAAAAAAACAAACTGAAAAAACCTGAAATTTAAATTAAAAAAACGTAAGAAAATTTAGTGCAATTTTAACAATATTATTCCTCCATTTCTCATTTGTCCATGTGCATTATGGATCAGATCTACAAGGACACTAAACACTGAGGAACAGGCAGAAAATTGTTTAAATTGTGCTGAATTTTCTTTATACATTTCAGGTTGTTCATATTGGTTCAGGTTATTCACATTTTAGTGTTACAGGATAGTCTGTAAATGTAAATATTTTCATAATGTTATTTTTTTTGCATTAAAACAAAGGAAAAAAAAAAGTTGTTAATTCTAGAATTTTTTGGCTTAATTCAAGATTTTTTTTACTTAATTGAAGATTTTTTTTTTACTTAATTCAAACTAATTATTTTTTTTTTGCTCAATTCAATTCAAGACTGTGGAATTTTTGCACTCTGCAAAAACATGCCAGGGGCAAAACTGGACCCTTTGGCGGGCCGCATTTGGCCCCCGGGCTGCATGTTTGACACCCCTGGTCTAACCCTTTCCTCTTCTTTCTTTTGGGATCTGAACTCACAGACTGCTGACACAGACTGATTCCAGCTTTTTATTAGGCCCGAGCCGAGTAAAGCCGGCGCAGGGCCTATTGAGTCTGCAGTGGGCGCATGGGGACGAAATCGCCAGTGACGCGGTCGCCTTTCGCCACTCTCACACATATTCACATTCACGGCACTGAGACCTTTCCGACGATGTATATGACATGTGCACAAATCGCATATTTACACCTGCTCAGAATGAATGGGAGTCAATGGGACACGCCCACTCGGGGTCAGTCACATGTGTGTAAGTGCACGACAGGTGACATCTGACCCCACACACATGTGGGGGACCTCGAGAACTTTCAAAAAAGGGCAAATACGTGGTTGCCATAGAAACGGCTATATTGTTCTTGCTCAGATTATTATTATTTTTATTTTTTTTTTTGTCTTATTTTTCTTTCTCCTGCGCTTTGAGCTCAATTTTGACCTTCTCAACATTTACGAAAACTCACCAAATTTTGCCTAAAATTCAGAAGTGTGAGAAATTGAATTTACATATAGGTTTCGTAGATGTCGGTAAAGAAATGTTGCGGCAGCGCCCCCTTGAAAAGTGGAAATGCATTGTGCCAATGGGAGCGCGTCCAACATAAAGTTTGTCGTAGAGCCACGAAAATTGGTAGACAGATTCATCATGAGGAGACAAACAAAAAATATTATTATGGCCACGCCCCTAAACCAACCCTTAGTCGGCCATATTGGATTGAAATTTCCAAAATGCTGAGTCAGCGTTTTCGCTGAAGTTGTATTTTAACTATCTCCTACTAAGCCGTTTGGCCGAATGAGCTCAAAATCGGTGTACAGTATCTAAAGAAGTGGGGCATCAAAAGTTAGCCAAATTTTTTGAATCGGCATCACCGTTTTTGTGTGACAAGGTTGCAAACTTTGCGAAGTTTTTTCGAAAATTTACCATCATAAAAATTGCTTCAGCTAAGACATACGAACAGCGATTTGGCTGAAATTTGACTCAGACGTCCATCTCCCAGGCCTACACCCATTTATTAAAAGAAATTGAAATTTCGCACTATAGCGCCCCCTACAAATGTACATTTACAAAAATGACATCAGTTCGGACATACGAACACCGATTTGGCTCAAATTTGACTCAGACATCTGTCTCAAAGGCCTACACCTATTTATCAAAAGAAACTGAAATTTTGCACTACAGCGCCCCCTACAAAAAATTTTAATACTTTTTATTAAAATTGCTTCAGTTCGGACATACGAACACCAATTTGGCTCAAATTTGACTTAGACGTCTATATCCCAGGCCTACATCCATTTATCAGAAAAATTTTAAATTCGGCACCATAGCGCCCCCTACAATGTTACCTTTACGAAAATTACTTCACGTTAGACATGCGAACACCAATTTGGCTCAAATTTGAATCAGTTGTCAATCTCCCAGGCCTACACCCATTTATCAAAAGAAATTGCCACTTCGCTCATTAGCGCCCCCTACAAATTTACCTTCACGAAAATTGCATCAGTTCAGACATACGAAAACCGATTTGGCTCAAATTTGACTCAGTGGTACATCTCACAGGCCTACACCCATTCAATGGAACAAATTGAATTTTTGCTCATAGCGCCCCCTACAGATTTATATATACAAAATTTTGTTCAGTTCGGACATACGAACACTGATTTGTCTCAAATCAATTGTCAATGTCCCAGGCCTAAACCCATTCATTAGAAGACACAAAATTTGGGGCTACAGCGCCACCTGCTGAACGATGAGCATACTTCCACTGGACGTGCCCTTGGCGAGGGCCTTTAGATGCCGCTTGCGGCTTTAATTTCAGATTTCTACCACAATTGATTAATAGCTCTTTTGTGTCTGATTATATTCATTATCAGGATGATTAAGGTTTTTATGTTTGTAGATTTTAATACTCATATTGTTGTTTCTTCTTGTAACTTTGCTGCTGATTTGAGCTATTTTACATAATCGTTTAACTTCACGCAGTATGTGTCTAATACATAGAAAGGGTAATAATTTGGACATTTTGTTTTTCTGAGGCTTAAATGTACAGTTTATTGTGTTCACTGGAGGGAAGCACATTTTAGTGGCCATATTTGTTTCTTCTTGAAAATGTCAGTAGAGATCGTTCAACTCTTCCTGGGTTGTCTTGTTGTCTTTACCATTAATCACTGATCAATGCAATATTATGGAAGTCTCTCTAGTCCACTTAACATTATTACAATTTCTTTTTCTTCATGTACTATTTTAATTGGCTGTTGTATTATAGACATGATAAATCTCACACAAATGGATTCTTTAAACAACTACTTGTGAAACTGAGATGAAAAAAGCCATTTTAAACCCATCTCAATCAAAAAATTGCAGGCCTGTATCTGTACGGTCTTAAAAAGCATATAATATAAATTATTAACAAACCCTCGAGAGAAAAGACTTTAACTCAGACTTTAACAAAAGTAAAGTCAGAATATAGCATACAGTATCACATAAATATTGTATAAATATGAATATGCATAAATTTTTTCTCCAGTAATTTCAAAAATCACAATATTGTGTCTAAATAAATACATATAATTATAAATGTGAATACATGAGAAACTCCTCCTTTATGACATCACTACCTTATCTTTATTTTCTATCGACATCAGAAATCAAAGATCTTTACACTGATTTCTGTTTTTCATGTGTCTCTACAGTACACTGATCTGACTGGAGCCAGGCTGCAGAATCTGAAGCGTAAAAATGAGTCTCAGACATTTTCTAAACCAGGGGTAAAAACAGGCATAGATCACAGGGTTTAGACAAGAGTTAAAGTTGAAAAGGCCAAGTACAACAGCTGCAGATGAGACACTGAGTAAGGTGTCCTGGCCTGTGATGACAACAAAGAAATATGGACAGACACATATTAGAAACACAAGTACAACAACACCCAGAGTCCTGGCTGCTTTCAGCTCAGATTTTTTAACACTTACAGTCAGTGAACCCTGGACTTTGACAGATGTAACATGTGATCGCATGGCACGGGCCTGAGTCACAGCCACCACAAATACCCTCATGTACAGAAAAATAATAACAGTGAGAGGACCAAGAAAAGTCAAAATAAGATCAACAAGTACTGCAACATAATTAACAACAACTACACACTCTCCAATGCAGGAGTTATATAGACCTGGTTCTGCCAGATTATCCTTCATCAACAGAGTGTGACAAAGTGCAGAAAGAAACCAACACAAACAAACATATAGTCTAACTCTTTTCGGACTGACTTTAGTTGAATAATGCAGAGGGTCACATATGGCCACATAACGGTCAACTGATATGAGAACCATTGTTCCTACTGAGGCAGATGCAATAACGTAAGATACAACATTATATATAGGGCACATGAGATCACTAAGATACCAGCATCCATCTATGAGGATAATCTGAAAGGACATGAGCAGACCCACGAAGAAATCAGAGACAGCCAGAGAGAGGAGGAGGAGGTTGGTGGGGGTTTGAAGCTGCCTGGAGAGAGAAAAGAGGAAACTATCACATGTAGAGTCACTTATTTGACCTTAATATCATCATCATTCCAGTAGCTGAAGCACAAAGAAAATGTTTAGAAGTTTGCAAAAATAAAACAGTAAAAATCACATATAATATTACCTGTAGTGGTGGATGGAGATGATAACCAGCAGGTTGAGAACTGTAGTAAGAAGAAAGATAAAGGACAGCACAATGTAACTAAACATGTTTTCAATGTGAGAACGCCTTATCTTTTTGCAAGAAGCATTAAAGAGGTGTGGAAAACAGAGTTCAGCTTCTCCTAGTGTCTCCATGTGTCCATCATGCAGTCGAGCAGGAGACTAGAAGATGGTGATCTCTCACAGCTTTTATCAACACTGTCTGTCATTCAACTCTCTCCCTCCCTTCTACACGACACATTTTTTTTCTTAGTAGAGCAGGGCAACCGTACGAGCAGGGCCGGCTCTCGCCATCTTTCCATGATGTCATGTGCCTAGAATATTCTGGGTTGTTCTCATGAGTTTTGAGCATTTCACTGCAATTTTTCCAGTTATTAACCCCATTATTGATTAGCTAATTTGAATGTTTTGTGGGAGAAGAGCTTTGAATCAGAAGCACTATAAACTATTTCTGTTCTTAGAATAAAACACCTGCTTCTGTTGATCATCTCTCCAGTCACTAATTGTCTGTAGAAGTAGTGGTGGTGGCCACTTCTCCCATCTTGAGAGGCTGTTGAATAGTGAATGCTCAGTGCATGGAACGTGTAGCTTCAACATACAAACTATTAGCTGAACCAGTAATTGTTCAACATAACATTAAATCTAGTTGTGGTTATGCATGACTGAAACAAGAGGTTGCACTATAATTAGTTACACATGCTCAACAATATTTTAACAATAAGGGCCATTTCATTGTTAACACATGGGCACACAGATGTGTATGCACTGTGATGCATCAAGATGCATTGGCCGCCATGATGCGTGCTTGCGTCTCAAAATGTGTTGTCCATTTTTTTTATACTCGACGCAGCGAGGTATGTAATACCATATGTCACCAGCAGGGGCAATACACAAGTCATGTAGTTTAACTGAACTTGTTATTAGTGCTGTCAAACAATTACAGTTTTAATCAGATTAATCAAAGGGTTTCTGTGGATTAATTTAGATTAATCACGATTAAATATCATTCATTTTTAATCTATATTAATCGTGTTTTATTTTGCATGAGCATACAGACTCAAGGAAGAAGGTAATATATGTGCACTTAACGTGTTTGTCACAAGCTGGGTGACGCATTAGCCAAAGCGGTAGCAGAATCCCCGACTAATGCGTGCTTCTTGTTAATGTGGACTTTTAAGATGGAAGTGCTTCAGAGAAAAGAAAACTCCTTCCTGCAGAGTGTGCATAATACTTATGTTCCGTCTTTGTTTTTTTTGTCCTCATATCTCCATCCAGAGGGCCAACGTGCTGTTTAGCGTTTTCCATCTTCATGGGTTGGTTCTGCTGCCTGTCACAACTGAATCAACTGCCCATTTATTCATGCGCGATGCTAACTCTGCTTGGACAAACTGCCCCAAATGCATTAACAGAGAAGTTCAGTCATTCTGCTCTACAGATGGGATATTTGCGTTAAAATCTTTAATCCGATTAATTATGATGATCCATTAGTCCACGTTAACTCGTTAATTTTGACAGCCCTAGTTGTTATATTTACAGAAGATGATGACGGTGATTCACCAGAGTCTGCGGCAGAAAGCGAGCCACTCAAGTCAGCAGGTCGAAGACAGACATTCAGAAATATTGGAAGTGCTTGTCCCGTTTCGAATTTGTACAGGCCAAACTAGAGGTTGGGATTCCTTGTCCTGATTCCGTCTCTGCTGCTGTTCAGAGACCGGACATACCGTCGTCTTTATTTGGCATGTTTTTTTTGCGCCGCTGATTCAAAATCAACATTTTTTTGTATTACAACCTGTTCTATGTTCTTTGTGCTCTTAAACTGAAGGGTCAGACAGGATGTTCACTAATAAAAAGTGACACGGGCATTTACCGATGGCTGTCTATGTGATTATTCTCTAGTGAATTTGGAAATGAGTAATTATGTGACACATGAGAACAGGAAGAAACGGTAACATGGAACAAATGCCCATGGGCCAGTAAATCTACTGACTGAGGTTTGTTATGCACCAGGCATTACTTATGTGGTTCTACACCACAGGGCCGTGTAGAGAGCTATAAAGGGGCAGGGGCTCAAACTTCCAAAAGGGCACATGAAAACGAATAACCACCAATTACAAAGTTCACATTTAGCAACAAGCAACATTATTAATCCACAGCAAGTCAAAGATTGACCAAATGGTCCAGATCAATGTTCTCAGTACTGGGTGTGTCCTCCCTGAGCCCTAACACAGGCTGTGCACCATCTGTGCACACTCTGGATCCACCTCCTGATCCTATCTTGGGGGGATGTTGTCCCACTCTTCCTGAAGGGCCTGTATGAGCATCTGGCGGTTGCCAGGTACTGGACGCCTAGTATACTCGGATCTACCAAGAATATCCCACACATGTTCAATGGGATTGAGATCTTTGACTTGCTGTGGATTAATAATGTTGCTTGATGCTAAATGTGAACTTTGTTGAACTACCCTTTGTCATATTTTACATTATCCTCTGGATACTCATCCACTGTTTTGTTGTTTGTTGTATTTCGTTTGTTAATTAAATGTTTTTTTAAGAACAAGAAATAATTTGTTTTCATATTTAATAAAATAGTGTGAAATGGCATCACATAGAATATATGATAAGTTTCTTTTGATGTTCAGTTTCTATATAAGTGAAAATAAAGATATAATGTGTAGAAGTTTTTGTGTGTTAATACCCTGCAAAAATCTAAATTTTACCACGTGTATTTTTCTCATTTCTAGTCAAAATATCTCATCACACTTAAAATAAGACAAAATCACCTAAAGAGTAACTTTTCAGTGAGATATAAAAACTTGGTTTTAGACAATAGATCTTGAAAATCTTATTTCAAGAAATCTTAGTAAGATAATTTTCACGTGTTCCATTGGCAGACTTTTTTGCTTAATTCAAGATTTTTTTTTTGCTCAATTCACCAAAAAAATCTGCCAATGGAACAAGTGAAAATTATCTCGGTAAGATTTCTTGAAATAAGATTTTCTAGATCCATTGTCTAAAAATAAGTTCTTTTTATCTCCCTTACAAGTTACTCTGTAGATGATTATGTCTTATTTTAAGTGTGATGAGATATTTTGACTAGTAAATGAGAATAATACACTTTGTAAGATTTTGATTTTTGCAGTGTAAGTCCAAGACAAATTCTTAAAAACAGATGTTAAATTATGTATAAAAGCATGACAGTGAAAGTTAATAACTAGAAATACCCTCATTTTACATCTGGTTTTACACCTGCTTTTACAGTGAAACATTGAATATTTAGTTTCTTTTCATTATAGGACATATTTATGATGATATTTAGGTCCACAGTTAAGAAATAACCATGTAGAGGAAGTGTTAACCCAAGCCAAACCATTTAACATTACATGATAATAATAAAGTTTATATTGTAGTATTTCTAGCTGTATCATTTAATATTGACCAGGTCGATGGGAATATTTGTGGAGGTTTGTGGTTATTTCAAATAAGATTCACTCAAGATGTTTGAGGCGAACATGGATATTACAATAACCGATCCAGCAGTTTCTGAAACAAAACCAGAAATGTCAAAGTGTTGGCACTGATGAAAGAGTCAGGGGATTTTACATAAGTTGTATGACTCTTGTACACCAAAAGGGCCGGATTTAGGTATTGGATGAGAAGAAGAGTTGGATCTGTTTTTTTTTTTTTTTTTTTTTTTTGATGCAATTTTATATTGGTTTAGCAGAATTTAATTACTTCAGCACATTTTAACCAATTAAGACCCAGTGGTACTTTTATGGCAGCTTCTAAATGATTTTTTTTCTCTCTTTTTAATGTTTCTCATGTGATTTATCACCATTTATTATAATAAAAACCTCTGTGTTTTGCATTTTTCAGTGTAAATCACTTCCTTTACCTTATATTTAATTTACTGATCATGTAGATGTTCATTAAAGCTCAGAGTAAACTTAAAGGTATTATGCAAAAACAGAGAAAACTGAAGAAAAAGTGACTGTTTCAGCAAGTGAGGACTATTATCATGCGTTATAATTTTACAGCTAAAACTCAACAGTTTATGGAAATAAAACATAAGCAGATCTGTGTGAGTGCTTCAGCAGGACTCAGACTCAGGTGTGCACCCAGTTGTTAGAGTGAGCTAGTCTGGGAGCTCATTCCATGATGTGACGATGATATTGAATTATTTACTCACGATCGTGTTTTGGCCCCAAAACTATAGTTGTTGAAGAATAGGACCAGGACCAAAAGTGAATGTTTTGGGCAGATAGCGGGGTGGACTCTCACGTTCCTGGAATCGCGGAGCTTCCCTCCTCCTCGTTCGTTCTCCAGACCGCATGACATGTGCACGTGTGTGTGTTGCAAGCAAGGTTGCACAGGAGGAAGGGGCGGGGCGTGACAGAGATGAAAGGGCACCATGACCAGGTCCAGTGACAGCCAAATTAAACCACTCTTAACATTTATTATCATTGATCAAAACTTTAGTCACGAAAATTTTAGTCATGCAGTTTTTTGCGTAAAAAAAAAAAAAAAACAGTAAAAAGGGTACTGGTATGCAGAGGATCAAAATGGCAGGGCTCAAAGCCCCCCTGGCCCCCTGCTTTGCACGTGCCAGAATATGATACATATTTTTTTCAGTATTTCTGCAAATTAATATATTGTCATTATTTTATACAGATTGTACATGTGCGTAAAAGGGTCAGACTTAATTTATGGCATTACTATCTTATCTCTGTCTCCTAAACACATCGGAGATGTCCACAGCATTGCATTATATTTTCTATAAATGTTCCATTTCTTTATCTGTTTTCCATGTATCCTAAGATTTCAGGCCCATCACTCCACAGACTCTACAGTACATTGATCTGACTGGAGCCAGGCTGCAGAATCTGAAGTGTAAAAATGAGTCTCAGACATTTTCTAAACCAGGGATAAAAACATGCATAGATCACAGGGTTTAGACAAGAGTTAAAAGAGAAAAGACATATTACAAAAGCTGCAGTTGAGGCACCGAGTAAGGTGTCCTGGCCTGTAATGACAACAAAGAAAGCTGGACAGACACATATTAGAAACACAAGTACAACAACACCCAGAGTCCTGGCTGCTTTCAGCTCAGATTTTTTAACACTTACAGTCAGTGAACCCTGGACTTTGACAGATGTAACATGTGATCGCATGACACGGGCCTGAGTCACAGCCACCACAAATACCCTCATGTACAAAAAAATAATAACAGTGAGAGGACCAAGAAAAGTCAAAATAAGATCAACAAGTCCTGCAACATAATTAACAACAACTACACACTCTCCAATGCAGGAGTTATATAGACCTGGTTCTTCCAGGTTATCCTTCATCAACAGAGTGTGACAAAGTGCAGAAAGAAACCAACACACACAAACACATAGTCTAACTCTTTTCGGACTGACTTTAGTTGAATAATGCAGAGGGTCACATATGGCCACATAACGGTCAGCTGATATGAGAACCATTGTTCCTACTGAGGCAGATGTAATAATGTAATTTAAAACATAATACACAGTGCACATGAGATCACTAAGATACCAGCATCCATCTATCTGGATAATCTGAAAGGACATGAGCAGACCCACGAGGAAATCAGAGACAGCCAGAGAGAGGAGGAGGAGGTTGGTGGGGGTTTGAAGCTGCCTGGAGAGAGAAAAGAGGAAACTATCACATGTAGAGTCACTTATTTGACCTTAATATCATCAGTATTCCAGTAGCTGAAGCAGAAAGAAAATGTTTAGAAGTTTCTAATAATAAAACAATAAAAATCATATATAATATTACTTGTAGTGGTGGATAGAGATGATAACCAGCAGGTTGAGAACTGTAGTAAGAAGAAAGATAAAGGACAGCACAATGTAACTAAACATGTTTTCAATGTGAGAACGCCTTATCTTTTTGCAAGAAGCATTAAAGAGGTGTGGAAAACAGAGTTCAGCTTCTCCTAGTGTCTCCATGTGTCCATCATGCAGTCGAGCAGGAGACTAGAAGATGGTGATCTCTCACAGCTTTTATCAACACTGTCTGTCATTCAACTCTCTCCCTCCCTTCTACACGACACATTTTTTTTCTTAGTAGAGCAGGGCAACCGTACGAGCAGGGCCGGCTCTCGCCATCTTTCCATGATGTCATGTGCCTAGAATATTCTGGGTTGTTCTCATGAGTTTTGAGCATTTCACTGCAATTTTTCCAGTTATTAACCCCATTATTGATTAGCTAATTTGAATGTTTTGTGGGAGAAGAGCTTTGAATCAGAAGCACTATAAACTATTTCTGTTCTTAGAATAAAACACCTGCTTCTGTTGATCTTCTCTCCAGTCACTAATTGTCTGTAGAAGTAGTGGTGGTGGCCACTTCTCCCATCTTGAGAGGCTGTTGAATAGTGAATGCTCAGTGCATGGAATGTGTAGCTTCAACATACAAACTATTAACTGAACCAGTAATTGTTCAACATAACATTAAATCTAGTTGTGGTTATGCATGACTGAAACAAGAGGTTGCACTATAATTAGTTACACATGCTCAACAATATTTTAACAATAAGGGCCATTTCATTGTTAACACATGGGCACACAGATGTGTATGCACTGTGATGCATCAAGATGCATTGGCCGCCATGATGCGTGCTTGCGTCTCAAAATGTGTTGTCCATTTTTTTTATACTCGACGCAGCGAGGTATGTAATACCATATGTCACCAGCAGGGGCAATACACAAGTCATGTAGTTTAACTGAACTTGTTATTAGTGCTGTCAAACAGTTACACTTTTAATCAGATTAGTCAAAGGGTTTCTGTGGATTAATTTAGATTAATCATGATTAAATATCATTCATTTTTAATCTATATTAATCGTGTTTTATTTTGCATGAACATACAGACTCAAGGAAGAAGGTAATATATGTGCACTTAACGTGTTTGTCACAAGCTGGGTGACGCATTAGCCAAAGCGGTAGCAGAATCCCCGACTAATGCGTGCTTCTTGTTAATGTGGAATTTTAAGATGGAAGTGCTTCGGAGAAAAGAAAACTCCTTCCTGCAGAGTGTGCATAATACTTATGTTCCGTCTTTGTTTTTTTTGTCCTCATATCTCCATCCAGAGGGCCAACGTGCTGTTTAGCGTTTTCCATCTTCATGGGTTGGTTCTGCTGCCTGTCACAACTGAATCAACTGCCCATTTATTCATGCGCGATGCTAACTCTGCTTGGACAAACTGCCCCAAATGCATTAACAGAGAAGTTCAGTCATTCTGCTCTACAGATGGGATATTTGCGTTAAAATCTTTAATCCGATTAATTATGATGATCCATTAGTCCACGTTAACTCGTTAATTTTGACAGCCCTAGTTGTTATATTTACAGAAGATGATGACGGTGATTCACCAGAGTCTGCGGTAGAAAGCGAGCCACTCAAGTCAGCAGGTCGAAGACAGACATTCAGAAATATTGGAAGTGCTTGTCCCGTTTCGAATTTGTACAGGCCAAACTAGAGGTTGGGATTCCTTGTCCTGATTCCGTCTCTGCTGCTGTTCAGAGACCGGACATACCGTCGTCTTTATTTGGCATGTTTTTTTTGCGCCGCTGATTCAAAATAAACGTTTTTTTGTATTACAACCTGTTCTATGTTCTTTGTGCTCTTAAACTGAAGGGTCAGACAGGATGTTCACTAATAAAAAGTGACACGGGCATTTACCGATGGCTGTCTATGTGATTATTCTCTAGTGAATTTGGAAATGAGTAATTATGTGACACATAAGAACAGGAAGAAACGGTAACATGGAACAAATGCCCATGGGCCAGTAAATCTACTGCCTGAGGTTTGTTTATGCACCATGCATTACTTATGTGGTTCTACACCAGAAGGTATAGCACTGGGGGTGGAATCCTTCCATTTGATGAGAGTGTTCTGTTAACATTGATGCAGTTCTCTGCAAACCTCTCCATTCTGATTATTGTGGTGAAGAATGACTAGAATGTAAAACTTGAAACAGTTGGTGCTTTTCGCTTTCCTGCATATCAGTTCTAAAAAGGAAAATGATAGAAAGGCCACATTTAGACCCTGTTTTTAATGTGATTTCTCCATAGTACATTGGTCCTGGTGCTCATGTAGCAGCTTTGTCACAATTGGGTTGACACTCTAAACCAGGGCTCACCAACACGGTGCCCGCGGGCACCAGGTCGTCCGCCGGGACCACGCGAGTCGCCCGCAGGCCTGTTCTAAAAACAGAACTAGTTCAGGGTTCTCCAACATGTTGCTCGCGATCTACCGGTGGCTCTCCAAGGGTCACTAATATAAGAACACAAAGTTGATTCGTCATTTGGTAGAACAGGTCTAAATTTCCACCCAATCAAAATTACAAGTGTCCCCCTCCCGAGATGAAATGGTCAACTAGCTGTCAATCAAACTTTAGCGCTGGTTTGCTGCCTGTCATTGGAGAGGGGCGGGGCCCAGGATGAGTCAGATGCCAGGCAGGTAGTGGGTTTAGCCCCACAACGATGTCGGCCAAATATAGTCAGGGAGTTATTTTCACGAGCAATGAGGCACGGACTTCTGTTTGACAAATGTGAAAGACGAGTGTGTGTGTGTGTGTGTGTGTGTGTGTGTGTGTGTGTGTGTGTGTGTGTGTGTGTGTGTGTGTGTGGTCTGTGGCGCATTCTGGAAGTCAGTAAAAGATGCAACGTGGAGCAGAATTTCACCAAAGTTCACAGCAACTTTTCTGGAGATTCTCCAGTGGGAATCAGCCTCCGTGAAGAGAAGGTAAAAGAGCTGAAAACTAAAGTCCAAAAACAACAGTCCATGTTCACTAAACTGACCAAGGCCAGCGCTTCAACAGAGGCATCAGTAAAGTGGTTCACATCCTGGACAAGTGCAAACATATGTACACTATCTGCGCATGCGCTCAGACAGCTGGAGTCGGACCTGAACAGGTGCCTCTGCATTTGACTCCAGTGTGAGGACTCTGTAGAAGTGACGGGGATGGTGGATTTATGTGCACAAAGTTCTGGTTTTAATTAATATGTTTTGACAGCATATGTGAATTTAGAAAAGGTCAAATCCTTCAGAAAAACAGCAGCACATGCTAGTGAAGTTTTAATGTGTAAGTGACAACATTCGTTTTCACAATTTCAAAGTATTAAAAATGCACATACAGGTGTGTATTATTTGTTTTTAGTAATTCTATAAAAATATGCAGGATTGTTCCATTTCATAATTTTTGACATAGTATTAAAATATTTAGGAACACAGCATGCAAATGCTTGTATTTTTTTTCTACTTTTGATTTTCTTAATTAAAGTAAAACAATAGTTTCATATTAACACTTTTTAAGTATTGTAAATGTTAAAACAAAGATATATAAATAAGTAAAATAAATGAAGAGCACAGTGTTACAAACATATGATACAAAATATGTGTATGTATGTAAAATAGCTATGTAAATAAATGTTGCTAAATTAGAGTAGCCCTCCGGCAACTTCATTAGGTAAAAGTAGCTCACAGAAGAGAAAAGGTTGGTGACCCCAGCTCTAAACAGCATCTACATTTGGAACCCTGGACTCAGTCTCACAGTGACAGCTCTCTGAGTTTTTGGTTTTCTTCGGGATGTGTTTTGAGGAATCTTTCAGATTTTGTCAAGACAGTGGTCTCTGTGACTTCAGGTGACCCATATTTATCTCTCAATTGAGCTGCAAGCTGAAATGATAGATCTGTCACCAGTGGCTGTGTACTCAGCTGCTCAAAACAAGTATTTGTGGAACCAGCACTACAAAATCCTTTAAATGCAATGCAAAAAACCCCCCAACACCCCTGTTTCTATACTGCTTTTTATTAATATAAATGAATACTAGCAAACCTTTAATGCATGTCTAACTCCAGACTGGTTACATGTAAAGTCAGAATATAGCATACGTAATCACAATATGGACTTTTGGCAAAATATGATATAAATATATATTTTTCAGTATTTCTGCAAATCAATATATTGTCATTATTTAATGCAGATTATAAATGTGCATAAAAAAAAAAATCTGACTTCATTTATGGCATTAACCATAATCTTATCTCGATCTCCTATAAACATCAGAGATGCCCACAGCATTGTGTCTATTTTCTTTATATGTTCCATTTCTTTTCCTGTTTTTCATGTATTCTGAGATTTCCGGCGCATCACTCCACAGAATCTACAGTACTTTGATCTGACTGGAGCCAGGCTGCAGAATCTGAAGTGAAAAAATTAGTCTCAAACATTTCCTAAACCAGGGGTAAAAACAGGCATAGATCACAGGGTTTAGACAAGAGTTAAAGTTGAAAAGGCCAAGTACAACAGCTGCAGATGAGACACTGAGTAAGGTGTCCTGGCCTGTGATGACAACAAAGAAATATGGACAGACACATATTAGAAACACAAGTACAACAACACCCAGAGTCCTGGCTGCTTTCAGCTCAGATTTTTTTACACTTACAGTCAGTGAACCCTGGACTTTGACAGATGTAACGTGTGATCGCATGGCACGGGCCTGAGTCACAGCCACCACAAATACCCTCATGTACAGAAAAATAATAACAGTAAAAGGACCAAGAAAAGTCAAAACAACATCAACAAGTCCTGCAACATAATTAACAACAACTACACACTCTCCAATGCAGGAGTTATACCGGCCTGGTTCTGCCAGATTATCCTTCATCAACAGAGTGTGACAAAGTGCAGAAACAAACCAACACAGACAAACACATCGTCTAACTCTTTTTGAATTGACTTTAGTTGAATAATGCAGAGGGTCACATATGGCCACATAACGGTCAATTGATATGAGAACCATTGTTCCTACTGAGGCAGATGTAGTAATGTAAGATGCAACATTATATATAGTGCACATGAGATCACTAAGATACCAGCATCCATCTATGAGGATAATCTGAAAGGACATGAGCAGACCCACGAAGAAATCAGAGACAGCCAGAGAGAGGAGGAGCAGGTTGGTGGGGGTTTGAAGCTGCCTGGAGAGAGAAAAGAGGAAACTATCACATGTAGAGTCACTTATTTGACCTTAATATCATCATCATTCCAGTAGCTGGAGCACAAAGAAAATGTTTAGAAGTTTGCAAAAATAAAACAGTAAAAATCACATATAATATTACTTGTAGTGGTGGATAGAGATGATAAGCAGCAGGTTGAGAACTGTAGTAAGAAGAAAGATAGAGGACAGCACAATGTAAATAAACATGTTTTCAATGTGAGGACGCATAATCTTTTTGCAAGAAACATTAAAGAGGTGTGGAAAACAGAGTTCAGCTTCTCCTAGTGTCTCCATGTGTCCATCATCCAGTCGACTAGTAGCTGGTGATCTCATGCATCTTTTATCAACACTGTCATACAACACTCTCCCTCCCTTCCACGCAACACTTTTTTTTTTCTTAGCAGAGGAGGGCCAGCTCTAGCCACTTTGATGTCCTGGGCAAGATATAGATTTTTACTCAAAAATATCACGTACAATTAAATAGATCTAAGTGTAAGCAACTTAAATAACTGAAGAAAGCACAACAAAGAATGATCCGTTTGCAGGGATATTTTCTTTATTCAAATAAAATACTGTAACAGCAGTACACATACATGTAAGCAGTTACATGGGTAATTGAATGCAGTTAGGCAAGAATGGAGGTAGAAACGGCAGTGAAGGGAATACGACATTTAAATAGTTTAAATCTAACTTGGAATGGATCTCTATTGTTTGAAATTGTGCAGTTGAGGGCTTGGACGGCCTTTTCATGGTGATACATTCTGCAGCCTGTACCTGGATGATTTGCATGACACCTGTCATTCAGATACGCTCTATCTCTATCTCTCTTTCTCTCACTCACTCACTCACTCACACACACACACACACACACACACACACACACACACACACACACACACACACACACACACACACACACACACACACACACACACACACACATATCATGTAACTGAACAGTGGGCACCAGGTAAGGAAGAGCTCACCTGAGGAGAAATTACAGGGAGATTATTGTTTAGTTTTTTTCTCATTTCTTTATTTTAAGGACAGATTCACTTTTTTTTTTTTTTTGGATGACCAGATGCTCCCTCTCCAGTGGTTGGCGCCCTAAGCAACCCTAGGCCTATATGACCTATGTCCTGAGTACGAGGTATGACAAGTGACATGTATGTTAACTTACTGACCTGATATGTGAGACTTCACAGGATACACACCCTCCATAAGAATATTATCATTCATATGTAGCAACTCAAAGATGGCACAAGTGTGTCAATTTTAGTATGACAGATGTCACGGTGCACTCCTTCATTGCCAGAGACCCCTCACTCAGACTCATTATCATCTTCACTTTCTGGCACTGCAGCTGGAGCAGATCTTCATTAGGAGCCTATGTAAGCAGCTCTTCTGCTCAGGTGCGGTGCTGGATCATTGCTGTTGCTACCACTGCTTCTCAGATCCCCACAGTGCATCACAGATACACAAGAACTTTATGCCATAATCCACTGAATCCTGTCGTGATGAACTCTGTCATTACTTCCACCCTCAGGTTTTTTGTTATTCACATTGTTATTAATTTTTTGTTAATAAAACACTTTATTCCTTTCAGCACTGTACGTATGAGTTCAGTCTTTTACTCAGACTTGACAACAGAAAACTGTTTTAGCCAGTCTTTCACTGTTTGTACTCTGGAGTTTTAAGTCTAAGATGTAGCTCAGAGACTGGAACTAAAGGGTTGAATTTCTCTTCATCACCACTTGCTTGTTACATAGAAATAAATGTTTTGATTTAACCATTGTCGAGGACTAGGGTGTTCAAATTAGTGATGTTAGTGGTCCTGTGGTAGAGGACTGCATATGGGGGTTTCAAATCAGATTAAACGATAAAATCAATAAAAATTGGAAGGTTTACAATTGGGCAGAGAGGAACTTTATGTGTCAAGAAAAGGCCAGAGACCCCGCCCCCGAAAGGGAGGCAAGGGGTCTTGTTTTTGGCTCAGTTTGTTTGTTTAACAGTCTAGCAGTAAAACTATTGGTTGAATTCATACCAAATTGGGTTTATAGATTGCCAGTGACCCAGAATAGATTTCATTACATTTTGTGAAAAATATGTCAAAGTTCCAAATTTTTTATGAATTTTTAAAATGTTTTTTCTTCTCCTATTAACTAGTAAAGGGTGACATTTCAAATGTCTAAAAACATCAATTTTGTTTCAATTTACCTCAAACTTGGCACATATATAGAAGCATTTGATATGCTGACATCAGCACACACATAGACAGGATGACATCAGCTGGATCAATGCCAAAACAAGCTACAATCTGTACGAGGGGCGGGGTTTATGCCTGGCACCACTTGTTACAGTTAAAAAATGCAAATAAAAAAATGATTAAAATGCTAAAATGAATAATTATGTGACACATAAGAACAGGAAAATAGGATAATATGGCCCATAGGCATTTGTTTAATATGTATGCAGTAAATCTACTGACTGAGGTTTGTTATGCACCAGGCATTACTGATGTGGTTCTACACCAGGAGGCATAGCACTGGGGGTGGAATCCTTCCATTTGATGAGAGTGTTCTGTTAACATTGATGTGATTCTCTGTAAACCTCACCATTTTGATTATTGTGGTGAAGAATGACGAGAATGTAAAACTTGAAACAGTTGGTGCTTTTGCTTCCATGCATAGGCCACAAGGCCACATTTAGACCCTGTTTGTAATGTGATTTCTCCATAGTACATTGGTCCTGGCGCTCATGCAGCAGCTTTGTCACAATTGGGTTGACACTCTAAACAGTATCTACATTTGGAACCCTGGACTCAGTCTCACAGTGACAGCTCTCTGAGTTTTTGGTTTTCTTCGGGACGTGTTTTGAGGAATCTTTCACATTTTGTCAAGACAGTGGTCTCTGTGACTTCAGGTGACCCATATTTATCTCTCAATTGAGCTGCAAGCTGAAATGATAGATCTGTCACCAGTGGCTGTGTACTCAGCTGCTCAAAACAAGTATTTGTGGAACCAACACTAAAAAAATCCTTTAAATGCAGTGCAAAAAAAAAAACAAACAAACCCTACACACCTGTTTCTATACTGCCTTTTATTAATATAAATGAATACTAGCAAACCCTTAATGCATGTCTAACTCCAGACTGGTTACATGTAAAGTCAGAATATAGCATACATAATCACAATATGGACTTTTGGCAGAATATGATTTTTTTGCCTTTTTTTCAGTATTTCTGCAAATTAATATATTGTCATTATTTTATACAGATTATACATGTGCATAAAAGGGTCAGACTTAATTTATGGCATTACTATCTTATCTCTGTCTTCTAAACACATCAGAGATGCCCACAGCATTGTGTCTATTTTCTTTATATGTTTCATTTCTTTATCTGTTTTTCATGTATCCTAAGGTTTCCGGCTCATCACTCCACAGAGTGTGTGATTAGCAGCTGCTTTATCAGAGAAGATATTTTAAACAGGTTATTAGTGACAGTTTATCGTTTATATATTGTACACTATTTTCAAACTCTGTACCCTGGTGAAAGGCAACGCTATGCTGAGTAACTGGCTGTGGTTCACGGTTCACGGCACAGCCTGGAGGCAGAGGCCTGTTGAGCCAGAACACCAGATGCAGAGGCCGGCCGGTGCCGGTGTCCTGTTGAGCCAGAACACCGGACATTGGAGCCACGCCCTGCACCCAGCCCCGTCTGAGCCCGGTGGGCACGGTGCACAGTTTGGGCTCTGCGTCCAGCCCCAGCCGTCCCTCACGCCTGACCTGTGACCAAAGAACCGCAACAACATGGATAACCTGTTGTTCACCATTTTTAATGGTTATACGTAATATACAGTCGACATGTGACCGTAGGTCTACTACCATACGCTGAACTCTGTCTCTGGGCACTGAGTTCCTTATATTTTTCTCCCACGTTGGTTAAAACAGAGGGGGTCCAGTAGAAAGACTTCTCACCATGTCCCGCTGTGTTTGAGCAGCCTACAATTATTAAGTACAATTATCTGTTTAACAAGCATGGCACTGCTCTTTCTAGCTTGTGGGTTGCCTTCCAATATGGCCGTGTAAATGTAAATCACATGACCCGTGATGTCATGGGGCATCGGTCTATAGTTTGCTAGTGTGACTTGGCCAGCTGTTGAGTTTTAACCACTATAACCACAAATTATGGAGTTTTTAAGAAAAGGTAATATTGGAACAAATGTTATCATTGGGTTTTATTTTAGTTGTTTTGCTGAACCTGGTGGTGTTTGGTTAAGTTTGTCAGCTGAGGTCATATGCTAATTAGGAGGAGAGTTGCTGTAGAGCTGAGCTCTGCCAAAAAAAGTTCATTAAAGTTATTATTCATGAGTTAAAGGAAGTGAAACTTCTGTCACTTGGTGTTTGTAAGATCCGACTCATCCTATAAGAATTCTGTTGAGTTTTGAGTTTGCTAATGTTGGGTTTTTAATCAGTTTATAATCCGTGCTAACGCAAACATGCTAAGTTAGCCACTATGCTATCTGCTGGTTAATGTCTTATTGTGTGTCTTATCAGAGCACAGCTTGGCAGACACACAGTGTTCACAGCTAACCACTGCTTTCTGCTTGGACCACAGTCCTATAATAATAAAACTTAAACATGGTAAATTGTCTATCTCCTTATGAGTACAGTACAACTGCAGAATGAATGAACTTGTACAGTTAGCTCCACTCACGTAAGTAGCCTACCCAAGATAACACCAACCTGTCTCCCCAAAGTTAACTTTCCAAAGTAATAAAGTCAGTCCTTTCAGTGGTCAACCCCACTACTCAGAAGTATAACACACACAACGGTACATACAGTAGTGACACAACGGTTGTGTGTGGTTTATTTCAGATTTACCATGCTCACTGCTGTTTCTCCCTTTGAATAACATGTGTGTTCTTAGTTTGTTTGGAACTATTCAGGCTTACGTGAACCACATGTTCACCAGAGTGGTGACATCAAAGCGTGTCATAACTCTCTTTATAGGGCTCTGCACCGGGTCAGGAAGAGCTCACCTGTGGCCAAATTACAGGGGGTTATCGGTTAGTCTATTTGCATTCCTCTCTTCTGGTTTAATTTAATTGATTATTATTTATGTTTTATTGATTATGTTTTAATTGTAATTGTGTGTTTTAACTTGTCTCTTTTCCATTTTTGTAAACCACTGTGAATTACCCTGTGTATTAGTTGTGCTATACAAATAAATTTGCCGTGCCTTAGTTTTTTTTTTTTTCTCATATCTTTATTTTAAAGACAGAACATGAGAAATTGTCACATTACCAGTACTATTATTTCTTTATTCACTTTTTTTTTTTTTTTCTTTTGGCCTACCAGTGGAACCCCCTCCAGTGGTTGGTGCCCAAGGTAACCGCTTATATGACCTAGCCTATGCCCTGAGCACAAGGTATGACAAGTTACATGTATATTAACTTACTGACCTGATATGTGAGACTCCACAGGATACACACGCTCCATAACAATATTATTATTCATATGTAGTAACTCAAAGATGGCACAAGTGTGTCATTTTTACTATGACAGATGTCACGGTGCACTGCTTTGTTGCCACAGACCTCTCACTCAGACTCACTGGGCCTCATTCACATTCTGCTTTCATGGCATCACTACCTTATCTTTATTTTCTATGAACATCAGAGATGCCCACAGCATTGTGTGTATTTTCTTAATATGTTCAAACACCTTCCCATTGATTTCTGTTTTTCATGTTTCTCTACAGTACATTGATCTGACTGGAGCCAGGCTGCAGAATCTGAAGCGTAAAAATGAGTCTCAGACATTTTCTAAACCAGGGGTAAAAACAGGCATAGATCACAGGGTTTAGACAGGAGTTAAAATAGAAAAGACATATTACAAAAGCTGCAGATGAGGCACTGAGTAAGGTGTCCTGGCCTGTAATGGCGACAAAGAAAGCTGGAAGGACACATATTAGAAACACAAGTACAACAACACCCAGAGTCCTGGCTGCTTTCAGCTCAGATTTTTTAACACTTTCAGTCAGTGAACCCTGGACTTTGACAGATGTAATGTGTGATCGCATGGCACGGGCCTGAGTCACAGCCACCACAAATACCCTCATGTACAGAAAAATAATAACAGTGAGAGGACCAAGAAAAGTCAAAACAACATCAACAAGTCCTGCAACATAATTAATAACAACTACACACTCTCCAATGCAGGAGTTATACCAGCCTGGTTCTGCCAGATTATCCTTCAACAACAGAGTGTGACAAAGTGCGGAAAGAAACCAACACACACAAACACATAGTTTAACTCTTTTTGGACTGACTTTAGTTGAATAATGCAGAGGGTCACATATGGCCATATAACGGTCAACTGATATGAGAACCATTGTTCCTACTGAGGCAGCTGTAATAATGCAAGATACAACATTATATACAGGGCACATGAGATCACTAAGATACCAGCATCCATCTATGAGGATAATCTGAAAAGACATGAGCAGACCCACCAAGAAATCAGAGACAGCCAGAGAGAGGAGGAGGAGGTTGGTGGGGGTTTGAAGCTGCCTGGAGAGAGAAAAGAGGAAACTATCACATGTAGAGTCACTTATTTGACCTTAATATCATCATTATTCCAGTAGCTGAAGCACGAAGAAAATGTCTGGAAATGTGCAACAGTAAAACAATAAAAATCACATATAATATTACTTGTAGTGGTGGATAGAGATGATAACCAGCAGGTTGAGAACTGTAGTAAAAAGAGAGATGGAGGACAGCACAATGTAAATAAACATGTTTTCAATGTGAGAACGCCTTATCTTTTTGCAAGAAGCGTTAAAGAGGTGTGGAAAACAGAGTTCAGCTTCTCCTAGTGTCTCCATGTGTCCATCATCCAGTCAAGCAGGAGACTAGAAGATGGTGATCTCTCACAGCTTTTATCAACACTGTCTGTCATTCAACTCTCTCCCTCCTATCAACGTGACACATTTTTTTTCTTAGTAGAACAGGGCAACAGTACAAGCAGGGCCGGCTCTAGGCATTTTGGTGCCCTATGTGAGATATGGATTAGGTCCCCCCCCACACACACACACACACACACACGGACACAGCCAAAGATGAGAAGAGAAATTCTGGGTCTACAGCCATCTTACCCACCTTCGCTCTTTAATTCTTTCGCAAATTTTCTTTCTCCACACTTTTACATATACAATGAATTAAATTTTATCAATAAAAACATTCTTCTAGTACAGGTTCTGTGTGTGTGTGTGTGTGTATATATATATATATATATATACACACACACATACATACATATACATATACATATATATATGTATATATGTATATATATATAGATATACATATATAGATATACATATATACATATATATATACACACATATATATATATATATATATATATATATATATATATATATATATATATATATATATATATATACATACATATATATATATACACATACATATATAGATATACATATATACATATATATATATACACATATATATATATATATTAGTGTTGGGCAGCGATTAAAATTTTTAATCGCAATTAATCATGTGGATTTCTGCGATTAATCACGATTAATCACATAGTTATATAGGGGTGGGGGGTTGCCGGCATCAACAGCGTGTATTGCCTTTAAGTGATATTTCAGACTCGAAGTACTCTGGTGATAAAAATAATTCCACATTGCAGTGCTTCCAAACACCTGTGTCCTTCTCAACCCCACCATCTGAAGACATTTAAAATGAAAATGTCCATGGAAAAGACCGGTACTTTTCTCCCTGTTTATGTCCACACCAGTTTATTTCCGGTTGTGAGTGACTGACAGGCGTCTTAAGCCCACTAATAAGTATTAATACTAATAAGACCAATAATATGTGATGTTCAGTTGTTCAAAGCAAGCAAAGGGGGCCCTCTAGTGGTCGGAATAAGTTGCACAAACGTATGTTTTGTCCTTTCGGTGTTACCATAGCCAGTTCAGACATAAGAAGGAACTAACGGACACGGTTTTTTCACTGTTTGCATGGCCCCAAAAACATTTGCCTGTAAGTATTTTGTGTTCAGTTGTTGTAAGAATGAATGAATAGTATAAAATATCTCTAATGTGAACCTTTTGTTACTGGATAAAAAGACGTAAATCTTAAATTAATCTGTAAATGCTAATCGTTAGTGTGTCTATGGATTTTCCCATTCAAATTAGCATCGAGCTAGTGGTCTTTATCCCATTCATTTAAATGTATAATGCCATGTAAATGTACTAAGTGAACATAACTGAGACATATTTTGTATGCATGTTGCAGTTTTACAGTGAGTCTGCAGTAAAAGATTTGGACAAAAGCTTTGGGCTTTTCTTGTTAAACCTGTTGTCTATCTGCCGAGCTAATCGCTACACGCACACAAGCAGAAGAATAGGAGTTATAATTGTACTGGCCTCGCTAAGACGTCTGTAGCTTAAACATGTTAATAACACATTGTAATAAACACATCCAAAATAACGCCATAAATATGTTTCTAACGGCACGTTTGCATGTGAAATTATCTAGTAAACAACAGAATGATTGATACATACAGGTGTTGAACTGCAGGAGTTAAAGTTTAATTCAGCATTACTCGGAAAGTTAGCTTTCTCCTCTCAGCTAAGTGCACAGTTCACACAGAGCACGGCGCTTGGTGCTTGTGGAGCGGCAAAATAAAAGCACGAGTTTCAATATAAGAGTCCATATGTATAAATGAACTAAGACTTGCTTGAAAGGCAGAATGGCATTAACGGGAGCGTTATTATCGCGTTAAAAAAATTGTTGAAGTTATTTAATGAATGCGTTAACGCGGTAATAACGCGTTAACTTGCAGCCCTAATAGGGCTGGGTTAACTTGCCCAGCCCGTTAACGCGTTATTACCACGTTAACGCATTCATTAAATAAATGCCGACAATTTTTTAAATCTCACGTTAATGCCGTTCTGCCTTTCAAACAAGTCTTAGGTCATCTGTTATTATTTGTAAATACTGTATATGGTATATTTTCTGTGCAGAGATGGAAATATAAAAGACAGTTAATGCAAACACAACCGTTTGTTCTCTTTTATTCCCTCACCCAATGAGAATCGATAACAGAATCAATAAGGAATCGGATCGATAAGCAAAATCGATAATGGAATCGGTATTGTTAAATTCTTATCAATTCCCATCCCTAGTTGCACCCCTAATGTCTTGGCTCACTTACTGTATTAGTTTGAATACTAGTGTGTTATGTTTTATCGATTCGATATGCTGTTGTATATTACTGATTTTCATTGATGCATTTCTGGAAAGCATTTTGGTCAGCAGAAGTTGTTTTAAATGTGCTATATAAATAAAATTGAATTGAATTAAATGGGGGTTTCAAATCAGATAAAACCATAAAATCAATAAAAATGCAAAGGTTTAAAATTGGGCAGAGAGAAACTTTATGTGTCAAGAAAAGGTCAGAGATTAAAATGATTAAACCTCATTTATTAGTTTAAAAGTGCAAATACAAAATGATTAAAATGAGTAACTATGTGACACATAAGAACAGGAAAATAGGATAATATTAAACAAATACCCACAGGCCAGTAAAACTACTGACTGAGGTTCATTAAGTGACAGGACTTGGCCCTTTTGAGATTATTTAACCTCAAGGAAATTATGTTCTTAGAAATAAAGTCAGACTATAGCATACAGTGTCACAGAAATATTGAATATTGAGCAAGGATAGGATCATAGGATGCCCCCCCCCCCAATAACCTCACAAATTGTTATATTGTGACAAAAAAATACATATAATTATAAAAAAAATAAAATTAAAAAAAAAAGCCATTCTTCATTCATGGCATCACTACCTCTTATTTATTTTCTATCAACATCAGAGATGCCCATAGGATTGTGTGTAGTTTTTCTTATGTACATAGACCTCTACATTGATTTCTGTTTTTCATGTGTCTCTACAGTATACTGATCTGACTGGAGCCAGGCTGCAGAATCTGAAGTGTAAAAATGAGTCTCAGACATTTTCTAAACCAGGGGTAAAAACAGGCATAGATCACAGGGTTTAGACAGGAGTTAAAATAGAAAAGACATATCACAAAAGCTGCAGATGAGGCACTGAGTAAGGTGTCCTGGCCTGTAATGACAACAAAGAAATATGGACAGACACATATTAGAAACACAAGTACAACAACACCCAGAGTCCTGGCTGCTTTCAGCTCAGATTTTTTAACATTTACAGTCAATGAACCCTGGACTTTGACAGATGTAACGTGTGATCGCATGGCACGGGCCTGAGTCACAGCCACCACAAATACCCTCACGTACAAAAAAATAATAACAGTAAAAGGACCAAGAAAAGACAAAATAAGATCAACAAGTCCTGCAACATAATTAATAACAACTACACACTCTCCAATGCAGGAGTTATACCGGCCAGGTTCTGCCAGATTATCCTTCAACAACAGAGTGTGACAAAGTGCAGAAAGAAACCAACACACACAAACACATAGTTTAACTCTTTTTGGACTGACTTTAGTTGAATAATGCAGAGGGTCACATATGGCCATATAACGGTCAACTGATATGAGAACCATTGTTCCTATAGAAGCAGATGTAATAATGCAATCTAAAACATAATACACAGTGCACATGAGATCACTAAGATACCAGCATCCATCCATGAGGATAATCTGAAAGGAAATGAGCAGACCCACGAAGAAATCAGAGACAGCCAGAGAGAGGAGGAGGAGGTTGGTGGGGGTTTGAAGCTGCCTGGAGAGAGAAAAGAGGAAACTATCACATGTAGAGTCACTTATTTGACCTTAATATCATCATTATTCCAGTAGCTGAAGCACAAAGAAAATGTTTAGAAGTTTGCAAAAATAAAACAATAAAAATCACATATAATATTACCTGTAGTGGTGGATAGAGATGATAACCAGCAGGTTGAGAGCTGTAGTAAGAAGAGAGATAGAGGACAGCACAATGTAAATAAACATGTTTTCAATGTGAGGACGCATTATCTTTTTGCAAGAAGCATTAAAGAGGTGTGGAAAACAGAGTTCAGTTTCTCCTAGTGTCTCCATGTGTCCATCATCCAGTCGAGCAGGAGACTAGAAGATGGTGATCTCATACAGCTTTTATTAACACTGTCTGTCATTCAACTCTCTCCCTCCCATTGACACAACACATTTTTTTTTTAAGTACAGCAGGGCAACAGTATCAACAGGGCCGGCTCTAGCTATTTTGGTACCCCCCCACCCTGCCATCCCACATACACACACACACCGCCAAAGACGAAAAGAGAAATTCTGGGACTACCGCCATCTTACCCACCTTTGCTCTTTAATTCTTTGTCAGATAAACAATAAACACTTTTACATATACAATGAATAAAGTTTCATAAATAAAAACATTCTTTTAGTACAGGTTCTGTGTGTGTATAAATATATATATATATATATATATATATATATATATATATATATATGTATATATATACATATATATATATTTTGAAGTGCATGGACGCTGAGTGTCTACGGGCAAATGCACTGAGCATAGATCGTATGAGAAAACAGCACAATGGGAATGTATGAGAAATGAACAACATCGAGCCCATTGATTTGTGATAAAGCTGATTCTGAATGAACTCATCTTTGAGATGAATGTGTTCTAACACATTTGTAGTTAATGAAATGTCAACACAACTGTACATATTTGACCATTTAATTTTTATAATTTTAGGGGAAGCTGAGTTTCCCTTGCAGTCTATGAGAAATCGCCTCTGGTATATATATATATATATATATATATATATATATATATATATATATATATATATATATACACATATATATACAGGGTACGATTTGTCAAAAAAAAAGAGGGGGCGATGTTTTTTGTTTTTTTTGTCGGAGTGTGCGTGTGTGTGTGTGAGGGCAGTTAGATATGTGAGTGTGCAGTCCGTAACTAACATAACTAACACTGGCGTGAAACTAAAGTGAAACTTTACATTCTTTCAACATCCAGCTGTCAGGTCAGAGATGATAGAGATGATAAGCAGCAGGTTGAGAACTGTAGTAAGAAGAGAGATGGAGGACAGCACAATGTAAATAAACATGTTTTCAATGTGAGAACGCATTATCTTTCTGCAAGAAACATTAAAGAGGTGTGGAAAACAGAGTTCAGTTTCTCTGAGTGTCTCCATGTGTCCATCATCCAGTCAAGCAGGAGACTAGAAGATGGTGATCTCTCACAGCTTTTATCAATGCTATCTTTTCTATAACTCTCTCTCCTTGCTCCCCTGTGTCACAATTCTGACGAGGCATGGACAGACCGTGTACAGCAGGGTTCTGGTCTGTTGGTGTGAAGTGCTGCTGTTGTGGTGTAGTATCCTCACTGATGAGCTGCACTTGGTTACTCACAAAGGCCTTGGGTGTGAATTTCAACAAGGATTACCTTGCTGTCTGTGCACAAGCTGACTGATATAAGTGTTTGTTCAGTTTTTAATTATTTTGCCATTTCAGCAGCTATCCTTGATTCCATCCTAAGGATTGGAAGCTCAGACTGAGGAGCAAATTGAGCTTAGTGAAATCCTCAGCTCTTGGGATCCTCTGACTTTCTGTGTGGAGTCTGCATATTATCTCCATGTGGGTTCTCAGGTGCTCAGGCTTCCTTCCACGTTAATGCATCTTAGTAGGTTCATTGGTCTGTCTAAGTTGTCCGTAGGTGTGAATGTAAGAGTGAATGGTTGTTTGTCAGTATATGTCAGCCCTGGGATGAACTGGTTACATGTCCAGGGTGTGCCCCACCTTCACCCATTGGTAGCTGGGTTAGGCTCTGGCACCACCGTGACCTTCACAACGACTAAGCAGTTCAGAAAATGGATGGATGGATGGATGGGTGAGAGAAAATGCATGCTGTCCTCTAATCTCTGTAGAGAAGAATAATGGAATATATGCACAGCATATGGATGCTTATGAGATGTAATACATTTTTCAATTCAATATAAATTTTTCTCTCAGAGAAAAGGTTAACTTGGTTTTTAGGAGGGTAGAGTGTGGGATTAGAATGGATAATGGAAGAGTACGAGGTTTCATTGTTAGACTAGGGATAAAGATAAGAGTTTATGAGGCCTGCGGTGCAAGGGCAGGGGGGAGAATGAAGCAGTCAGATGTTGTGTGGGTGACACGTGAAGATATTGGCTGAAGTTAGGAGTAGGAAGACAACACCTCATGGAAGAGTATAAAAAAGCAGGAAAAACATAATATGGGGCTCTTGAGGACTGGAAGTCAGATGTCTGCTGACTATGGAATCTGAGTCTCTGTAACCATGGGATACCACAGATCTGTGTAAGATTGATTAATGCTCATTAAATGATTGATTTCATTGCTATTCTTGAAACCTGTTTCAGGTCTGTTTAATGGTCAAATAACCAACGTAACAAACATGAGGGATAGAGAATTGGAGTCTGATTTGTAAATAGAATCCCAACAGATAGTGGACTCTATGAAGTACCTGGGTGTTCTCCTCAATAACAAACTGGACTGGACAGACAATACAAGAAGGGCCAGAGTCGCCTCCACCTACTGAGGAGACTGAGGTCCTTTGGAGTGGGCAGGGCTCTTCTCCACACATTTCATGATACTGTGGTGGCCTTTGTAGTACTACTTGCGATTTTGTGCTGGGGAGTGAGCAGTACAGCCAGAGACAGAATAAACTAGTTAAGAGAGCCGGCTCTGTCTAAGCCTGCCTGCTGGACTCCATCCATGGGTAGTGGACAGAAGGATGTTGGCCAAGCTGACATCCATCATGGCCAACCCCTCCCACCCATAACACCATGTACATATGCAAATACAATGTACATTTGTAAATATTTAAATCTAGATTTTTATAAATATTTATAGAAATACCAGATGTCTTTTTTTTCTCTTTATATTTCATTTTTCACTCATTTGTTGTTTTTCTACCCGTCTTTCTCTGCACTTGCTTGTTGTGTGTTGCTGCTGTTAAACTGTGACATTTTTATACAGGGGTTTCAAATCAGATAAAAGCATTAAATCAATAATAAGAGAAATGTTAAAAATCAGGCAGAGAGTAAATTTATGTGTCAAGGAAAAGGTCACAGATAAAAATGATTAAAACTCATTTATTGCAGTTTACGAGCAGAAAAAAATGAATACAAACATTTTTTTTCTGTAACTGTGATGTTCATCCTAAACTAACAGGACATGATATCACAGCCTCCTCCAATTTCTGTTTGTGAGATCAAGTCCTTATGTTTATTAGTCCCTCCAGGAATTCGCGATGTTGCGATCGCAACTATTAACGCAAATTAAACCAATGACCGCGAATTCTGTGTGGCGCTACAATTTTGTCCAATCACTGCGAATGTTCTGCAAATGTGACTAATCACCTTAGCCCCCTTTCGCCCACCCCTGTCTACGTACATGTACGTCATCACGTTCACTTCCTTGTTGACGGTTGAGAAGATGAAGACATGTGCGATTCAAAACACTCATATTTACTGACAAATATCACTGCCAAAGTTCATGCAAGTCAGTTTCCAGATGTGTTACACAAAAGCGGAAGTATATGTTCTGCACTGCCTGCAATATTGTGGTGGAACCAGTGTCGCTACTTGAAGCGAAGCTAGTAACTTACTACAATTTTCAGTAGCTTGGCGGTAACGTAACTATTTCCTGAATCAAGTAACATTTCAGTAGCTGAACACTTTTATTGATCAAGTAGCGTGGTAACGACCACAGATGCTATTTTTATGTGGTTTAACACAGTGGAGATGCACTCTGTAGACTAGAAAATGTAATTATATAATCCACGACACAAGCACTCAAGATTGTTTGGAACGGGGCACACACACTGTCTGCACTGCACTCACTGTAAACCAAGCATTTTGCCCGGAGTGGGCATGTCCTACTGGAACGTCGTCGTGCATATTCTTGGAAGCGCCGTGCCTGCGCATAGCAAACTCTGGGCAGTGATGGAGCTTTTCCCCACTTCCTGTTCTCCGACATCCTCCCGCGTCGTTGCGGCCGGTACCAGTGAACGGACAGTGGATAAGGTATGGAGCGGACCAGGCGCGTCATGCGGGGCTGAGCTGGAAATGAGACCCACACCACATACCTGTCAGATGACAGCGTTCACGTGAATGCAGTGGGAGCCGGTGTTGTGCAGAACATCCGATGGTTGTTGGCTGAGGTATGTGGACAGTGATCCGCACAAAGGCTCTTTTCAGAGCCGCCAAACCCACAGTCCAGAGCACTACAGCCGGATTCCCTCTGAAAAATAACTTAGATTTTTGCTAAATAAACTCAACCAGACTGCTCACTGAGACAATATTTTTTCCAAATAAAAATAGGAAATGTGCAATTATCTACAACTATGACAATAAAGTTACTTTTTTTGTTTTTTTTAGAACAAACATGTTGGTTCCACAGATGAACATGTGACCACTATCAGTGGGTCAGTGAGCCTGTGTCCATTGCACATCTCAGAACATTAAAGCCCAAACTGGTCCAAAACACAAACATGTCCCATGTGTCTTTTCCAGTCCAGTCCTTGTTCAAACCTAAACTCTGTCTAGTCTTGTGACAGATCACCATGGCAGTAGATTGGTGTGGTGTACATCCCTAAAATGAGTCCAGAGTGCTCCAACGCTAAAACATTAGTTCCACCTGATACATGTTCTAACCTGAAGAACAAAAACACACCCAGCACTGATCCCATGACCCCCCTGAAAGACTTCACCCCCCCCAGTTTGACAAACACTGCACTAAAGGAACCAGTTTGTCAGTGGTGTAGTAGTCCCTGGAAAAGTGGGTATATTCTCAATTCTTTCTTTTTCTTTCTTTCTTTTCTTTTCTTTTCTTTTTAAGTAGTCCAGAAAAACATGTTTTAGAAACAGTGGCATGACAGACTACTCTATTTAGTTTACCCAAAAATCCATTTGAGATATTTTATCACTATTATAAAATGATCCTGACTTCATCAGGAGGAGTTTCTAAGTTTTACTGGTCACACAAACAGGTGCATGAATGTAAATGTATTCAACATGAGGCAAACATAGGGTTACAGTTGTTTCTGAGCATTTGTTTCAATAAAATTCTTAAATCTGAAGTTGACAATGCATCCTTGTTCATATTTCACCTTAAATAAATTATTCTCTTCCACACTTCAAACCCAATCAGATAAACTCAAAAGTGCACTGTCCACGATGTCCACGATGTGTGTGGCGCAGGACATAGAGCCCCACCCCTGGGTGAAACGCCTGGTTTTAGTGAGTCCCCTGCCTGCACAGCCATCCAAAGTATTCTGTTTACTGCCCTTGACTTCCACGTGACTTTGAACTCCAAATGGACCGTAGTGAGCATTGTTAACTACATCCTGGTCTGCAGATGTCAGTAATTGCACAGTAATTTTTGGTCTTTGGTCTGTACTTATAGTTACTCTGGCATATTGATAACCCAGTGGAATTGACTTTGCATGTATTTGGTAATTTAAACATGCAGTTTCTTATCTTTATTGCAATGTTAAGTTGGCGCAACTTAAAGTAACTTCACATGTAGTGAGCTACTTCTGTGGTGTTTGTGTAACTTATCTTGCTACATTTGAATGGGTGGTAGTTTCTGTGTAGTGAAGCTTCTTTCATGGCAGAGTAACTGGTAGTTTAGCTCACTACATTTTCCAAGTAGCTTGCCCAACACTGGATGGAACACGAGCGAAAGTGGCCGGTCCACAGACACTTTTCAACCGCAAAACATGCAAAGAGAACGGCTGAAACTGGAAGAGGACAGACGAGACAAGTCCCAATGACAGAGGCTGTTGGATCCAGAACAACAGCAGGAGCTGAAAGGGTCAAGGTTAGGACAGATATACTCTATAAGGCAATAGAAGAGAAGAAGAAAGAACCTGTGGAGGCATGCTTTCCTTTCTGTGGATTGTGCGTGTGTGTGTGTGCGTGAGGGAGTGCGAGCGCAAGTCTGTGTGTGGAGTTAAAAAACGAGCTCACAAATAAAAATAGTCATTAAACTTGGTGTTAATATTAATGTTTACTCTTATGTGTTAGATAGAACGCAACCCAAGTTTGGCTGCCCTGTGTGCCTGTCTGTGTGTGTGTGTGCATGTAACCCATCTAACCCTAACCCTAAATATACTATGTCATAAAAGAAGCAAAAGTCATGTGTTGTGTTGTATAAATGTGAGATGGGGGTGGGATTTAATCAGTTTTCTTCTTTCTACTCCTTTTTGAGCAGTACATGTTGAATTTATTTTGTTATTACCAGTGTACATGACTATTGATTATTGTTTATACATATACATGATTATTATTTTGTCTTGATCATCTTTATTAATGTATTTGCTCTGATATTAGTTCCTTGTTCACAAAAAATGTTTAAATTTTTCCTCTGCTCAAAAACAAATAAATGAATGAATGAAAAAAAGCCTGTTTTGTTTAAAATCATGGCTTCCTGGTGCTTTTTAGGCTAAAAACTCAAAAAAGACTGTTCTAGGTCATTTGCAAATGCCCATGTTACTGTGACTTCAATAAAAGAAGCCTCAAATCACCGCAACTTTCACCACAATTTTTTGGAAAAGCTGCCACAAAATCAGGCATTTTAGGCCGCAATAATAATAATAATTAAAAAAAATCCCGCAAAATCCTGGAGGAACTGATTAATAATGTACTGCATGTATTTGGATGAAAGTGATGTTCTACATTGCATTTGTATATATAAGTTATTTATTACAAAAAATGTTTGCTGTAACTGTGTAACCGCACAACAGGAAAGAGAAAAACTGACGATCAGGCTCTCAGGTTGTGTGACCCTATGCTCTCATTGGCTGGCGTTCTGTGACACTGTGCTCTGATTGGCTGGTGTTTTGTGATGCTGTGCTTGCATTAGCTGATGTTCTGTGATTCTGCGCTCTCATTGGCTGTCATTCTGTGACACTGTGCTCTCATTGGCTGGCGTTCTGTGATGCTGCACTCTCATTGGCTGATGTTCTGTGACACTACGCTCTGATTGGTTGATGTTCTGTGACGCTGCACTCTCATTGGCTGACGTTCTGTGATGCTCCGCTCTGATTTGGTGGTCATTGGGGGGGGGGGGACTGATCTGCCTCGGCGGAGGTCTGCGCTCTCCAAGTGCTTTTCTAGTTTTCCATATGTTTTCCATGACTAGAAAATTGATCAATCCTTTTCCAGGTTTTCCAGGACGCATGAGAACCCTGCAAAATAAATCGATTTATTGGGAAAAATAAGTCTTTAAAATTTTAAGTTTGCTTCTGAAACACTTATTACAGTGTATAGGTGTGAACAGCCTTTTTCCAAGTCCAGCCACAAATTTTCTGTTGAACTGACGTGAACTTTCACTTGGCCACTTTAGAACATTCAGCTTGTGTAGTTTACACTGTAGGCTTTAGCTCTTTATCTTGTAAAATCATTTGTCTCCTAAGTAGTTTTCTTGTATCTTTTAAACCTCAGTCTGAAGAAATGAGAAGAAGAACCTCTGAAATGAGCCTGGGTTCTACTCCGCTGAATGTCACTGTTCAGGCCTATAGACTCCCTGATGAACTTGGTTACTCACAGAGTAACCAGGGTAACCTGCTGTGACTGGTTGTGAATTCAGCCCAGGATCCCCTTGTGGCAGGGGTGTGTGAGCTTTCTCCATCAACATTTACCTGTCTGTGACATCTGATATTTATTAATGCTTTCTATGCAGAATCAGGCTATTATTTTGAGATATAAAGAGGAAGATAACTACATTCAACAGACATGTCCAGATTCATCACCATGGTCTTTTATTGTGCTTTATTATTTATTGTATTTATTACTATGTGGGGAATGCTGAGTGAAGACCATATGGTGGAGGAGAACTTATATTTGGTTTTATTATTTTATAACAATATAATTATTATAAATATACTTTGACTTTTTTTTTAAAACCCCCAAACATATCAAGAGCTATGGCAGCATTTCAAATCATTTTTATTTATAACCTTGGCTCCTTGTTTCTTTCGGTATCCTGTTGTAGAGGATGTGGATGCTCTACAAATTAATCCACTTATTTTTGTGGTACACTGATGCATTTATGTGTGAGGGTCTCTGCATCATTTTTCAAGACATATGGACCTAGAATTCAAATCTGCAATATATTTCCATAAATATTCCTGTTGGTATGTACACATTATGTATTAGAAACAAAACCAGTGTAATCTCAGTACATATATATATTCATCACAAATAGATATGTGGCACCAGGGCATGCACTATCAAAGACTGTACAAAGGTGTGTCCTATGACGACTCAAATTTATATGCAAAATAGTCAACAGTGATCTGTTACTACTGTCATTAGTGATGATAAATAATAATCAATAACAGTGTATGATCATAGCAGCTATGATACTCTTCTTCATAGTGTTGTATTTTACCACTGTAGTCTGTGTGCTTGCAGCAGTCTGCCACTATGACTATAATTCCTGAGGAATGACTAGTTATTATAGTAGTATTACAATTATTATACTATACTATATTATACATATACTTCAATGACTTAACCTCCTAAGACCCAGGAAATGTCAGCAAAGTACAAGCTTTTTTTGTTTTTTATTAAATAAGTGCTCATATTGGAAAAATCATGATGCAACAGTTTTTTCAGATGCAGTTTTTAAATATTTAATGAAATATTCTTTGTGGTGGACAGTTTTCTTTTCTTTTTTCTTTTTTTGTATAAAGTTGTGAAATTCTTGTCCACAAATGTGGAAAACCCATAGCTGGGTCTTAGCAGGTTAAAAATGTTGGTGACATATCTATACTCGAAAGGAAAACAAATCATTATAATAACATGTAACATAATGTGTGTGCACTTAAACCCTCGGCCTGACTTATCAGGCACACTACTGCCCCCAGTGACCTGACCTATCAGTGCATGCCAAAGTTTTTGGACAGATGAATGGATGACCAACTGACGACAATAAAAAAAAAAAAAGTCATACAACGTGTCACACTGGTTTCATTTGTGCATGATACTACCATCATTTATTCTCAGCTCATCTAACATTTAGATCAGATTATTTTCTGAAAAACAGGGTGAAACTACATGCTGTTTAATGCTCAGCTAATTTTAACATTTACTTAAGTTAAAAAAAAATGTATTGCACATATTATACAGAAAAAAACATGATTTTTTTTCCAGGGATTCCACAAATCCATATAATTATTATGTGCTTTCATGAAATAAATACTGAATAATGGATGGATATGATTAATTGATTTTATAATTAAATGTTACCCATACCATTCTATAAAAGTTTATTTTTATATATTCACAGATATTTCAGTTTTTTAATGTGTCTCAAGTTTTCCTCTCAGTCAGTCTACAGACTTTCTCTACAGTATACTGATCTGACTGGAGCCAGGCTGCAGAATCTGAAGTGAAAAAATGAGTCTAAGACATTTTCTGAGCCAGGGATAAAAATATGTATAGATCACAGGGTTTAGACAGGAGTTAAAATAGAAAAGGTATATCACAAAAGCTGCAGATGAAGGACTGAGTAAGGTGTCCTGGCCTGTGATGATGACAAAGAAATATGGACAGACACATATTAGAAACACAAGTACAACAACACCCAGAGTCCTGGCTGCTTTCAGCTCAGATTTCTTGATAATTCCCCTCAGTGAACCCTGGACTTTGACAGATGCAACATGTGATCGCATGGCACGGACCTGAGACACAACCACCACAAATACCCTCATGTACAAAAAAATAATAACAGTAAAAGGACCAAGAAAAGACAAAATAAGATCAACAATTCCTGCAACATAATTAATAACAACTACACACTCTCCAATGCAGGAGTTATACCGGCCTGGTTCTTCCAGGTTATCCTTAAGGCGTGAACTGTGACTGAGTACAGAACAGAGCCAACACAGAAAAACACATAGTTTAACTCTTTTTGGACTGACTTTAGTTGAATAATGCAGAGGGTCACATATGGCCACATAACGGTCAATTGATATGAGAACCATTGTTCCTATAGAAGCAGATGTAATAATGTAATCTAAAACATAAGTAATAATACATGTTAGATCACTAAGATACCAGCATCCATCTATAAAGGCAATCTGAAAGGACATGAGCAGACCCACAAAGAAATCAGAGACAGCCAGAGAGAGGAGGAGGAGGTTGGTGGGGGTTTGAAGCTGCCTGGGGAGAGAAAGAAAAAACATCAGTTTTCATTCCAGGAGATAAAATCAGTATCTGAAAAACAAAGAAAACATTTAGAGACTTTTGTCATTTTCATACAATTCAAGATTCAATAAAATATAGATGACAAGGACTTAAAAAATCACATAAAATATTACTTGTAGTGGGAAATAGAGATGATAACCAACAGGTTGAGAGCTGTGGTGAACAGAGCGATGCAGGACAGCACAATGTAAATGAGAATACTTGTAAAGTAAGGACGCACTGTCTTTGTACAGGACGCATTAAAGAGGTGTGGAAAACAGAGCTCAGTTCCTCTGTTTGGCTCCATGTGCCCTCCAGCTGGTAGAGCAGGAGACCAGAAGCAGCTTTTATCTACACTATCTGTTCAATAACTCTGCCTCCTCCCACTCCAGTGACACGTTAAATTTAGCATTTTTCCGTACACCTAAATACTTCTTTTACTTCAGTTTGTTTGCAGAGATACCCATTTTATGAATGTTTACTTGTAAGTACACAATAATAATACTACATGAAACACAATCTGCCCCTATTCCTTCTCCCTGTTTTATCCTCTAAACATTTTTGTAATATAATAAATGATCCACACTAAATATCAGCACTTGAAGAAATACATAGATTTTGTCCAACAGCACTCAATCCTGAGTAACCCTCCTCTTCTAGTTTAAGGTTTCTAATCAATAAACTCTATAGATTATATCTAAGAGGTAAGCGCAACAATTTGCTTGCAGGATATCACCGTATTTTTTCCCTGTGAAGTGGAATTACTGCATTCCAAAAGAGGTCAAAAACACAGCATGGTAGCAGGAAAGTACTGAAAATGAACTGTAATGCAATATTCTGGGGATTATGCAATACTTGAATCAACAGCTGACTGAAATGGGTTCAAGGTATCTTTATTGTCCTGAGGGGAATTTGATTCAGAGCACCAGTTAATAAAAGAACAAAACAAAAACACAACAGCAACCAATATTAGTCATTAAACAAAAACAAATGGTGCTTTGCTCAAGGGCGCATCAGCCTTACCTTCTAGGACCACAGCTGTCCCCATGTTCACACAGGAAAAGGAACAGGAAGCATGGGCTTTTCTGAAGGTGGACATGTGTAATGTAGAGCAGTGGTTCTCAAACTTTTTACAGTGGAGTACCCCCTGAAATATAGATTTTTAAGTACCCCCAACTCTCACTTCAGCCTCTCTGATTGAAAAAATTAGGCAAAATGTGTTCACGAGGCACATGGATGCAGTTGATGCACAGATAACTGAACTAGAACATCTATGGAACTATATAATAAACACTATCATAACTATATGGATAAGTGAGTGATGATGACGAAGGAGGAGAGAGGCAGGACCACAGCAGCAGGTTCAGAGATGATCCAGGGAAAACCTGTGATGATCCTGGGAAAACCTGTGAGGCGATAAAGCACAGAGACTCCAGGGAAGAAGTCAAGTCAGTCAGTCAAAACACAATTCTGTTGCATCGGTTGGATGTCTACGGGACATTTTTGTTCATGAAGGTGGGCTGTGGTATGTCATGTCATCGATATGTACAGGTTTTTGTCAGACAGGTGGCAACCCTACTCTCAGCATAATCAGTGGCATTATTAGCTAACTTTGCTTTGTTTCAAATCAGCTAGCTGTAACTAGTAACATCAAATGTTTTTTTATGTTATAAAAGATTCGATACCTCTATAATTGGCTTTCTTTCCTGCCTTCTTTTCTCTTTGAAATTGTGCAACTGAGGGCTTGGACGGCCTTTTCATGGTGATAAACTCTGCAACCTGTACCTGGATGATCTGAATGACACCTGACGGCTGTCATTCAGATCTACTCTGTCTCTCTCTCTCTCTCTCTCTCTCTCTCTCACACACACACACACACACACACACACGTTGTGTGACTGAGCAGTGCGCGCCAGGGTCAGAGTCTTTGATATATATCAGATTCACGACACTTCCATAGACTCCCACTGTAAAAAAAGGCGGACAAAATATGCACCTACTTCTGGGTTCTAGAGGGGTCGATAGTTCCTACATCAAGCGTAACGCCGTAGGAACCCATTCATTTCTATTGCAGCTGATCTAGCAATTCCAGCGCAAAGTTAATAAGATATCATCATCTTTCAAATTATCGAGTGTATTTCCTGTATTTATGTTGTAAATTCTGTTTTCTTTGGTATGTGTTAGCATTTGTATAAATTCATTCATTTTCTGAACCCGCTTTATCCTCACTAGGGTCACGGGGGTTGCTTGGAGCCTATCCCAGCTACATAGGGGTGAAGGCGGGGTACACCCTGGACAAGTCGCCAGTTCATCGCAGGGCATTTGTATAAATGTAAATCTTAAACAACTGTTATGTTGGATTTTCAGCTGTGGCCCTATAGACCGATGCCACCTACGTCATCAATACCAGAAGTAAACAGATACGCTGCCATGTTGGAAGGCAAGAGTGGAGGACACAGAGTGACAGACTGTGTGATTAGCAGCTGCTTTATCAGAGAAGATATTTTAAACAGGTTATTAGTGACAGTTTATCGTTTATATATTGTACACTATTTTCAAACTCTGAACCCTGGTGAAAGGCAACGCTATGCTGAGTAACTGGCTGTGGTTCACGGTTCACAGCACAGCCTTTACTCTAACATTAATTCCATCCTCTTCTTATTCAGTTTGACCAAGTGAAAGAAGAAAGGATTTCACCATCAACACAGCTGAGCACGTAAATAAAACAACTGAGGAGTCTGAATCCAGGCATAGTTTCCCTTTAACCCATAAAGACCCAAACATCCATCACCGACCAAAACCATCTACTGATCTAAACTGTTTAATACCTGTTGATCCATTAATCCTATCAATACATGTAAATAATCAAGGTAAAATACAGTTTGTCATCTTTTCATGGTCATCAGATATGACCCATTTGGATGTTCAGAGGCCCTGTAGTTACCGTGGACACACCATTATCTTCTACAACACTGACTGACCAATAAAACCCATGGAGTTGGATCA
Organism: Sphaeramia orbicularis; assembly: GCF_902148855.1. Classification (NCBI taxonomy): domain Eukaryota; kingdom Metazoa; phylum Chordata; class Actinopteri; order Kurtiformes; family Apogonidae; genus Sphaeramia; species Sphaeramia orbicularis. The sequence continues at coordinate 26,363,154 of NC_043977.1, read as the reverse complement.
ATGATAGTGAATGGAGACACTGGGTTTATGTTCAGTTATTGAAAGATTTCCTGAAAAAGTCACTTTTTCTTCAGTTTTCTGTTACTGATATAACCCTCACCTTTAATCTGAGCTTTAACGAACATCTACATTATCAATAAATGAAATATAGGAAAATTCATGCTTTATACTGAGAAAATAAAAAATACAGAGGATAATATGAATAAATGGCAATAAATCACTAAAGAGAGGTTAAATATATGTATGACTTAATGTCATGGATGAACAACAGATCTCTATCATTTTAATGATGCACTTCTACTAATGGTCATTGTCATTTGTTGTTTATCTTTTCAATAAAAAGAAGGGAGAACCCGGTGTTATTAAATAAATAAATAAATAAATAAAATGTGTAAACTAAATAAAAATGTAAAATGTAAATGTTTGTGCCATCCAAAGACAGAGAAAATCTGCTGGAGGTCACTGCCTAAAGGTGAGTTAAACTGGAGGGAGACTGTGAATATATTTTTAAGATACAGAATTGGTTGGAGTCAAAAAAGAAACAAAAGTGCGTTTATTTTATGTTTACTGGGAACATTGCAGCTGCCAAACTTGATTACACATGTCAAAGTGAAAATGATCAGAAGTACATGCTGTGGTTTTAACGCCATATTGTTCATTTTTTATTTTAGTAGCATATACTTAAAATCACTGCAAGCTGGATCAACAAGAATTAAACCTAAGCATGAATACGTATCACTGTAGTAATTTGAACTTTGAGCATGAATTAACTCATTATGGAGATAAAAAAAAAAAGAATGAAAAGAATATAATGTTATTATTGTCACTGTATCAATGAAATTTGAGGTGCCTAAAGGTTCAGTTGAATTAAAGACATAATACATATTATAATCTAATGTTTCACTTTATGTCTCTTGATAGAGTTTGCGTCATTTGAAGGTGTGCAGATTTTACATCATGTGTTTTGATGCTGGTAACCAGGTGTTTTTCTTCACACCTCTGACAGACTTCATTCCATTGAGACTGGAGTTTGCCTTCCAACAACAATACAGAAAAAAAAGTGTGAACGGACTCCTTGACAACATCATAACATTAGAGCTCCATTAACTGTGTTTGTTTTGTTTAATGTGTCTAACAAAACTATTATCATGGGTTTAAGGTCACTTAGGCAGAAAAGATGTCTCTGTGTGTGTGTGTGTGTGTGTGTGTGTGTGTGTGTGTGTGTGCGTAGGTGTGTGTGTATGTGTGTGTGTGTGTAAGTCAAAGTGAAGTTTTTCTTTGTGTTAGTTTTTCTGTGCTTGATGATGCAAGGAAAATGAAATAAGTAATGAAAAAAATATCCAAAATGTCAAAAGAGGAGGACAGATAAGATGTCTGGTCATCTGTAGATCACATGAAAAGCCACACAACACAGACAAATGACAATGACCATTAGTAGAAGTGCATCATTAAAATTATAGAGGTCTGTTCATCCATGGCATTAACCCATAAAGACCCAGTCCTACTTTTGTGTCAGTTCCCAAATGAATTTTTCTCTCCATTTAACCTTTCTTAAGTGATTTATCACCACTGATTGTAAAATTATCTTTCTTATTTTGGCATTTTTTCAGTGTAGCACCAGCAGCACCAGGTGGGGGCACCCATGGAGAGGATCAGTGAGAGTATCCTGGACCCCTTTCCTGTCACTGACCAGGGTAACTGTTACATCTTGACGGCCATGGATTACTTCACCTTGAGGTCGGAGGCATGTGCAGTCCCTGATCAGAGTGTCACCACAAAAGCAGAGAGGGTGGCTGAGGAGATGTTCTGCCATTTTGAGGCCCCAGAGGATCTCCACAGTGACCAGGGATGGAACTTTGTGACACAAATCTTTCAAGAGGTATGCCAGCTGATGGACATCAAGAAGACCAGGACAGCCCCACCCCCCATCCCCATACTGGTTCAAAACCAATATAGTGATCAGCAAAGTGCAAAATCCCGGATTCAAAATAGGGATGTAAACAATTAGTCGTATAACAATTAATTGTCGATAAGAATTTGCTCGATTAAATTATTAATTGTCGGTTAATTGCCCTTGTCTACCTGTCCACATCTGTCCGAAGGCTGCTGGTTTGTCTGCGCTGTGACGCCGCGGCTGGGATAGCCAGTCATCGAACCAGATCATGGCGCTGATGAGTTAGAATGTCTCTATGGACATGATGGAGTGAAACACAGACTGGCCTGTCTGTTTGTGGGAGCGGTGCACCCCCAACTAAACACACGCACAAATGTGGGGTCAGTATCGGAGCGTTTTCCCTGGAGGTTGGTCTAGTCCACGGTCAGTGAGACAGAAGTTGAAAACATCCCTCAGGCTCCTGATTGGGGCCACAGGTATGTAATGCATTTGCAAAGCTTCAGGAGGTGGGGAAACAGTAAATGAGTGAAAAGTTTCACTTTCACTTCTGCGGGGGCACAGACTGCACCGCCCCGTACCCCCTTAGTATTCCAAGTAGGACGGAAAGTGACACATGCACACGCACGGTTACCAACCAACAAGCGCGCATCCCCTGGCCGAACTGCGCGTGTGCGGCCGAGCAACCCCCCACCCCCACCCCACCGACGAAACACACGTGCATGTACCCACCCACCGGCGAGACGCACTCGCGTGCAGCCCCCCATTAAACACCGCCACATCAACAGATGAATTCCACAGGAAACACTGACTGTATCCAATGGTTCAATAAATCAATCATAAAGGAATACGACATGCTTTTTTCATGAAGTATATAAACAATATTTAGCTTTTGTTCTTATAGACCGTATTGAAAAAGAAGTTCAGGTTCTCAGGAAAATTGCCGCTTATCAATTAATCGTTAATCGATCGATAAGATCCAGCAACTAATGATTAATGAATTAATCGATAATTTGCATCCCTACTTCAAAACAACAATTAATAAACACACAGTATGTTCTTTGTGTGTGACTGTCTTCTTTATGCTCTGAAAAGTGCTATACAAATAAATATTTTTATTATTATTATTATTATTTAGTACTAGCGCGTTGACCTGTGGGGAACCACGGGTTCTAGATGTGGTAGTTTTTCTGTTGGGGAGAGCTGACTTTTGGGAAAGGTCTATATTTAGTTAGTCTACACTTTGTTGGTAAATTCCACTGGCATTTTCAGTTGAATAACCTCTCAGCTGGCATGTCTGTTTCTGTACATGAAATTTGACACCATGGCAACGTGGCCCTATTGTTTATCTGTTGCTAGGTAACCCACTTCAATTCTATGATTCTATGATTCTGGGCATAGCAATGTAATTGCAAGGCTGTTGTATTCCAACATTACTAATATCTCCCAAAATATTGGTCCTATCAACTTGCTGTTTTTGCTGGTCTCTTCCTTGACCAAAAATACATAAATATGCCAAACTGCAGCAGTCAGCTCTTTCTAGAGTTTGTGTGATGCCCAAGACACACATACAGAGTCCATTTCCCTTTTATAATATAGATTGTTCAATCCATCTTTTCACTGCAGCCTCCAATTCAAATAAATCAGAGCAATCTAAATATTCATGCACATTTTTTTTTTTAAATATGAGGAAGGATGTGATGAAGACTAATATGAAGATGACCACACATACAGTGCAGGGGAGGGACTTCATTGTTTTCTGTGGGGAAAAATGGCAATGGAAGAGCTTAAAGTATGAGGAGATGAAATGGAGAGGCAAAATAAAACAGATATCTGACCGAAATTTTTGACTCAAACTGTCTTTTCTCCCTCAAGTGATGGAGACCCTGGAGGAGACAGAGCACTGCTTTCCATTACTCCTCAACAGCTCCTGCAGAAGACCGACGCCATCCCAGTCCGATGCCTTGCTCTCCTACACTATCCTGTCCTTCATCTCACTGCTCACTGTGTTTCTTAACCTACTGGTCATCATCTCTATCTCCCACTTCAGGCAAAGAAAAACTCTCTGAAACATTTACAATGCAACGAACAAAATAGAAATCTTTGTATTTTATAATATTCTGATTCTGTTAGTACACATTGTGTCACATGTTATAATATCATTTTTCCACAGGCAGCTTCACAGCCCCACCAACCTCCTCCTCCTCTCCCTGGCTGTCTCAGACTTCCTTGTAGGTCTCCTGCTGATGCCGGTTGAGATCTTGTTAACAGAAGCCTGCTGGTTCTTGGGCAACTTAATGTGTGCTTTGTATTATATTGTAGATTTTATCATTACATCCTCTTCAGTTGGAAATATGGTGCTTATATCAATTGATCGTTATTTAGCTATTTGTGACCCACTCCACTACACAACCAGAGTCACTGTGGACAGAACAAAACTCTGTGTGACTCTGTGTTGGATCTGTTCTGTTATTTACAACAGCTTGATTTTAAAGGACTTTCTGAGACAACCTGACGGACATAACTCCTGTTATGGAGAGTGCGTAGTGATTCTGAACCACATAACTGGAACAGTCGATTTAGTTTTTACCTTTATCAGCCCCATTACTGTTATTATAGTTTTGTACGTCAGAGTATTCATGGCGGCTGTGTCTCAGGCCCGTTCCATGCAGTCCCACATTACATCTGTTACACTGCAGCGTTCAGTGACTGTGAAAGCTAAAAAATCGGAAATGAAAGCAGCTAGGACTCTTGGTGTTGTAGTGCTTGTGTTTTTAGTTTGTTTCTGTCCATATTACTCTCCTTCACTCATAGGTCAGGATATTGAAGACAGTAGTTCGTCCTCACCTGTTGTTGTCTGGCTCTTGTATTTTAACTCCTGCCTAAACCCTGTCATCTATGCCTTTTTCTACCCATGGTTTAGAAAATCCATGAAATACATTGTTACTCTTAAGATACTGCAGCCTGATTCACATGATGCTAAAATACTGTAGTCAGAAAGTGGGTTTTGTTATTTTTAATTTTGCTGATGGAGTCGTTGACCTGATTACCACATTTTTCACCCCCTTCATTATCATCACAGTTTTATACATGAGAGTATTTGTGGTGGCTGTGTCTCAGGCTCGTGCCATGAGATCACATGTTACATCAGCCACACAGCAGCGTCCAACTGTAACTGCACAGAAATCTGAGATAAAAGCAGCCAAGACACTTGGTATTCTTGTAGTTTTTTTTTTCCTACTGTGCTCCTGTATACATTATTGTTTCACTGTTGCAGCTGAAAGCAACTTATTGGAATCTTCATGTGGACTTGTTAAAATTTGACTGCTGTATTTTAACCCTTTATAGCAGTGGTTCCCAACCTTTTTTGGCTCGTGACTCCATTTTAACATCAGAAATTTCTGGTGACCCCAGACATTCAGAACAGAGACATTTTTCTCTTGGAGATGTTTTAGCAGGGCCAGGCAGGCAAAAAAATCTTTCCATTCTCTGTTCGGTCTTGTCTCCAGTGTCTGGGCAGGTTGAAGCGTAGTAACGCATGCGGTCACATGATCGGGTCAATCAAGATATGCCCTCTCAGATATTATATCCTGCATTTTATTTGAACTTGATTTTAATTAGGACTATAAGTCTAAGGTAAGACTTCTTGAAATACAATTTTCAAGATCTATTGTCTAAAAATAAGTTCTTATATCTCACTGAAAAGTTACTCTTTAGGTGATTATGTCTTATTTTAAGTGTGATGAGATCTTTTGACTAGAAATGAGAAAAATGCACAAGATTTTAATTTTTTGCAGTGTGGGATGTGATAGAGAAGACTTCACACAGCAGGCATCCCCATCATCAATACAACATCTTGGCCTAAAATGTAACCTGGATGAGGTACCCTGGTGGTGGGTTTGATGCTGACCTGAGGCCCTTGGCTGTGTTTCATTCCCATAGTGTCTCTTCCATCTCACTTCCTCCACTTACTCTATCAAATAAAAGAAAAATACTCTAAAACAATGAACCATTAAAAAAAACCAAAACCCTGGCCTTTCACTCCATCGGCAGTTAAAATGTGTTCAATTTATCAAGTATCAATATTCACATAATAGTGGTGGACAGAAGTGCATAATATTATATAATACTTGCATTTTGTTGATTGCTGAATGGAACTAGAGAGGGAACAACTTTAGTAAATATTTCAGTGCTGTTGAATCAAACATGAACTCTTGCATTATTTTTGCACTATTAAGTAAAAAAATATAAATTAAAAATCAAGAGAAAAGAACTAATGCTCGAAAAAGTGATTCTTGTCGTTATCCATATTTTGTTTTGAGAAAAAAAAAGTCCCTTATTAGATAATCAGTTGATTAAATATTTGTTATCAGTGCATCTGACACTGTGTTTGTACAGATAGTTTTGCTATGATAACATGTTTGTTTTCCAGAGGGAGGAGTACGTTGCTGTGCACTGCACAGCTTCAAAGACACAATAATAGGAGCGTGTTTAACATTTTAAAGATTTATTTTGCTTATTATCTCTTCACTGAGCAGAGTTGAATAATGTCAGATACTTATGCGTTTGTGCTCAAGGGCAAATGTTTAACTGAATGACTTGTGACTTAAGCTGGGAAGTGAGAAGCAAAGTACAAGAGCAATTAAACTTATGATTCTTTGTGCACTGTTTACAAGTGTGATGTGTGTACATTAGATTATCCTTACACACTTCCTCAAGAGGCTTCCTTTTGGTCAGGCGACAATTCAGAATTAAGAAAAATAAAATAAAGATTTGAAGTCTTCATAAATTCTGAAATGGAAAGGAGTCATAAAAATATTCTGTCCAACAAACTTTGTCTTAGGTTTAATATAAAATAACTATATAAATTGATACAGATTGTGGAACTTGGAATTTGGAAAATGGCTTAAGTTAAATTCTAAAAGTTTTTAATTAGTTCTTTGAAATAAATAACTTTTTTTTGTAGAAAAACACTGCAAGTCATTAATGAAGCTAATATTTAGTGGCTCCTAAAATGTTCTGAATCTGTACCAGAGCACCTGAAGCTCTCTGCTATGTGATGACAATGTCAGAGGAGTTCTTGTCTTTTGTCTACATCCTGTGCATTGTCTGTCAGGGCTTATAGTTCATCAAGCTGTTGTGTGCTGATAACTTGTCAGCAAGGTGTGTTGTTCATGAGAAAAAATAGCAGGAGAGCCTGTAGTACAAGATGTAATTGCTAAATATAGCCTGTTTTAGCTGTTTCACCTGTCAGTTATTCATCAAACTATAATTTCGCCCCAACAGAAAGAACATAAATTATCTTTTGACAAAGTGCATATTGTGAAGTTTTAAAAAGACTTGATCCTCATGAGAACCTTTCCCAGTACGTACCCACTTGTGCCATACACATGAGGAGATAACGTCCTGACGTGTGCACAGATTATCTATTATTAAATGTGTTTCACTGTTGTGGCCTTGACAGTGGAGATTCTATGTCTCATGCATTCAGTTAGTCTCTTTTGAAAACTTCAAGAATTTTTTTTTACTAATTTATCCCATTTATGTTGGTGTTTGGGTCCCCATAATAATAATCCAAACTGAAAAAGGTTCAAATTCTACTTCTCCTGCTCTGAGCCAATGTTTTACATACCAAGAACAGGGCACTTGCAGCCATTATAAGGCCTAAGCACAGCACCCGAGCTATTTTGGGCACCCTCTAAAGCCCTATTCACAGACAAAGAATATTACCTGTGGACCCCTAATGTGTAATAACTGCAGGGGTCGTCTATCATCTTAATCCTTTGTAAATCTGCCATGTTTGTGATTTGTACATTAAAAAAAAAAAAATCCACTCCAAATTAGCAACTTTTTCTCTGCAAACACAAGTCCTATTATAATATTAGTCCCCTGGGAACTGGCATCTCTGTGATTTGGAGTGATTTGCCACAGTTTTTGTTGATGCAGTGCATTCATTTAGCCTATTTCCTGGTTGAGGACTATGGAGGCTACACTATTGATGATACATTAAAGTTGTAAAAGTGTTCTGGGTGGAATACAGGAGGCTCATGTCGATATATAGTGTGGATATTTCCTAAAAAAAACAAAGCAAAGTAAACTTAAAGCAGCATCTCAAAAGATGAGATGGATGCATTTAAAGCAGCTAATCTTTTAAACTATCTTTATTCATACTGTGACTAAGTTGGACTCCACTTACACTGAGTTTCCTTTTGTTTTATTAGAAGCACAGTATCTATTAATGTAAATTGTTTTCAGTCCTTCAGCAACGTGAAAGTTAATGAAAACAATGGGTCATGTTTTGAGTTATTCCACATATGATCAGAGACAAAGTCATCATGTATTTGCATAAAATAGTTATATTTTTATATTAAACCTTAAAGTCCGAAACAGCTACTGGAAACCAAAAACCTCTACTGATCTAAAATGTTTAATACATGTTGATCCACTAATCCTATCAATCCATGTAAATAATTGGTGTAAAATAGTTTGCCATCTTATCATGGTCATCAGATATGACCCATTTGGACGTTCAGAGGCTCCGTAGTGAATGTGGAAACACTGTCATCTTCTACAACATTGATTCACCAGAAAAAACCCATGGAGTTGGATCAAAAACAGTGGATGGAGACACTGGATTTATTCTCAGTTAATGATAGATTTCACTGAAAAAGTCACTTTTTCCTTCAGTTTTCTCTGTTTTGGATGGATGGATGGATGGATGGAGGTAGATAGGTAGATAGATAGATAGATAGATAGATAGATAGATAGATAGATAGATAGATAGATAGATGATAGATAGATAGATAGATAGATAGATAGATAGATAGATAGATAGATAGATAGATAGATAGATAGATAGATAGATAGATAGATAGATAGATAGATAGATAGATTCTTCATCCCAGTGGGAAATGTACAGGTTCCAGCAGCATTAAAAACAAGTTAAAAACAAGTTATATGGTAGACACTAAGTACTACACAATAGTAAAGTACTAAACAACAGTACTAGTATTACAACAGTACTACAACAATAGTGAAAACACAATTTGAAATTTCCACAAAGACTCAGTGCAAAGGAGACTGTTGTGTTAAGAGAGTTTGTGCAAAGGATATAGTGCAATAAGAACAGTGTGCATTGTCAACAGTGTCTGTGTTGTACAGTCCAGGAACATGAGGCGTGTTTGTATTAACTACTGTTACTTAAACTTAAACTTCTCCTCCCTTGAGTAGAGTTTAAGAGCTGGACGATCTACATAATCAATGAATTAAATATAGGAAAATACGTGATTTTCACTGAAAAAAATGCAAAATATAGGATATTATTACAATGAATAGTGATAAATCATTTAAGAAAGGTTAAATAGAGAGAAAAATTTATTTGGGATCTGCCACAAAAGTAGCACTGGGTCATTATGGGTTCAGTAAAGATGCACAGATTTTAAGTGACTCTATCTACAGTATCTTGGCCTCACTGGAACCCGGCTGCAGTATCTGTAGTGTGACAATGAGTTTAAGACATTTTCTAAACCAGGGGTAAAAAAAGGCATAGATCACAGGGTTTAGACAGGAGTTAAAATAGAAAAGACATATAACGAATCCTGCAGAAGAAGTATTAAGTAAAGTGTCCTGGCCTGTGATGACAACAAAGTAATAAGGACAGAGACATATTAGAAACACAAGTACAACAACACCCAGAGTCCTGGCTGCTTTCAGCTCAGATTTTTTCACAGTTACACTCACTGAAGCCTGGATTTGGACAGATGTAATGTGGGATCGCATGGCACGGGCCTGAGACAATGCCACCACAAATACCCTCATGTACAGAAAAATAATAACAGTAACAGGACCAAGAAAAGACAAAACAACATCAACGAGTCCAACAACATAATTAATAACAACTACACACTCTCCAATGCAGGAGTTATATAGACCTGGTTCTTCTAAGTTATCCTTCAACAACAGACTATTGTAGAGTACAGAGCAAAGCCAACACAGGCCGACACAGAATTTAACTCTTTGTTCAGTAATTTTGGAGGAGTAATGCAGAGGGTCACATATGGCCACGTAACGGTCAACTGATATGAGAACCATCGTTCCTATTGAGGAGGAAGTAACAAGGTAATCTATAAAAACATGCAAACTGCACATGAGGTCACCAAGAAACCAGCATCCGTCTATGAGGACAATCTGAAAGGACATGACAAGACCCACCAAGTAATCTGAGACAGCCAGAGAGAGGAGGAGGAGGTTAGTGGGGGTTTGAAGTTGCCTAGAGAGAGAAAAGCAACAGTAGAAAACAGTAATATTTGTGAAATAAAGCATTTTCTTTTGTGCAGTTATAGACTTTTGATTTAGCTGCATTAAATATGTCATTACTTGTAGTGGGAGACAGAGACAATAACCAGGAGGTTGAGAGCTGTAGTAAGTACAGTGATTGACGACAGCACCATGTAAATGAGTGAAGTGTCAAAGAGAGGACGAACAGTCTTTTCACAAGAAGTGTTTAGGAGCTGTGGGAAGCACAGGGCAGTTACTTCAACTGTCTCCATCATCACATGGAGGAAGTGACAGAAGCTGCTGCTCACCAGTAGCTCTATGGCCGTTCTTTTTTAAAGTACCCACTGATTTCCCATGTGTCCTCAAACTTCTTCTATGGTGATCTTCTTTTAGTAACACTGACTCAAACTCCCTACTTTAATTTTGCAGCAGTCTTCTTTCTTTTTTCTTCATATTGTTCTTAACCCATAAAGACCCAAACAGCCACTGGCGACCAAAAGCACTTACTGATCTAAAATGTTTAATAACTTCTGAACTACTAAACCTATTAGTACGTTGAATTAATTCACGTAAAATGCAGTTTGTCATCTTTTCATGGTCATCAGATATTTGGACGTTTAGAGGCTCCATAGTGCAAGTGGAAACACCATCATCTTCTACAACATTGATTCACCAGTAAAACCCATGGAGTTTGATAAATGACAGTGGATGGAGACACTGGGTTTATGTTCGGTTAATGATATATTTTACTCTAAAAGTCACTTTTTCTTCAGTTTTGTCTGTTTTGATACAATAACCTTTGACTTGACTGTGAGCTTTTATGAACATCTACATGATCAGTCAATGAAACATAGGAAAATAGATGATTTTCACCAGAAAAAAATGCTAAAATCAGAAGGTAAGATTATGATGAACGCTGATAAATCACATAGGAAAGGTTATATAGAGAGAAAAATGAATCTGGAAACTGCCACAGAAGTCACACAGGGTCCTTAAGGGTTGAAATGAATTTGTGTACCACATACAACAGGTACAATCTCAACCAAAAAAGTAGGCATGCAAGTATAAAAGTACATAAAGTCAAGGTCTTGTGGAAAAATAATCTGGAAAAAGTCTGGAATTTTTATTTGGATAAAGAGCAAGCACCCGATACACTACTAATTAGAGTAAGGACATACATGATGATTGGTAATCTGAATAAAAACTTGCACTAAATTGGGCTCTGGTTTAAAATTTGGATAAAGAAATGATAGCAGCGGCAGAAGGAGTTGCTGGAATGCAAACATTTGGTGAGATTAAAACAGTTTTGAAGAATAAATGAACAAACAGCAGTGACGCAAATGATCTATAATTGTGTCTTTTCCTTGTGTTGCAGTATGCCACTGACTGCAAGATGGTCGCTGTTGGGAACGATACCAGTGGAATCATCCTCTATCAGAAAGTAAGACAGAAAAAGAGTTGGATCAATGACAGCGGTTGGAGATGCTTGTTTTTACGTACAGTTAATATATTTTGCTGATAAAGTCAGTTTTTCTTACGCTTTCTCTGTTAGAGCCATTTTTTGTGCCTCAGTTAAAAATTCATATTTATATTTATATTTGATTTTTTATTAATAATTTATGTATATTATGTGAATGTTGAGTAATAATAGCATCAGTCTTGACATCATTGTGTGATGCAATCCTATTGGCTGTTAAGATTATAAAAATGTAAAGAAAGAGAAGCGGAACCGGAAGCCTGGATCCCAGAAGCATCACAGTCTTTTGACCGTTGTGTAATTTAGGAATTCATCTTTTGTTTGTATAAATTTAAGTTTTAAGTAAAGACAAGAAACAGAAAAGTTGGATTCCAGACCCAAGAACTCCGAAGTTCACGTCTAGTGAGTTCTACACCGCACTCACACTGTTTTTGATATAATAACCATCAAATGTAATCTTAGCATGATGATTAAAGTATATGATCTGTAAATTAAACATAGGAAAATACCTGATTTTCACTGAAAAAATGCAAAAAAAAAAGGATAATATTACTATAAATAGTGATAAATCACTTAAGAATGGTCAAACTGAGTGAAAAACATTTAGGAACTGCCATAAAAGAAGCTTTGGGTCTTTATTGGTTAAAGAAAACCCTCTAATAAAAAATTTAAAACCACATGGAAATAGGTTGGGACTAAAAATCCACTGTTGTGTCAACCCCCAATGAAGACCATGTTTTCCACTGTGGCAGAAGTAATTTTTTAGTGTAAAACAAGTCAGAGCTCACGTGGGTTCACAGAGACACCAGCGTCTGTGTGTGAATAGAAACACAGAACAAACATAGAAGTCGTGTTATTTTTGCTTGGCTGTGCGTCCATGTGTCCTTTTGCGTGACATATTGTGTAATTCTTAAGCATCACATCTATTTTCTGCCTCCCACACCTAGTTCTATTTCTGAGTATTCACCTGGAGCTAAAACTTATTAGCATCCAAATCGATTATAGAACTGTCACATACATTCCTACCCTGTTGCATTCCAGACTGAACCGCTCTTGATTTGCATTTGTGCTTTTGTTTTCTTTCCTTTTCTCTTCTGCGACTTAAAAACATGTCCAACCAGTTATAGATCACGCCGTAGGTGTTTTTAAAATCTTAGCACAACTACTATGACAATACGACATCATCTCTGCAGCCAAACTGTATCTTTGTTGTTTTATTAATTGTGACTAATGCAAGGTTCTAGTAGCTCCACCCTTATTTATTTGTTCATTATACTGTAGCTGTGTGTTACTCACCAACAGACAACTCTTAATCTCAGTGCATTTCCTTTGCAGGGTAAGAAGTTAATTATTTTATCAGAGCATTACTTATACTGTATATCCAGTACATGCTGATAAACCATCTGTTACATGATGCCTCATTTTCTATATGAGGATCAGCATGGGAAAAAAATTATGATTTTCTGTCCGAACTTTCAACAGTTTGTTGGTATTTGATTTGTATTGGTAAAGAGGGAGGGACTTTGGCTCTAAAATGGGATTAAATTAAAGTGTAATTCAACTGATAGCCACTATATGGTGGCTCTAAAAAGGCTTGACTCCCATAGACTTCTAGTCCTACATCAGTATTATTATACTATATTATTAACCCATGATAAGTGATTTGGTTCTTTAATTTTTTTTTCTCTCATTAATTAGCTCTCAGGTCTGGGTTATGATTGACAGATCTGTATGAAAGTTATCAGATAATCACTTTCTTTAAATTTTAATATTTAATGACTTTACAGGGTGGGGAAGCAAAATTTACAATATTTTGAGGCAGGGATTGAAAGACAGTGTATGACCAATTAGTTTATTGAAAGTCATGAGAATTTATTTGCCACAAGAAAATTGACATAATAGAAAATGTTTTTATTCTATGTGTCCTCCTCCTTTCTCAATAACTGCCTTCACACGCTTCCTGAAACTTGCGCAAGTGTTCCTCAAATATTCGGTTAACAACTTCTCCCATTCTTCTTTAATAGTATCTTTAAGAAAGTCGACATTGCTGTGTGATGTTCTATTGGTAGCATGTTCTAAAACGCCCCAAGTAGCAGAATCCAGAGGGTTTAGATCTGGGCTAGAAGGCAGCCATAAACATGATTCCCAAAAATTGCTAAAGTTGGATTTGTTGCTGTTGTCAACAAGTGTTTCGGTGTTCTTGTGTAAGATTTTAACTTCAAATCATATTTTACTGCATTTCTAACGGTCTTGTTGTCTACCTCAAGTTCAATTGCCATTTTTCTCATGGATTTGGTTGGATCCTTTAGGATTTTGGATTTGAGAGCTTTAATAAAAGCTTTGGTACGTTTTTTGTTGCTTCCTCCACTTCCAGACTTCCTCGTAATAGTTTTGCTCATAGTCATTCTCTTCTTTACATTATAAACAGTCTTTATGGACACTCCAACTATTTTTGAAATCTCCTTTGGTGTGACGAGTGCATTCAGCAAATCACACACTCTTTGACGTTTGCTTTCCTGATTACTCATATGGGCAAAAGTTTCTGAAAAGGTATGGATAATAGTGTTAGGTATGATTATGACATCAATATATGTTTGGTTTCAAAACAATTGACGTAGTGCCTGCTGAGAAAAAACAACTAAATGTTCATTGTAAATTTTGCTTCCCCACCCTGTATGATATAATTTTTGATGAAGTTCATCATATTATCAAGTCGGTAAGTTAGTGTGTAGCATTAGAACCCCTCGAAGATGACTCTGACCCCTCCCACTCCTGAAGCTCCACCCCTTTTGCCCTAATATGGTCACTTCCATATGCACAGAATATCCTACCTGTAGTTGAAGACAGTGCTTTTAGTAGTATCCATCCATCCATCCAATCCCAGGTCACTTTTTTGCAATAAGTAATTTGGAATTTGCACAGTGTAGAGTAGTACATTAACCTTCAAAATACTCAAGATGCTTGTGCCAGGTTTTAGAAAATCTGTTAATTCCTACATGAGACCCCCAGGCAGACTGATGTTACATAAAGTTGTGTTACAGAAAACGATGTAAGCGGTGACAAAAACCAATAAAAAATTTTACAGTCAGTTTTAACATATTCCAATATCCCACCCACTTCCAGAAACCATGCTCTAAAATCTTGTCTATTTACCACCCCTACCCACATACATAAGAACACACTCAATACTATGATATAATATTTACTAAACTGAAAAACACAAGCGAGTTTGTTTCCAGGGCGGAACTAGAAAACCATTTGATAATTACAAAGTTTAAAGAAATTAATCTATGTAATGTAATGTAATGTATTTTTTTTGTAGGTTAGTTAATGTTTATATTTTCTGTACGTTTTAGGTTTTGTCCTCACATCTATTCTTTGTCTACAAAATAATTAGCCAGACATGTAGCTCAGTGTGTGACGAAAATGGGAAAACACGCATGTCTATAAAGACATCTTAAAAGGAGATACAGAAATGGAAGTGTATGCAGACTGTGCAAAAATGAACCAACTGATGGATTTTAGATTTTAGATGGATTTTAGATTCTGACATTCTTGTCTGTAACAACTATGCATTGACTGTGCTTTTTTTTGCTTAACCAAGGCCCTACAGTCCTCTGTTCATACAGGGGTTGGACAAAATAATGGAAACACCTTAAAAAAATCAACAAAATATAATTTAATATGGTGTAGGTCCGCCTTTTGCGGCAATTACAGCCTCAATTCTCCGAGGTATTGATTCATACAACTTGTGAATTGTTTCCAAAGGAATTTTAAGCCATTCTTCAGTTAGAATACCCTCCAACTCTTTTAGAGACGATGGTGGTGGAAATCGACGTCTTACTTGAATCTCTAAAACTGACCATAAATGCTCAATAATGTTGAGGTCTGGGGACTGTGCCGGCCATACGAGATGCTCAACTTCATTAGAATGTTCCTCATGCCATTCTTAAACAATTCTAGCTGTATGGATTGGGGCATTATCATCTTGAGGTGAAGGTGTTTCCATTATTTTGTCCAACCCCTGTACGTCTGCTGGATTTAATGGTCTGTAAATGGGGCAGTAATGACAGACATACAAATGTAAATTCAATGAAAGCGAAATGACATGAATAATCACATATTCCAATAGCAGATAAAGTACTCATGACTGATTATTGTCAGATTAAGTCTGTAACTCTCAGTTAATTACAGGGTATTTGTAGACTGGAATTCTCTGTGACAAAAGCCAGTCTGAGAACACAACAGGTCAAAAGTCTGTGAGAATCTATGACTCTGAGATTAAGGTGAGTATGAAGACAAAAGTGGGAGTGCTCTAGAAAAAAGTTTTCATCAAACTCAGAGCAGTTGTTCTTCTGCAACAGAGCAACACAACAGATGTAACAACAGAAAGTAAGACGGCTTGAACACCTGCTTCTTGTCTGCACAGTCATTTGCAGCTTAACTGCTGGGCTACCCTGTCCAACAGTTACCAAGATCTAGGTAAGAAAAAAAACATTTTTGACTTTGCAGTAGATGTTACCTGACTGTAGATTAATGACAAATGGGTAGAGATTTAGTTAGTGGTCCAAGATCTCAGTCTCTCATATGAATGTCTTATTTGTGTTAAACTGAAGTGAATGAAGTTAGGGCTCCTTTACACACAAATAATCCATTACTGTGCTTTGCAGATTTCAGATATATGTTAATGGTTTCTTTTTCTGACATTTTTGATTATACTCCTTACATTTTAACAGAAGCACATATACTTTGAACTCCCTATATCTTTGATACAGATGTGTTAATTTAGTTTTAATGCATTAAAGGTAATAATCGATTATTTTCACTCACACCCATAACGACCCAAACAAGCACTGGCAACCAAAATCATCTCCCAATATAACATTTATAATAACTTCTGGTCCATTAATCCTATCAATACATGTAAATAATTGGTGTAAAATGTAGTTAGTCATCTTTACACGGTCATCAGATATGACCCATTTGGACGTTCAGAGGCTCCGTAGTTACCGTCGAAACACTGTCATCTACAACATTGATTCACCAGTAAAACCCATGGAGTTGAATCAATGACAGTGGATGGAGACACTTGGTTTATGTTCCGTTATTGATATCAGTGCTAAAAAAGTCAGCTTTATGTCAGTTTTGTCTGTTTCTGATATAATAACCCTCAACTTTAATCTGAGCTTTTATGAACATGTGCATGATCAGTAAATTTAATATAAGGAAATATTTGATTTCTACAGAAAATCTGCAAAATACAGAGGATAATATTACAATAAATAGTGATAAATCACTTAAGAAAGGTTAAATAGAAAGAAAAATTCATTTGGGATCTGCTACCAAAGTCACACTGGGTCTTTATGGGTTAAAGACATGCTGATACCTAGACGGACGAGACAACAGCGTATTGAAAAGACAATCCTTAATGTGTGCACAGGTGCATATTATGAAGGACAAAGCTAATAAAATGAAAACAATATGATAGGGAGAGCGGACTGCGGAAAAAAATGTGTCATAAATGTTTTCAGATTTTCTGGAATTATAAACTGTTTGATCTGATTTGCACATAAGACCCAGGAAAATATACATTTTGTTCTACACTTATATGTTTCTTATGTATCATTCAAAGACCTACTTTTAATACTTTAATACTAGTAGATTTTAGAGCCTATACTTTTTTTTTTCTTTTTTTTAAATTTGAATCAGTACTTCTTATACTTGTATATTCTGCAATAGTATCATTAAGTGTTAGTTCAGTCACTCATTTGTCGCTTTTCCATTGGACATCTGCGCAAAACTTTACTGATATTTACTAAATATTGAAAAAACAGATATCCGTAATGTTGTTTTTTTCATTAAATCACAAATGCGATGATTTCTTTATTTATTATCGCGAGACAACACAAGAAGTCATTCCATAAACATGGCAACAAACATAAATATGGTGTTAATTTACAGATATATTCATTATTATTATTATGTATTACCCCTCTATCTCGTACTACGAGGGCTGTTCAATAAGTTCATGGCCTCACCCAGAAATACTGGTTGTTATAATACAGGATGTTACATTCTTTCGTGATGGGATAGTGATGCTTGAACATCGATGGACCAAGTGCATTGCTGTAAATGGAGATTATGTTGAAAAATAAAATATAAATTATCAGTCTGTGTTGTTCTGTTCTGGGTGAGGCCATGAACTTATTGAACGGCCCTCGTAAATTAAAAAATGATTGGGTTTCCTGGTGTGTCCACACATGCCGCGACGTGTTTCTTCTTCTTCGCTTGTCGTAACATGCGCCAACATCGTTTTTTTTTTAATTCACCTCACTCCAGTTGCAAAAAAAGGTCTTTCCATTGCAGTTTTGCATAATATACTATTTGCGCTACACCCGAAAAATCACCTCTTGCCAGCCAAAAACTTTTAATCGAAAAATTAGACTTTTGGGGAAATTGTCGTTTTTCCATTAGGCAAATTTTTATGCGCAAGTTATATTTGCGCAATTTGAGGGTCAATGGAAAAGCCACAACTTATCTAAATTGTATTTGACTGTGTTTTCAGCTGTCTGGCCTCCAACATGCTCTTCTTCACTCTGTACGTGGCTGCACTCAGTCTGCTGGCAGGTAAGATGCTCATACTGGGGATCAGATAGACCAAAGTAGCCTCAGCAACAAAACACCTTCTAAACATGAACATATCAACTCTCACCATTTGGAATGTAAATGCAGGTATCTCAAAAGAAACATCTCTCCCCTTTCAGGTACAGCTGCTGACAACCAGACATTTACCAACTCTGGAGAGATCGACATCTCCACATGTCCTATCACCTATTATGGACAGAAATATGAGACATTATATGTGAGTAATACAAGAGACACAACTATTACCACTGTCCTATTATATGTGGGATGGAATATCAGTGTAGCTCTTGTCACGACAGACATGGATCGGTTCCTTTAAAACCAGCATTTATTTCACTCTCCTGTCTTTCATGCCGTGAGAACTGATACACATACATACAGCAACAGAAACATATATGCTTACATTAATAACTATACATGACATAGTTGAAAGCGTAAACGTGTAAATGTAAACAAAGTTAGTTTCAAATAAAAGAAAAAATACCTCGTTGGCCGCTTGTCACGAGCGAGAGTTCCTTCATACACCTTAAGCCATGTTTTTCAATGTAGAGGTTTCATTCAGTTCTGCCGTAGCAGCGCAACGTAACAAACACTGGTTCCAAGCCAGACACAGCACCAATATATTAACTATGTAAAACAGGATTACTGTTTTCCAATATAAACACATGAAATTACCTTTTAACATTTAACTTTTAACTAAATTATTCAAAAACATGAAATTATTAATTATGATTAAACAAATACAACATTTACAATCAAGATCAGAATAAAAATGTGCAAAAATGTTCTAGCCACAAGCTACTAGTACTGCATATTATTTGCACCTTTAACCTGTTTAACCCTGACCATATTTTCAGGGGAAAAAACACCTAAAAAGACATACCCAAAGTAAATGAAGAATTACTTATAATACTTATAATAATAAGGTTCATATGGATGTTCTTGGTGTCTATGGACATTTAGAGACCTCACAGAATCTATTCCCATTGTCTAAAATATTGTATCTATTACTATGCCTGAGTAAACTGTAACAAACTAAAAGAGAAATTACAATTTTTTATCCTCGCCTGTTTTTTTTCGGCTGGATTAATGATGATATGCATAAATTAATTGTTCGTGTCGGAGATTTTTAATAGCGTATATTTCACCCAAGAAAGATTAAAAATCATGTTTTAACATTAAAGTTTGCACTAAAATACACTTTTGATGTACTTTTATTAACAGTAGGGTCTAAACTTTGAGCAAAAGTTGAAAAAAACATCCAATGTCCTGATTTATTATATTTTTATAGTAGATGAATATTAATATAATTTTTCGGCCTGCAGGCGGGCTGATAGGGCTAAAGGGGTTTAAGATGCGATTTAGTAGCACAACTTTTTTTTTTATTATTTGCAGCTTAAGTTTTCATATGTTCCTGACACTGAAGAACAATTAGAAGCATTATATATGTTTCAATGTAATGACAAATAAATCACATTTAAGCAAAGAATCCATTTATGTAATTCCCAAACGTTTTGGCCAAGAGTGTGCAAATTTTTTCAGTGAATAAGGATTCACAAGACTTGACGATGTTTCCCTTTCTGCTTGTACACTGCAAAAAAGGCCTGTGCAAAAATAACAAAAATTAAACTCATTATTGGGTTAAACGTTCCATTTCAAGTAAAATTATCTGCAGTGCGATAAGAAAATTGCACTCAAGTTTTCTTAACCCTTTCATACACAAATTATGAGAACCTTAATCAAAATTTTTTCCTGAGTGTTTTTATTCCTCTTTAGGCATGAAAAAAACAATGCAACTGAAAATTTTCTTCTGAAAAATAAATACAAATAAATAGATAAAAGAAAAAAAAAAAGAAAAAAATTAAAAAATACATAAAAAAAAATAATAATGAAAAAAAAAAAAATTCTTACTAACCTATTTTTCATGGAGTTGCAAAAATGTCCACTTGGCTGGACACCACACGTTTAATTTTTGATGCACAGAAACATGTATTTACTGATAAATTGTGTGAAAACTATGGGGAGGGCTTGTAATTCTGGGGGTTTATGATCAGGAGAGACCTACATAATGTTACCAATTCATGTCAGAAAAGATATGTAGTGTCTTAAAACTTTAACAAAGATATGTGTAAAAAAAAAAAAAAAAAACAAAAAAAAAAACGAAAAGAACAAAATCAATGAATATACAAGAGAACAGCTGTAGAATAGCTGTCCACTGTAGTGACCACTATGCATGAAACGGTTAAAATAAGATAATATTATCTGAGGATTATAGAATGCTTAAATTCTTATTTTAAGAGGAATATACTTGCTCTAATGCTTGATTGCACAGTAAATTCACTTTAAATATTTCAGCCAAATGCCAGTGGTAAACAGTTAAACTGAAGCTGTTGTTTGTTGTTGTGTTCTTATGTGATTTATCCAGGTGGACTTTGACTCAGACAAGTTCAGAGTGTGCTTCAAGGGCTTCAACAGACTTGGGATGAAGAACGACTGTATCTTGATGTCTAAAGGGACAGCAGACAGAGGAGGCCTGTCAGTGCTCACAAGAGAGATTCCAACAGGATCTGGGGTTCACAGACTTCTACCGAACCTCCAAACTGCTGGGAAATGTGTCAACTTAATACCTTTAAAGGACAGTCAACAATCTCAAGTGAGCGTTTTCAGTTTAATGTGTGATTCTCATGTTAAAGACTTTTCTAAAGTTCATTATGGTGGTTTTTTTATTTTATTTTATTTTATTTTTTTACTGTTGTCAGATTAAACAAGTTGAACTGGGCAACTTTGGGAGACAAGCAATTCTGGCAATCAAGACATATTCTGGGTACACAAGTGGGAATGTTGTAAGTACAACAGAAGACACACAAGAAGGATTTGAAGGGTAAAACCCCCACCATGGTTTTCATGCCTTAACCCACTGGTTCCCAACCTTTTTTTGGCTCGTGACCCCATTTTAACATCACAAATTTCTGGTGACTCCAGACATTCAAAACAGAGACATTCTTCTGTTGGAGATGTCTTACGGGACCAGGCGGGTGAAGAAATCTTTCTATTCTCAGTTCCATCTGTTTTTCTGACTGCGACTGTGTCCGGGCAGGTTGAAGTGTAGTAACGCATGCAGTCACATGATCGGGTCAATTAGGAAAAGTGTGTGGTGTTTTAATTTTAATGAAATATATACTGAATTATTTTTTTTTTTTATTAGTAATTATTTTTATTGTTTTTTGATCAATTTCTAGAAATTTCAGGTGACCCCATTTGAACTCCAGGTGACTCCACGTGGGGTTGCGACCCCAAGGTTGAAAAACACTGCCTTAACCCTTTATAGGGTACTTACAGAAATACTCCAAAATTCAAATTTTCAACCTTAGTCCGTGCGCTTACATGACAGCTTTTATTCCTGGTTTAATCTGATTAAACGTTAGATCCTATTTAAGATGACCAGGTAAACACCTTATTCCAGTTGAAAAAGAATACTTGGGATTAAAGGTCCCGTATTATGCTATTTTTCAGTCACGTCATATAGGTCTCAGAAGCCCAAAAACATAGTATTTAAGTTTGTTCGCCCCAAAATCATCCTTTTTTCAGAGTTTCAGCGGTCGAAAAAGTCACTCTCACTGGCCCTCCTCAGGACAGGCTGTTTCTGGGCCTGCTTCCGGGTATGCAAATGAACGCATCTGTCCACGCCCACTTCCCCTCCCCTCTCTGGGAGAGGACGCGGCTTCCGCTAGCGGTACTACGCGCTAATGTTGACTGTGAAGCCATGGCTCTCTCGTCTACAATACACATGTCTCAGACAGAACGTCTTTCCAAACACTGGCTTTCTTTGCCTTGAGGCGTGATTGAGCCCCGACGGAAAACGGCGGTGTTGTGTCGGGTTCGTGGACCTGACACGGAAAGACGCCTGCCGCCACTAATGCAGGCAGCTACTAACAAGCTTGATGCTAACTATACTGATGCCAACCACAAAAGGCCTGTGTTCAAAGTAGTTCTGTTGAATGTCTCTCGATATTATCAGCTCTTGCATGTTAACGGGGATGCAAACGTTAGCAGCAGTAACCGAGCTATGTTAGCTGCCATGCTAACGTTAGACGTACACATCAACAAACACAAGCTTATCCGTAATGTAGGGTTATGCAGTAAAGATACAAAAAAAAAATGATAAGAACTTACATCTCCCACACTTGTACTTGGGTCACGAAGCGTTGTTACTGTGTCCTTCTTGATTCGGAGTCTTTGTGCTAAGCCGGAGCTGTATGGGCCCATGTTCGAAAAACACTCGTCCGTGAAATGCCGGACACACACATACAAGCGTTTGGGAATGTTGTTTGGTACATGACCATCAAAGATATAATCCAGCCACTTTTTTCGGAGAGGCTCGGAAGTGGGGAGCAAAAATAAACTTTCGTGTTGGTGTGTGCAGCCAACAACACCACAACTTGCGTGTCTCGCCTTCCCCTTGTTTGTTGTCCAAGAAGTACTTTGCCAGGGCGGGGCTCGCTTTGCCAGGGTGGGGGCACAGTCAGGGGGAGGAGTTAAATCCGCTTATGTCGTCATAAGCGGACCCAACTCAAACTCGGCCGTTTGAGCAGGCATTTTCACTAAATGTGGTGTAGCAAGGCAGGGAGGAAACAGACAGTTTTCAAATTCGAACCTCATAATGAGGCTACTGCAACACACACTACTATAAGAAAACTTTCACAAAGTGAGATTTGCATAATACGGGACCTTTAAATTTAAACCCAAATAAAGTCACTGGTTTAATCCCCTTTTAATTCCGAACTAAATTATTCCTCGGACATGTAAACCCTTTATTCCGTTTGGACTTTATTCCTTCCATTCTGCGCATGCTCGTTGTCTTGTCCTGTCACGATGACGCACACATTCTGCGCTGGTGGAAGAATATGCAATGCAGTATTGTCAACCCAAACCGCTCCAGTGGGCTATTTTGATGGGATCTACCAGCCTGGAAAACCCTGAAGGAAGAGTTCACCACCTGTTTTTTATTAATTCATTTGTCGTGCACTAACTAGTTCGATAAGTGGGCAAAACAGTTTGCACTGCAGTGCACCGATTGCCTTGTTCTTGCAGCCCTTCCGTTAGCTTAGCCTAGTTTAGCATAATCGCTTCATTCTCATGGTCAGACGTAGCCAGGCTTTTATAGATGATTCGGAATATTTTATGAGTGATTTTGTAAAATTCAATTCTCCCTAATCATTACTTTAGTCCGGTGGGGTCAATATAACCACAAATTGAGGCTCAAATCATGGTGATGTGACTTACTGCACTAATAAAATCTTGGGAAATAAAAACTAATGCAAAGCTAAAACACTAAAGCAAAGCTAATTTTTTAGTGCATGCATCCCTTCCAACAAAAAGATTTTCCAACTTCCATCAACACAACAGTCCCAAGATTGTATGAGTGCAGTAAGTCGCAGATTTAAAGAAATAATTAGGGAGAATCGGATTTCAGAAAATCACTTACAAAAGACAACAAATCACCTTTAAAAAACTGGCTACCTGTGACTATGCTAACCTAAGCTAACAGAAGGGCTGCAAGAACAAGGCAACGTGAGCACTGCAGCGCAAACCCTTTTGCTCACATATCTACTTCATTAATACCTCATGTAAACCTTTATTTGGATTTAACATTTCCATGTAAACAGAAGAGAAAATGCTTTAGTTCCAAATTAATTTCTTCTGGAAAAATAAATCGGATTTAAAAAACATCATGTAACCGTACCCAGTGTGTTATTGGAGGACCTAACAAGACTTTATTACTTTCAGAAAACTATTTCAAAAATTTGTAGTCATGTAGAAAATCAAGGTAATTGAAGTTACCGTATTTGGTTCCTTTCCTGTATGTGGAAAAAAAAAAACATAAATTGATTTAGAAAATCAAGTATATATAAGAAGTACAAGAAAAACACCTGTAATGTGAAAGGAACCTGTATTTAAAAACATTAGACCAACATGTGTGCTGATCCAGACCCCTGTCCACATCCACATGATCCCTTTGAACATCATTCCTTACATTAGTACCATTACTTCATGGTACCTAACAAAGTAGGTCCACTCACTGTTCATGCAGAGGTGGACCTTACAGACCCTGTAGACCACATCGGACCTGAGATTGTTGCCTCACTGTCCTCACTGTAACTGATGCAGTCACTGTCTTGAAATGTATGCGGAAATTACCAAAAACAGTGACTTGCCCGATAAAGGGTTAACATTTATGATTTGAAACATTTTTTTTGTCCTCTCTTTTTGTCTGCCTGTATTTCTAGGAGACAGTTGAAGTGGTCAGTGGTCGTTCTGTTTCTAGACAGATATTCCAAACTTCAGAGACAATGAATGGAATCATCACAGACGTGAGTGGATGCAGACACAAAGGTAGTAAATCTTTTCTGGAGTGTGAATTCAGGTCTCTAGTGCAAATCTATTAACACCTCATGACTCCTAGGAGGTGTTTACAAGATTAATACAACAGTATGGGATCCAAACATCTGCTCCAATGTAACCTGTGATGCGTTTGGCGTGGCTACAGTTGTCAGTGATTGCGGTCCAATGGAACGTTGCAAGGGCAACGGCAGGTACATTTTGTCCCATTTCACATCAGTTACATCCATACACAGAACAATTATTATTTCAACAGGTATTTTCTCATATTCAGCAACAAAACAAAGGTTTGTTTTATATATATACATCTCCCCACACTTATGACAGAGTATGACTTATATGGAATTATAAGTGAACAATTCTGACAGAACATGACAAAGTATATCATAATAAGACCATTTAAGGAGAAACATCTGACCTTTGACCTTTTTGGTGTTAGCTGTTTAGAATTACATTGATATACTCAATCAAATTTGTACAGATAAAATTACAATATTTAGAAACATTAGTGGAATATAAGTACTATGCTAAAGTATACATTTGACTTTATAAGTAATGTAATCCATTTTATGCCACTTCCTCTACTGTACTGTTTCTCATTGGTCAATTTATATATTTTCCTTCACAATATTATAAATAGTCTAAAAGCTTTAGTTACATTTCAGATTACATTTTTCCATCCCCTTACTGTCCAATTATAACTGTGTCTCTGACTTTGAATAATTGTGGTGAACTGAAGAATTAAGTGAAGATAAATATACTCTTTAAGAACCTTTTTGGATTTTAATGTAAAAAAAGAGTATTACAAAGATGAAAACAAAGCAGATTATCTGAGCTCATGAAAAGGTGACTTTTTTGTAATACTTGGGTCTCAAATGAAGGATGTTTTTGTAGAATACGATGCTTTGCTGTGGATGAAACTACCCTAAATCAAACATTTACAGCAATAAAAAGCAAGATATTTTTAGGGCAAAAATGCTTTGACAGTGAAAGTTTGACTGGTGTGTAAAAGTGTGTTTGTGTGTAAATCGGTGAATTACATATTGTAATGTGCTTTGAGTACAATCAAGACATAAAAATACTATGAAACTACAAAAAACATTTTGATACTTATATACTTTTATATGAGTAACATGCACAACCTTTATTCATAGTGGTGTATCATCACCACATCATCAGTGCATTCAGAATGTACCTGTATTTATGTACCTTTATTCTCTGTCTTTCTTTTCTTTTTTTCTGTCCTGTTGCGCCTCCATCAGCTGCATCATGGACGCCATGTGCACAGTGACCGGTCCCACTATAATTGATGTCATGGGACACATTCACACCGTCCCAGACCGGTGTGGGTACACGCTAATGAAACACGCATCCATCCCAGGTTTTCAGGTTCTGGGGGTTTTTCAGGAAAGACGGCGCAGAGATGTCAGTTTTTTGGACCGTGTTATAATTCACCTGAGCAATGCCAAGATTTTTCTGGAACAAGGTGGAAGAGTGAAGGTAAGATACCTTCAGCAACAGTTACTCTCAGCCTGATCACAATCAAGGGTACCAGAAAGGGTGCACATATAGATAAAAAATAATAATGCTCTATCAAAAAATCAGACAGGCCATTTTATTTGTCTGATATTTCTCTTTTAAAGTCCAAAATATTTTTGTATTATGGTGTCTACTAAAAATTTTGCAGGCTTGTACCCCTGTCAAATCAGAAATTATTGGGTGTACGGACACTCCAGCCTAATAGCCTCCATATTTAATGCCTACAAAGAAATACAAATGTTTCAGCACTCAGGATAATCATGCATTGTTTATTGCATAGATGTCATGTCCAAAGCATGTGTGCTGAAAAATTCCATATATTGACAGAAACAATAAAATTAGACCCACATATTTTGATATGGTGTACGGACACTACTTGGTGTACGGACTCTACAAGATTGGAATGGAAATCTGGCTCACCACATGGTCGCATCTCTGTTAGATCTGTAACTAAATCTTCCTGGTACAGGAGGAAATAAACATTTGTGAATAAGTTATAACAATATATCTGTAAGGCATATATGCGATATTACTGATGAGGGTATGTTGGTGTACGGACACTACATGAATTTTGGTGAGCAACGCACCATTGAAAACATGCGGTTCGACGTAAACATCTGTTTGCCACATTGTTACCAAATTTTCTGCAGCCAGGGAGCATACCAAAATCTGTCTAGTTGTGCATATTTAGTCATAATAATACTTAAATAACAGGTTCCCATTCTATTATTACAATTACAGGGCTGTAAAATAAGGGTTTTCATAAAAAAATGGTTGATTGTCTTAATACTGAAAATAAGAATTGGTAATCAAACAGCTGTTCAACAAAAATGATCAATAAATGAAAAGCAATGTGATGTGTGTATTTTGAAATAAAAAAAGACACAGGACTTGAATAGTAATTATTTATTGTGTTACAAAACATTAGGTACAATAATTTTGCTCTCTTATAACAATAAAATTGTGCACGTTTTCACGCTCATTGGGTCACCATTTTGTCAGTTTTTATCTGATTTTCTTCAAATTTGGAGGATTGCAAGATCTAGAAATAAGATGGCCAAAGAAACATTTTGGGAATGGTTTTGGGGGCATCTTTTTGCAATACTGATTAATAACTGATGCAAATATACTTGTACACCTTGATTGTGATCAGGCCGTCTGCAAATGTATGGATAATGCAAAGTTACATAAAGAATTCACATGGGTCACTGATGTTAGTCAGATATACAGCTTTATATAGTTGAGTAACTCTGATCAAGTTTATGACTTACAAAGATTTAAAATCTATAAACAAACCTGAGGAAACAAAATGCAGTCCAGTGAAAAAGGCAGTAATAGACAACACATACCTGTTAAATATTTAAAATTTAATTTTAATTAGATGATTTTCAGTTTCAGGATTACTTGAAATTTGGGTTTTGATCAGAGAAAATAAGGGTTTGTTGTCTAAACATTTTGGTGTACAGGGAAGTGACAGTAAAGGAAAATACACCTCAAATAATCCTGTTGGATCGTGTGCACACCAGTTTAGATGTCAGTTTTATTTCAGGTGGATGACCAAGAGCTGTTACTGCGCACCAACACTCAGTCTGTCCATGGTGTGATGTTCTCTAAGGATCCGACAGGAGTTACTGCCAAAATAACAACCTCGAACCACACTGTTTCTGTCCATTTTAATGGCTACACTGCACAAATCCACATAACAGGTACGGACAAATACAACTAGTAGAAACAAGGGAGACCTGTAGGCAGTCACAACCAATGCATGGAATCTTATCTTATCTGATAAAAACACACTTTTTCTCATTGGCTTTTAATCAGTGAGTGAGATGGGGTTTTTTTTTTTTAAGATTTCCTATGTTGTTTTTACCAGATTTGAATTTGTCTTTGTTTTGGGTGTATTTTGTTGTACTTCGCCCACTTTGCATCTTGTGTTATCACTGTTTTAGTTATTTTTTTTCCCTTGTTTTATGATTCATTTGCAGCACTTTGGCCAACTGTAAAGTTTTTAAGTGCTTTATAAATAAAGTTCTTTATCTTATCTTATCTTATCTTATCATCACTAGGGCTGGGTATCATGGCCAATTTCCATAATCGATTCGATTTTGATTCATAAGGTTCTGAATCGATTAATCACAATTCGATTCGATCCAATATTGATTCGATTGAGTATTAATTGATTGATTCAGATTAATTTAGTGATATCAAACTACAAATTTTGAGTTGTCACCTGATTATTTGACTACAGCAGTCATGCAACTTATCAATACTGGTATCAATATTGATATTAGCGTAGCAGTCGAACATTGTCTCTTTACTATTCCTCTAACTCCATACTCAGCCATAGGTGATAGTATGGATCCAAGTTATTATTCCAAGAACGACAAGCTTCTGCGACTCGCCTCAAAGAACCTCCTGGCGGCCAGTTCCTTCACACTGCGGGTTCGAGTTTGAAGCTGGGAGGAGGTCCGCAAGATGGAGCCAGCTGCGCTTCTGCGTATTCCCGGTCCTGCTCTGAAAAATCGATCTCATCCACTATTAATCGATTACGCAGAATTAAAACGAAGTCGATCTAAGATCGATCAAATCGATTTTTTTACCCAGCCCTATAATTGTCACTGTTATTCAGTTTGACACAGGATATTCCCAAATTAACCATTTCCCTGAACTCACCAAAATTTTCAGTTTAACAAGATCTATGACAAACATTTGAGAGCAAATCTAAATATAACTCGCGACTTTTGCAGCTTTTGTGTGAAAGTTGAGGCTAAGCCATCACTGCATATACTGTATCTTCAAAACGAACTATTGGAAGAGTGGGAAAAGTCTCATGAAGTAGATGGAGATACAGGTTTATTCATTTTTACTGGATTAATTTTTTTACAGAGCTGTTGTGTTATTTTCTATATGTGAATCCATGATCATGTGTCGTGTCTGGAATGTCTTTATGAGTTCAATGATTGCAAAATTTCAACTCCTCTCCCTCCTATTCAGCTGTAATTAAACAGAGTGATGTGTGTGTTGTATGTTTTCTTTACAACAACCAGGACCAAGTGGAACACCAGTACATGGTTTATGTGGCAGCTCAGCAACAACTATGGTTCAAGAGAAGGTCTCTAAATACAGTGCCAGTGGGTAAGTCATATCACACACATAACACAATATCCATAACTGCATTTATATATCATATATATATTGTAACTGGAGGTAATTGTTGATTTTCTGCTGTTTACTCCATAGCTGTGACACACAGTATGATGACGAGGCTGACAGTTCAATCAACTTCATTGACATAAATGAATGGTAAACACAGACACACCTTCACACAGACTGATAATAATACTTTTAACCCATAAAGACCCAAACAGCCACTGGAAACAAATTCATCTACTAATGTAAAATGATTAATACCTGTTGATCCATAATCTTATCAATACATATAAATAATTGGTATAAAATGCACTTTGTCACCTTTACATGGTCATCAAATATGACCCATTTGGACGTTCAGAGGCTCCGTAGTGAACGTGGAAACACCGTCATCTTCTACAACATTGATTCACCAGTAAAACTCATGGAGTTGGATCAGTTACAGTGGATGGACACACTTCTTTTATGATCAGTTAATGATATATTGTGTGGAGAAAAGTCACTATTTCCTCAGTTTTCTCTGTTTTTCATATAATAACCCTCAACTTTAATCTGAACTTTTATGAACATTTACATGATCAGTTTTTTTTTTTTTTTTTTTTTCAGAAAATAACTGATTTTCACTGGAAAAACACAAAATGCAGATCATAATATATCATAAATAGTGACATATAATTGAAGAAAGGTTGAATAAAGAGAAAAAGTCATTTAGGCACAGCCACAAAAGTATGACTGGGTCTTTATGGATTAATAAAAGATAAATTGTATATGCTCAGTCCTATAGAGTTCACTGAACTGACTTGAATGATCCTTTGCGGTCCTTTCTAGTTCATGTCGCTGAGTAGACTATCATTTTCCATGCTTGTCTTAAACAGGTGCAATGTCTTGGATCAGGCTCCTTTCACTGCTTGCAAAATGCATGTCAACCCAGAGTCCTTCATGTCTGCCTGCAATCGCACGTTGCATAAATACCCTGCAGTAGACGGTCTGAAGTGCCAGTTCCTGGAGGCCTATGCCAGAGCCTGCAGCCAGTACAACATTACTGTGGAAGGATGGAGGTCAAAAACTAGATGTTGTAAGAGTTTCACACTTTCTGCTTATATGTAGCATCAGACTAGATGAGGCCAGTGCTTGAATGAAGTGCTTTTTTTTTTGGTATTTGAGGTACTTAACTAGAGTATTTCCAGGTTAGATTAATTAAATATACAGTGGTGGAAAAAAGTTTTTGGACACCCCATGTATTTGTGATATGGGTGCTTCTATGAAACTGGTCCCTAAAAACTGGACAGAGGGGCTAAAAATTCAAACTAGATGTAGACTAATGTTATGAAGCATGTTTGGAAGCACGTTGGGTCTGTTTTAAAAATAAATATTTACTGAGATAAAAGAGAAACTATTTTTCAGATAAAACACATTTTTATATAATTTTCATACAAAAATCATGTAACACAGTAAAAAGGACACAAAAATTACATGCTGCTATTTTTTTTTAAATATCTTTTTATTCTCTCACAGGTACATTTTGGGAATCAAACTAATTATGCAAGGCAGAGTTTTTCACAAAAATGACCGCTGTTGAAAAGTCACTCAAAATTGATTTGTGTTAAATGGGCAGGTTCAGCGTGTAACGTGAGTGGACACGATGGGTTACACACGAAACCTAGAATGAGACTGAGATTCATGAAAAACCCACATCTGGATTAGAAAAACCACTTGGATCATCAAATGTAACACAGTGTCTTTATTTATAGTGGTATATAACACCATTTCAAGCCATGTTTTCCACTGACACCTAGGTAGTGTTTCCTGTCCCAATTTTGGCCCCAACATTTGATTAAACATTCATTAATTTTGGGATGGCTCAGAGCAAGAGTATATTTTTTTGCATTTATCTGAGGTCATCATTAGGTACATCCTGGGGGGATATATGTCTAAATTTCTCTTTTATTGTTGGGTCTAAAAAAGCTGGCAAAGTGCCAGGTACCAAAATAAACCCAGTTTCATAGAAGCACCCAATTATTGCATTAAGAATCACTATTAAGTCATTGAAGCACTGTGACATTCTGGGGCATTCGTCATAGGATTCCTTCTGCACATGCACTGTTCCGTCAAGGTCAAAACTCTGTGTTTCAGCAAGATAATAAACACATCCAGGACATGATATGCTGAAACTGTCAACTGTCATTCTATGTTTTTTTTTTTTTTTTTTTTGACAATGAAAAAAAACATATAATTTGCTTTTTTTTTTTTTGCATCTGTCTAATGCAGCCACACAAGATTTTTCCTCAAATATTTCATGATAATTTTTGAGATTGTGTACAATTTAAACTTTTCCACTACTGCATATGATTCTCACACAGAATATGTTACATTGAAAACTGAACTCCCCTTGAGAATAAGTAAAGTACATTAAACAGAATATTCAAAAGTCTTTAACTAACAGTGAGGGCTTTGAATACATACAGTTTACTTTAAGTCGAGTATATACTATCCCTTCTTTTCTAATAATTCATTTTTCTCTATGTGTTGGCAGCTCGTGTCCCTAAGGCTCTGTGCCAGGACAGGTATTGCAGCGCTCATGAGTTCTGTGGTGAGAGGAGATATGGAGGGGAACGTCGATGCCTTTGCAGGGCAATTTTTGCCTCCAAGTACAGAACGACAGACAGTTTCGGTATGTCAGCTACGACACAGGAGTGCTCAGTTCAAGAACAGTTTTGTAAACTGCTATTTGATCAGAAATTTAAAGGTATATTAAAAATGAACAATAAAAACACAAAAAGATGTGAGATCAGCACCAAGTTAACTTGTTCTTCTCCCATTACTTTATAAAAATCACAATTCTTATCTTTTAACAGTATCGTTCACTTTTTTTTTTTTTTTTTTACTTTATTTGCTGTATACATATAGTGTTTATAATTAACTTCTCATTTGATTAGATTAGATTAGATAGAACTTCACTGATTCCTTTGGCAGGGTCCTCAGGGAAATTAATTTCTGCATGCAATAACCTTGACCTAATGTGAAAAAATCAAATAGATAAATTATTTGAATCTGAATATTGCATTTGTCAGTATGTGGTCAAAAGTCTCTAAATCACAATTTTTGATGGATGTTCAGGTGAGCCAACGGTCTGTGAACACAAGTCAGCGACGCTAACCCTGGCTGGCTGCCTGCTGGAAGAAAATGGCATAGACTACTCTGTCCTGCACCTCAATGACCAGAACTGCATGGGTAAAATGGACAACGAGACCCACATGGTGACGTTCAGATTTAACCCCACCCACAGCTGTGGTACTGTGGTCATGGTGGGTACCTCAAGTTAATGCATTTAATCTCAGCTTTACCTGAAAAGCAGATTTATTTTATTTTATCTGCACCTTATTTGCATAGTGCACCTAAAACTAAAATCACATTATGTTCAGTCAGGTACATCTACTATCCTTTACATCTTAACTTGCATCTTGAGTTACCTTTCCTGAATCGTCTTTGAATCCAAATAAACATTCATACCAAATGTGGTAAAGATCCATCAAGAAATTTCTGAGGAATCAGATGGAGTGAGGTTGACTTTTGGATCTAAAATGCCATGAGATCATCATATCATCCCATTGCATATTTGTAAAACATTTTCTTCATAACATGTATGAATTCTTGAGTGATGACCAAAAGTGCATTCTGACCCCTTGAAATTTCACCACCAAATTCTAGTCAGCTCATCCTTGAATCCAAATGAATGTTCAAGGCTTTCCTGAGATACCACGTCGAATAGAATGGACAGATATGAAGTCACATGATCCTGACCTTTGACCACCAAAATTTTGTCATTTCATCCTTGAGTTGAAGTGAATGTTTGCACCAAATTTAAAGACCTTCTGTCAGACCGTTCACATGTAATGTAGACCAACAAATCCCAGATTACAACAACAACAACATAATCCACACTACAGGGGGTAATTTGACCTTTGTGGGTCATGAAAGTCCTTCAGTGATGCAACTGGGCAAGCAATTTTTGTAAAACAAAAAAAAAAAAGTGAAGTTTTTGTAATTTTGCTTTTTTGTTTTACACATATTTACATCAGCATTAATATCTGAGTCATTTACTTTACAGCTACAAAAATATGTTTTAGAGTTTAGATGCATGTGTTGTTGGATGGGGATCAGCGATTGTTAGAGCCTGAAATAGAAAATTTACGTGAATAAGAGAAATCTAAAAATTATTTCATAACAGTGTCTGTATCCATGTGACCCTGTAGGCAAACAACTCTGAAATTATCTACAAAAACACCATCAAGACAAGGAACAGCTCCATGTTTGGCGTTATAACTCGCCACGACCCTGTGTACATTGACTTCTCATGCTTTTACCACCAGCCTGACATCAAGAGCATGGCCATCAGACTCAAACACAGGTGTGTTATGGGTAAACAGCATAGAGTAACCAAAATCATAAAACTCACATTTATTACTGTTGAGGGACAGGCCTTTACTTTTGGATAGGGCTGGGCATTATAGACAACATTAAATACAGTGCATTTTTTGTGTATACATGAAGTCAAGATGGAAGAATATTTAAAAATACATGTATACACTGTACACTATATATTTCTGTGTATATTAAAAAGTTAATTACTATATATTAACAAAAAGAAGCACTTGAAAGAAATGTATATTATCTATTAAAAAATGTAAATAATAAAATAAACCTTCAAGGGTAGGTTAAAATTCTTGCTGAAAAAGAAAGAAAGCACTAAGTTTGATTTACAATTTTTCATTTGATGCATTAGTTAAAATCAAAAAAATTTACACAATTAGACAAATGAATTCACTACATCATTTGTTTTACTTTTGGACTTATTGTCATGAAATTTACAGCCTACATTCATGTTTTTTTGAGGACTGTTATTCGTCTTCTACGTGATGTGAATGAACCTGTTTTGTGCCGAATACGGCGCATTTTTTAAAAAAAATGTGATTGTCCTCTTGTGTCTCACTTTGTTTCATCATTGCTAATTGTTGTTGTCAAATTGTTGCTGTTTAATTGCTACTGCAGCAGAAATAATTGCCTCCCGAGGACAAATAAAGGTCTTGAATTGAATTGAACTGAAGTGCATTGACTGAAGAGAGTGAGGAAGATGACTAAAGTGAGTCTGTGTTTGCAGCTCTCTGACCAAGGAGATTCTATACGGACAGTGGATGTACAATCTGACCATGAACGCCTTTGCTGATCCTGACCACATGCAACCTATTGACTCACGCACAGACATTGAGCTGGATCAGAAAATCTGGGTGGTGATCATGGCAGAAGGACTGGATGAAAAGCAGGTCGCTTTAGTCACTGATTCCTGCTGGGCGACCGATCAGCCTCTGCCCAATGGAAGCCTGAGATACGACCTCGTCATAAAAGGGTGAGTGTCGCACAGAGGTGACCATGATGATCAAAACTTCTGACTTTGGCTGTTATGTCTTATATCAGTGGTTCTCAACTGGTCTGGCTTCAGGACCCACTATCACCCTTCAAAGACAAGCCAAACCCAAATTGATAAAAGTTATACATCTCAAATTAATTTAATGAAAACATGTTGTGTTTTGTACCTGAGGTAATACAGAGTATCACAGTATACCAACAGAGAAGACAAGTTTAATGATAAACCAAAATGACCAGCAGGTGGTGATGCTAAAGAGGGAAATATTCCCTTTAAAGGGGTCATATTTTGCTAAACCCACTTTTATTAGTCTTTGGATTTGTGTATTTGGACCCTAATAGTTCAAAAAGTTGGAATTTGAACCCTCCAGGTGTTGCAACGCTATCTTTATATACATTTTGGCAAAAATCAAGTGGATTTCTACAACTCGTTTTAATTCCTGCTTAATTTGTTATGTCTATAACTAGTTACGTCATGACATTTGCACATATAAGGTCAAGACTTCCGACGAACATTTCTCTGAGTATGCCATATTTGTTTATCAGCAGCAGCAGTTGTAGTCCATTCTGAAAATATGTCCAAACTTCGAGCAGATTACCTAAAATGTTCAGCTGTTGGTTGTATTAACGAACACAAGTGGCTGAAGGGGACAGAGCAGCACGGTTAACAACCTGGAGGGGGTGGGGCGTGAAGTGGCTCACTTGCATTTAAAGGGCCAGTGCTCAAAATGACCGTTCTGGTGTCATTACTCAGAAATAGAGTTGAAGATGGACCTGTGGAGTTGAATTAATGAAGAATTCAGACCCAAGCATAGCATTTACAGTTTATGCAGACCACAGGGAAATGTTTTAAAATGCATAATTCCATTTAAAAAAAATAGGACCAATGGCCCTGTAGCCTACTGGCCAAATTAAAAGCTTTGGGAAATGTATCCATATGCTATTTACTATCACCCAGTTCCGTGTATTTTTTATATTACAGAAATAGCCCATGTTTTGGTCATATTCCAATCAAATCTGTAAAAAATTCAAATTCCAAACTTGATATCATTGATACTTACTGATTTACTGGATCAATCCACTTCCTAGCTGTTATAATGGGAAACTTTTTCAAAGTTGCACCAAATCCAGAAACAGATCTGGATTGAAATAATTTCAATACTTTTGTGGTGACATCATCATAAAGAAGCTGTATACCAAGTTTGAAGTCAAACAGAACTGTAGTTTCGGAGAAGAAGACAATTGATTTTTTTTCCCCATGAGAGTCCATGTTAAATTTTCTGTAAGTTCCCAGATCCAGAAGAAGATCCTGATCAGCATGTGGCCATTATGTTTTGGTCATCTCCCCATCAGGGCTGGACTGTAGAAATTTACACTGGATATCATTTATATTTACTGAGTTATTGCATCGATCCACTTCCTATCTCTTATAATGGGGAAATTTTTCAAAGTTGCACCAAATCCAGAATCAGATCCGGATCCAAATAATTTCACTAACTTTAGCTGACATCATCATAAAGAAGCTGTATACCAAGTTTGAAGTCAATTGGAATTGTAGTTTCAGAGAAGAAGACGATTGAAAGTTTTCTAATGGACGACAGACGACACCGACAGATGCCGCATGACGACAATAGCTTACGGCCTGTCGGCTGGTAAGCTAATAAAAAGCAAAATATCACTCTTTTAACACGAAATTAGGTACATTTTAACCAAAACTAAAAAGTGTAGTCACTTAAAAATTAAAAGTACATTAAGTCACTTATTGAAGCGTTAAACACGAGGTTTTTGTCCTCAATGTAGGTAAAACCATATCCGATTTAGTTGTTGTCATACCTGAGTTTCGTCATGATATGAGTAGAAACATTAGGGTTTTCTTTTATGCTGTGAAATGTCTGGTGATAATGAGCATTACAGCGCATTACTGCCACCTACTGTTGGGGAGTATGAATGGACGGTGCGCTGCTCCATAAAAAATAAAGCACAGGATTTGTTTCTAAACATTATTTTTTGCCCAAGCAACGGCCTGCGACCCACTGAAAACAGGTTTGTGACCCACATTTCGATCGTGACCCACCAGTTGAGAATCACTGTCTTGTATCATCTTTTATCAGCTGCCCTAACCCAGAAGACCGGACAATAAATGTGGAGAGCAACGGAATGGGCACGGCCACCTACTTCTCCTTCAACACATTCCAGTTCTCTGGGAAAACTAGTGATGTCTACCTGCACTGCAGACTTGAGCTGTGCATCAAACAGACCAATTCATGTGCCCCAGTAAGTCTGGTTCCAGTATCAAACACATAAAGACAGTACATGACTTTCCCACTGTTAGATTAGAAGAAACACACATTTAACCTGTATAATATTTTACTCTTGGTCTTAGTTGAGGTGACCTTGACTACAAAACCAGATCAAAGTATGGATTATTTGTCACTATTTTTGATCTGGGATGTAGGTATAACAGTTAAAAGGAAAGATGGCCATTATTGGGCAAAAGGAAAGACAAATGTTATTATAATCAGCCAGGATACAGATAATAAAGTCAAACTGTTGCATATATGGATAAATTATTCACTTGCCTTGCATTGTGGCAAACCTATGTAGACACAGAACTGTTCTTAGATATCAAATACACAGGAAAATTCTCTCTTGTGTTTATAAGAGTTGTTATTAAATATTTGGGTGACTCACAAAGGACTTTTAAGAATTCACACTAGACCATGGCATTCTGAAGTGTTAGAATGGCTGATGTCAGAGCATACTTAAAATACATTCTTGTGGAGAAAAAAAAAAGATTTCCTTAAGTCTGATGGACCTGTTGTTGGACCTTAAAAGCCTTTGCTGATCCTAAATTTGACCTCTGTCTCCTAATGGCCATCCAGATTTGCCAGAGGGCTAACAGGAGGCGCAGATCTGCCATGCCAAACTATCTGAGTGATCACCACCAACTGATCACCATGGCCTGGACTAGCTAGGTAAGTACAACTCTGCTCACAAAAATGTACTAAAAATGGTGCTAAAACCTCAGTGTACTGACATCTGCATATATGTATGTATGTGACAAGAATAAGCCACCTGCAGTCGTGTGTGGTACGCGTAGTGACCGATTGAATATGTGGATGCTTTTCCTGCATCTATGTTAACGGTCATACACTAACACTCACAAAAACACTGGGGAAAAGGTTAGAACGAGGGTCATAGATGAGCAAAGATAAACTGACAGGGGAAAGGGAATACACCAACTAAATCCACTTAGAAATCCACTCAGTGTCTTTTGTGTATTCTAGTATTTCTATGTAGTTTTGTGTACTGTCAGTGTTTTTCAGTATATATTTTCAGCGTAATTTTTGCGTGATAGTTTTATATACAGGCTTTCCTCTTGCACTTTAAGAATCTGCTGCTAAACAGAGACAGCTGCTAGACAGATTTCCAAGGCTTATTATTCTATTCTATTCTATTCTGTGCTATTGTATTGTGTTCGATGCTATGCTATTCTATTGTATTGTATTTTATGTTATACTATGCTATGATGTTGTACTCAATGCTATGCTATTCTGTGCTATTGTATTGTATTGTATTCTATGCTATGTTATTCTATGCTATACTATTGTATTGTATTCTATGTTATGCTATTCTATGCTATGCTATTTAGTTGTCCGTCCATCGGATGGACAAACGGACAAACGAATGAACGGGACAAAGTGGCTCCCAATCAGGAGCCGGCTCCCGTCGTTCACGTCAAAGAGCCGGCTCTCAGAGCTATTTCGTTTGCGACCCGACACATCAATACTAGAAGCAAAATTGTATCCATTTCCTGTTTTGGGTAACAAATTAACTAATTATGCTGATATTGTGAAATTGTCTAACACACATCTTTATATATGCCTTGATGTAGATGTAAAATTTCACCCATTAAAGTCCATGGAAAGCAACATTAGTGGGGTCAATATATGGACCAGTTCCAGTAATCTATGGAAACTATGAAATTAGTGAAACAGACCACAGAACATAATTAACCATAACATAAAATTAATGTCCAATCAAACATGCTACGCCCACACTCAACTGCTTCCTCCAATGCCATGTGTGGACAGTGCTCTTAAATCAGGGGCTTATGGGTAAATAGCAATGCCTTAAATTTCTGCAAGTAGAGGTAAGAGGTAATCCCTTAAATAACGGTAAGTTAATTAATTCATTTTTTAGAATGTGTAACTGTATCATCATTACTGCATATTTAAATTATGACTATCAGTAAATATACTTACTCATATTATCTGTTCCAGTTGCATGTATTCCAGTACTTGCTGAAAGACATCATATAAACTCTGTTTATCTTCTTAGGTTCTTTCCATGGTGACATCACCAGATGAAAGAGCTCAAGACCAAGAATAATTCCTGTTTGAGCCAGGGAGCATCATCTTCCATCGTCCATCATCTTTTTAGTGCTACTTTGGGTTTTATGCAGTTGCTTTCTCTGAGACTGTGAGGTTTACTTTGTTGTATACCAGATGTACTGATTTTACCACATTGAATAATCAGAATCAGAATACTTTATTAATCCTAGGGGAAAATTATTGGGTGTTACAGTTGCTTCATTCAAGTATAATAAAAAGTAGCAAGAAAGAAATTATTAATACAACAGAAAAAGAAAAATATAAAGCTCTAAATATACAAACATACATAAAGAATATATATAGAACAGTAATTTGTACAGTATGTACGGGACAGTATATTATCATTATGATAGTTAAAGATGCATAATAGTCATAATCACTGGGTCATGCACAACACAGATCTTCCATGTAATGTGATAATCGGGTTATGTCCACACTAATATGTTAGATGGTCTTTTTCCGCTACATTTACACCTATAGTCCACACTCCAGTATCTTCACAGATACATTCAGACACAGAGCTGAGCCTCTTCTTTAAGTTAAGGAACTAAAGATCGTGTTGTCATGACGAAGCAATGACACAAACACCCACATTTTTTATCTGACTGGGTCTTATCAGAGCCTACATATCCTGATGTCTTGATTTGTTTTTGTCACATGATAATTTTCAGAGGAAAACATCAGCTCTAACTACAAGCTGTCCACTCAAAGAATACAAAGTCATGGCAGTTATGTTCTGGTTGCATCCTTTGTGCATTTAAATTCCACATGTTGTCCTGCTACTGTTAACTACATCCACAACAAACAGGCTGTTATTGGAAGAATTTGCAAATATTTCCATGAGTGATACCACCCCACTGGTCACATGATATGGATGTGGTTTCATGTTGAGTTTGCCTGTTCTGTCTGCCCTGGGTTCCAAATGGTTTCCCAGAAAAATAGGTGCACATTTTAATTGTGTCAATGCCCTTAACCAAAGTACTGATGAAAACCTGGGGTTGGTCTCTGTGCAGCATCAATGAAAACTCACTGCTCCTAATGTGCCTCTAATGCTAATGGTATCTGCTATGTATATTAGAATGAGTAAAATGTGGAGATAGAAATTCCTTATGAGGATAATAAAGGGACTTAACCTTGGACCTTAACCATTGCTATAGTATGTGCATTGCAACTTTTAGGTAAGTATTCAAGTATGCAAGTTCTGGACACTTCACCAGCATGAATATCCCATAATGCAATGCAGTCATGGCAACAACTGACAATGACAGAAGGCAAACAGAGCCCAATAGCTGGTAATCTATAATATTATATAAATGCAAACAGTTCATGACTGCAATACACAAAAGTATACTCAATAGTTGCCTTTCCATTGGACATCTGTGCAAAACTTTACCGATATTTACTAAACGTCAAAAAAAAAAACAGAAATGCGTAATGTCAGTTGTTCCATTAAATCGCAAATGCGGTGATTTGTTTATTTATTATCGTGAGGTGACACAAGAAGTCATTACATAAACATGGCCACGAATGTAAATATTGTGTTGATTTACAGATATATTCATTATTACTGTATTTTACCCTTCTATCCTGTACTAAATTTAAAAATGATTCAGTTTCCTGGTGTGTCCACACATACTGTACCATGTTTCTTTTAAAACTCTTCCTCTTTGCCTGTTATAACATCTGTCAACATCTGTTTTTTCTTCACTCACATGACAAGTTGCGGAAAAAGGTCTTTCCATTGCAGTTTTGTGTGATATACCACTTGCGCTATGCCCGAAAAACCACCTCTTGCTAGTGGAAAAAATGTTTAATTGAAAAACGAAAGTTTTGGCAAAATTGTCGTTTTTCCCTTAGGTAAATTTTCATATGCAAGTTATATTCGCGCAATTTGAAGGTCAATGGAAAAGCGACTAGTGATATTGTAAAGGTAGCACAGGATGGGATTTCAGATGGACCCCTTTACCAACAGCTTGGAAGCTTCGAAAAGTGGCTTCACTTCTGTGTAACAGCATAGAATGATATCAGGGTTCACTACCTTTATATTTAGCCTTTTTATTTGGGCTTTATTTTCTCGCTGAAATGGGGATTTCAATAAAATGGAAGATTGGAGAGGTTGTGTTTCACTGATTAAATGATGTGTTTTAGATTTTGTCCATTTCATCCACATATATTGATGTCTGAACAGACTTTGACAGCGTTGGGTCGGAGTTGAATTGTGTGTTCAGAAGAAGGATGAAAATCTAGTGGTATGAAGGATTTTTCACTGATGAGAAGTATTCATTAGTTCACTAAAAATGCCACATCAAAATATTATTTGATGTGGCATCTTCTTTTTTGTAACAACAACTACAAACAAACACTACACACAGTTCATGAGAGGGCTCAGTGGTGGGGGGGTGATGAGGAGACTAATACCTGCTTGGTATGATTACACTGCTAAGTAGACATCGCACCTTTTCGTCATCTTTGGAAACATTTGTGTACTGTTCATTATTTCACAGCCAACACACAACACAACCAAGCACGCAGCGACACACACTGAGACCTAACACATTTAATTTGTCTCAGGGCTCTGAACAGCTCTTGACAGTGTTGCCTATTAGCTGCTTCCAATGACTGTGTTGTCACTACTTTCACACCTTCCTGCTGTCGTGTCAGAAGATGACCTCACTGCAATCAGAGGTGTTGAAAAACAAGCTCTGACATGATGCAGCATCCCAAGATCAAATGATGCAATCGTTGTCAACAAATAGCTCTTTTTTCCCCAGATATTATCATGACTGTTGTGGTCTTTGTAAAATACCACACATCTATCTATCTATCTATCTATCTATCTATCTATCTATCTATCTATCTATCTATCTATCTATCTATCTATCTATCTATCTATCTATCTATCTATCTATCTATCTATCTATCTATCTATCTATCTATCTATCTATCTATCGCTCAGATTAAAGTTGAGGGTTAT
The DNA here is from genome assembly GCF_902148855.1 of Sphaeramia orbicularis. Taxonomy (NCBI): domain Eukaryota; kingdom Metazoa; phylum Chordata; class Actinopteri; order Kurtiformes; family Apogonidae; genus Sphaeramia; species Sphaeramia orbicularis. Next base: position 26,320,987 of record NC_043977.1, on the reverse strand, counting down.
CATGTCAAAAACAGCGAAAACTGAAGGAAAAAGTGACTTTTTCAGTCAAATCTATCATTAACTGAACATAAACCCAGTGCTCTCCATCCACTGTCATTGATCCAACTCCATGGGTTTTACTGGTGAATATATGTTGTAGAAGATGACAGTGTTTCCACGTCCACTACGGAGCCTCTGAACGTCCAAATAGGTCATATCTGATGACCATGAAAAGATGACAAACTGCATTTTACACCAATTATTTACATGTATTGATAGAATTAGTGGATCAACATGTATTAAACATTTTAGATCAGTAGAGGTTTTTGGTTTCCAGTAGCTGTTTGGGTCTTTATGGTTTAATATAAAAATATAACCATTTTATGCAAATACATGATGACTTTGTCTCTGATCATATGTGGAATAACTCAAAACATGACCCATTGTTTTCATTAACTTTCACTTTGCTGAAGGACTGAAAACAGTTCACATTAATAGATACTGTGCTTCTAATAAAACCAAAGGAAACTCAGTGTAAGTGGAGTCCAACTTAGTCACAGTATTAATAAAGATAGTTTAAAAGATTAGCTGCTTTAAATGCATCCATCTCATCTTTTGAGATGCTGCTTTAAGTTTACTTTGCTTTGTTTTTTGTTTTTTTTTGAAGGAAATATCCACACTATATATCGACATGAGCCTCCTGTATTCTACCCAGAACACTTTTACAACTTTAATGTATCATCAATAGTGTAGCCTCCATAGTCCTCAACCAGGAAATAGGCTAAATGAATGCACTGCATCAACAAAAACTGTGGCAAATCACTCCAAATCACAGAGATGCCAGTTCCCAGGGGACTAATATTATAATAGGACTTGTGTTTGCAGAGAAAAAGTTGCTAATTTGCAGTGGATTTTTTTTTAATGTACAAATCACAGACATGGCAGATTTACAAAGGATTAAGATGATAGACGACCCCTGCAGTTATTACACATTAGGGGTCCACAGGTAATATTCTTTGTCTGTGAATAGGGCTTTAGAGGGTGCCCAAAATAGCTCGGGTGCTGTGCTTAGGCCTTATAATGGCTGCAAGTGCCCTGTTCTTGGTATGTAAAACATTGGCTCAGAGCAGGAGAAGTAGAATTTGAACCTTTTTCAGTTTGGATTATTATTATGGGGACCCAAACACCAACATAAATGGGATAAATTAGTAAAAAAATCTGTTAGTTTTCAAAAGAGACTGACTGAATGCATGAGACATAGAATCTCCACTGTCAAGGCCACAACAGTGAAACACATTTAATAATAGATAATCTGTGCACACGTCAGGACGTTATCTCCTTGTGTGTACGGCACAAGTGGGTACGTACTGGGAAAGGTTCTCATGAGGATCAAGTCTTTTTAAAACTTCACAATATGCACTTTGTCAAAAGATAATTTATGTTCTTTCTGTTGGTGCAAAATTATAGTTTGATGAATAACTGACAGGTGAAACAGCTAAAACAGGCTATATTTAGCAATTACATCTTGTACTACAGGCTCTCCTGCTATTTTTTCTCATGAACAACACACCTTGCTGACAAGTTATCAGCACACAACAGCTTGATGAACTATAAGCCCTGACAGACAATGCACAGGATGTAGACAAAAGACAAGAACTCCTCTGACATTGTCATCACATAGCAGAGAGCTTCAGGTGCTCTGGTACAGATTCAGAACATTTTAGGAGCCACTAAATATTAGCTTCATTAATGACTTACAGTGTTTTTCTACAAAAAAAGTTATTTATTTCAAAGAACTAATTAAAAACTTTTATTACTCCTTTCCATTTCAGAATTTATGAATTTATGAAGACTTCAAATCTTTATTTATTTTTTCTTAATTCTGAATTGTCGCCTGACCAAAAGGAAGCCTCTTGAGGAAGTGTGTAAGGATAATCTAATGTACACACATCACACTTGTAAACAGTGCACAAAGAATCATAAGTTTAATTGCTCTTGTACTTTGCTTCTCACTTCCCAGCTTAAGTCACAAGTCATTCAGTTAAACATTTGCCCTTGAGCACAAACGCATAAGTATCTGACATTATTCAACTCTGCTCAGTGAAGAGATAATAAGCAAAATAAATCTTTAAAATGTTAAACACGCTCCTATTGTTGTGTCTTTGAAGCTGTGCAGTGCACAACAACGTACTCCTCCCTCTGGAAAACAAACATGTTATCATAGCAAAACTATCTGTACAAACACAGTGTCAGATGCACTGATAACAAATATTTAATCAACTGATTATCTAATAAGGGACTTTTTTTCCAAAATCAAAATATGGATAACAGCATGAACTAGAAAAGCACTTGGAGAGCACAGACCTCTGCCAAGGCAGATCTGCCCCTCCACCCCAATCACCACCAAAATTCAATCATTTGTTCCTTGTGCCAGTATCAACATTTCCTGAAAATTTAATGAAAATCCGTCCTGAAGTTTTTGAGTTACCTTGCTAACTAACCAACAAACAAGCAAACAAACAAACCCTTGCAAAAACATAAGGTAACAAGATATTGTTATAAGCTACGGGTGTATCAAATTGGAGGCTAATCAGAGTCTTTTTGAATTTTTATGAATTTTAGAAAATTGCTCAATGATGAGAGATAGGAAATTTTGAGATTTTGTGACTTTGCTGTGACCTTGAACTTTGGCCTACTTGGCCCAAAATGTAATGGGTGTGTCCCAGGTCCTAGGCCTATCTGTGGGCAAAATTTGGTAAAGATGTTTGTAATAGTTTTCCCGTAAAGTCGCAAACAAACAAACACACAAACGAACAAATACACAAAGCAAAGTGATCACAATACCTCCTGGCAGAGGTAATCACTTTTTCAAGCATTAGTCCTTTTCAGCTGATTTTTTATTTTTATTTTTTTACTTATAGTGCAAAAATAATACTAGAGTTCATGTTTGCTTCAACAGCACTGAAATATTTACTAAAGTTGTTCCCTCTCTACAGGTAGTTCCATTCAGCAATTAGCAAAATGCAAATATTATAATATTATGCACTTCTGTCCACTGCTATTATGTGAATATTGATAGTTGATAAATTGAACACATTTTAACTGCCGATGGAGTGAAAGGCCAGGGTTTTGGTTTTTTTAATGGTTCATTGTTTTAGAGTATTTTTCTTTTATTTGATAGAGTAAGTGGAGGAAGTGAGATGGAAGAGACACTATGGGAATGAAACACAGCCAAGGGCCTCAGGTCAGCATCAAACCCACCACCAGGGTACCTCATCCAGGTTACATTTTAGGCCAAGATGTTGTATTGATGATGGGGATGCCTGCTGTGTGAAGTCTTCTCTGTCACATCCCACACTGCAAAAAAATCAAAATCTTACCAAGTGTATTTTTCTCATTTCTAGTCAGCAGATCTCATCGCACTTAAAATAAGACATAATCACTTAAAGAGTAACTTTTCAGTGAGATATAAGAACTTATTTTTAGACAATACATCTTGAAAATCTTGTTTCAAGAAATCTTACCAAGATCATTTTCACTTGTTCCATTGGCAGATTTTTTTTTTCTTATTTCAAACAAGTGAAAATGATCTTGGTAAGACTTCTTGAAATACGACGTTCAAGATCTGTCTATGTCCTGCTACTGTTAACTACATCCACAACAAACAGGCTGTTATTGGAAGGATTTGCAAAAATTTCCATGAGTGATACCACCCCACTGGTCACATAATATGGATGTGGTTTCATTTTGAGTTTGCCTGTTCTGTCTGCCCTGGGGTCCAAATGGTTTCCCCCAAAAATAGGTGCACATTTTAACTGTCAATGCCCTTGACTAAGGTACTAAATTTAACAATGATTGAGCTTCCTGGTGTGTCCACACATATCGGACCATGTTTCTTTTAAAACTCTTCCTCTTCGCTTGTTATAACATCCATCAACATTTGGGGTTTTTTGTATTCACATGACTAGTTGCGGAAAAAGGTCTTTCCATTGCAGTTTTGTGTGATATACCACTTTCGCTATGCCCGAAAAACCACCACTTGCCAGTGGAAAAAATGTTTAATTGAAAAATGAAAGTTTTGGCAAAATTGTCATTTTTCCTTTAAGTAAACTTTTATATGCAAGTTATATTTGCGCAGTTTGAGGGTCAATGGAAAAGCGACTAGTGATATTGTAAAGGTAGCACAGGATGGGATTTCAGATGGACCCCTTTACCAACAGCTTGGAAGCTTCGAAAAGTGGCTTCACTTCTGTGTAACAGCATAGAATGATATCAGGGTTCACTAGCTTTATATTTAGCCTTTTTATTTGGGCTTTATTTTCTCGCTGAAATGGGGATTTCAATAAAATGGAAGATTGGAGAGGTTGTGTTTCACTGATTAAATGATGTGTTTTAGATTTTGTCCATTTCATCCACATATATTGATGTCTGAACAGACTTTGACAGTGTTGGGTCGGAGTTGAATTGTGTGTTCAGAAGAAGGATGAAAATCTAGTGGTATGAAGGATTTTTCACTGATGAGAAGTATTCATTAGTTCACTAAAAATGCCACATCAAAATATTATTTGATGTGGCATCTTCTTTTTTGTAACAACAACTACAAACAAACACTACACACAGTTCATGAGAGGGCTCAGTGGTGGGGGGGTGATGAGGAGACTAATACCTGCTTGGTATGATTACACTGCTAAGTAGACATCGCACCTTTTCGTCATCTTTGGAAACATTTGTGTACTGTTCATTATTTCACAGCCAACACACAACACAACCAAGCACGCAGCGACACACACTGAGACCTAACACATTTAATTTGTCTCAGGGCTCTGAACAGCTCTTGACAGTGTTGCCTATTAGCTGCTTCCAATGACTGTGTTGTCACTACTTTCACACCTTCCTGCTGTCGTGTCAGAAGATGACCTCACTGCAATCAGAGGTGTTGAAAAACAAGCTCTGACATGATGCAGCATCCCAAGATCAAATGATGCAATCGTTGTCAACAAATAGCTCTTTTTTCCCCAGATATTATCATGACTGTTGTGGTCTTTGTAAAATACCACACATCTATCTATCTATCTATCTATCTATCTATCTATCTATCTATCTATCTATCTATCTATCTATCTATCTATCTATCTATCTATCTATCTATCTATCTATCTATCTATCTATCTATCTATCTATCTATCTATCTATCTATCTGTTTTTCTGTCTATCTAGCACTTACCTTAAGCACATACATCATGAATATTGACCCTAATAGTAAAAAAAAAAGAAAAAAAAAGAATAACCCATTATTTTCTGTGGTAGGAAATTTAAAAGCCTTCCATTCCGCTGATGAGAGCAAAAACTGACCCTAATCTACATGAATTTTCACTTTTCTGAAACAATAAAATGTGAAATTTTTACGTGGCATTTTTACAAATCTAATGAAAACTTTATTTCAACTATGACAACAGCTGCTAGTCCCTCTTTGTCCAGTTTTATGTTAAACCGACTGCATTTTTTTTTTAGTAGTTTTTAATAGTTTTATTTAATATTTGGTATTAAAAGGAGGAATCGTGGATCGAAGCACTGACCCTGCAGGTTGTGGATGGCATGCTCTGCTTCCTAAACCAGTTTGCTGCCCAGAAGAAACTCTACAGATTTATAACTCTGCCAAATATTTTACAACAAGGGAGAACACAAGCTCTATTATTTATGTGGGTATATTCACTTGTATGTCAGTAAAGGCGTGCATTACAAACAGCACATTGTGTACGTGTTTCAGTTCAAAGCAGTCGAATGGTTCAGTCCAGGTAATCGGACAAAACAATGAGTTTTCGTCACTACCGGTGCTGGAACGGCCCGTGAATGAATCAACGTGTCGCTGACCATGCCTGACTGACGAAGCAGTGACTTAGTACTCGTGCATACTTGACAACAGGCTATGACAAAAGTTACTGGATAGAACCACTAGCATGATACCTGATCTTCTGAGACAGATAACAATGAAAATTCACTACAGGTACCCTTTAACCCAACAGGCCTAAATTGTGTCACACACTTCCCCTGGTTGTTTAGAAAAAAGTCTGCTTATCTTAAAAAACTAGTAACCCTGCTTAGTTCTTGGTCACACTTTTCAAACGTTTAGAATTTTGCAAAAGGTCTGTATATTCTCATGATACAATACTTTATCATAAACATACTGTTAGGTGATGGTCACATGACTTCGTATACTACAGACTATCAGATGCGTCAATGGTAAGGTAAAAAAGTACAAATACTTTGTTACCTTACTTCAGTAGAAAGTTTGGTTATCTAAACTATACTGCAGAAATTATTTTTCAGCCAACTTTTTATTTCTAGTCCTTACATTTTCACGCAATTATCTGTACTTACTACTCCTTACATTTTAAAAACAGCCTTGTTATTCCTATTTCATTTGGGCTTGTTTTCATACCATCATTCATTGTCATTTCAGATAAAAAAAAAATACATATATATATATATATATATATATACACACACAGGGTGGGGAAGAAAAATTTACAATATTTTGAGGCAGGGATTGAAAGACAGTGTATGACCAATGAGTTTATTGAAAGTCATGAGAATTTATTTGCCACAAGAAAATTGACATAATAGAAAATGTTTTTATTCTATGTGTCCTCCTTCTTTCTCAATAACTGCCTTCACACGCTTCCTAAAACTTGCGCAAGTGTTCCTCAAATATTCGGATGACAACTTCTCCCATTCTTCTTTAATAGTATCTTCCAGACTTTCTCGTAATAGTTTTGCTCATAGTCATTCTCTTCTTTCCATTATAAACAGTCTTTATGGACACTCCAACTATTTTTGAAACCTCCTTTGGTGTGACGAGTGCATTCAGCAAATCACACACTCTTTGACGTTTGCTTTCCTGATTACTCATATGGGCAAAAGTTTCTGAAAAGGTATGGATAATAGTGTTAGGTATGATTATGACATCAATATATGTTTGGTTTCAAAACAATTGACGTAGTGCCTGCTGAGAAAAAAACAACTAAATGTTCATTGTAAATTTTGCTTCCCCACCCTGTATATATATATATATATATATATATATATATATATATACACACACACACACAGATAAATCGCATCATCCAGAATTTGAATTTGTGAATTTGATTGTGGTTGGATGAGAAGTACAAACATATATCATTCCAACACCCTATTGGTTTGTATGTGATCCATCATACCTGCACATATGTACACTATATTGCCAAAAGTATTTGCTCACCTGCCTTGACTCGCATATGAATTTAAGTGACATCCCATTCCTACTCTATGGGGTTCAATATGACGTGGGTCCACCCTTTGCAGCTCTAACAGCTTCAACTCTTCTGGGAAGGCTGTCCACAAGGTTTAGGAGTGTGTTCATGGGAATTTTTGACCATTCTTCCAGAAGCGCATTTGTGAGGTCACACACTGATGTTGGACAGAAGGCCTGGCTCTCAGTCTCCGCTCTAATTCATCCCAAAGGTGTTCTATGGGGTTGAGGTCAGGACTCTGTGCAGGCCAGTCCAGTTCATCCACACCAGACTCTGTCATCCATGTCTTTATGGACCTTGCTTTGTGCACTGGTGCACAGTCATGTTGGAAGAGGAAGGGGCCAGCTCCAAACTGTTCCCACAAAGTTGGGAGCATGGAATTGTCCAAAATGTCTTGGTCTGCTGAAGCATTCCCAGTTCCTTTCACTGGAACTAAGGGGCCAAGCCCAGCTCCTGAAAAACAACCCCACACCATAATCCCCCCTCCACCAAACTTTACACTTGGCACAATGCGGTCCGACAAGTATCGTTCTCCTGGCAACCGTCAAACCCAGACCCGTCCATCAGATTGCCAGATGGAGAAGCGCAATTGGTCACTCCAGAGAAGGCGCCTCCACTGCTCTAGAGTCCAGTGGCGGCGTGCTTTACACCACTGTATCCGGTGCTTTGCATTGCACTTGGTGATGTATGGCTTGGATGCAGCTGCTCGGCCACGGAAACCCATTCCATGAAGCTCTCTGCACACTGTTCTGGAGCTAATCTGAAGGCCACATGAAGTTTGGAGGTCTGTAGCGATTGACTCTGCAGAAAGTTGGCGACCTCTTCGCACTATGCGCCTCAGCATCCGCTGACCCCGCTCCGTCAGTTTACTTGGCCTACCACTTCGTGGCTGAGTTGCTTTCATTCCCAAACACTTCCACTTTCTTATAATACAGCTGACAGTTGACTGTGGAATATTTAGGAGCCAGGAAATTTCACGACTGGATTTGTTGCACAGGTGGCATCCTATCACAGTTCCACGCTGGAATTCACTGAGCTCCTGAGAGCGACCCATTCTTTCACAAATGTTTGTAAAGCAGTCTGCATGCCTAGGTGCTTGATTTTATACACCTGTGACCATGGAAGTGATTGGAACACCTGATTCTGATTATTTGGATGGGTGAGCCAATAATTTTGGCAGTATAATGTATATATGTAACCTAGTATAAAGATGTCCGTGGCAGAGACTCGAGAGAACTCAAGTGAAATATCCCAACCACTTTACTGCATATAGACAACCATACAAGGGTCACTGTTACTAAGCCTGCCCTGGGTACGTTAATTTTCTTGTCAAGTTTTCATGTTATCTTCCATCTGTTGCCCTCACAGATTCCTGCAGCTAAGTTTGAATGTACATTTCCATTCCAATAAAGGTTATTGATAACATGCCTCTGAAGTTTGAGTTTTTACACCATTACGGTACTTATAGGCAACTAGTCCTCGTATCTTCCGCTCAATGAAACACATGTTAATACTCAGTAGTTCACATATATGGTTCTTTAATACATTTGCATTGTAATAAAATGCAATCATTTTCAATGGGCATACATGCGGCTGAAACAGGTAGCCTAGTGCATCCTAAATGTTTCAACATTAATATTTTATAATATATTATAGTCATTATGGCCTTTAGAAAAATGTTTTTTGGGAAGGTGGGGTAGTGCACTATAGGCCCCTAAGCTTTTGTCATAATGGCATTTTTTCCCCCTTACATTTACTTTTATACTTTAGTAGTAGTTTTGTAACCAGTACTTTTACACTTTTATTTGAATAAAAAGCTTGAGTTGATACTTTAACTTCTACAGAAGTCTGTTTAAACCCTAGTACCTATACTTCGACCTGAGGAATGAATGTGAATACTTTTGATACCTCTGCATACCATGCACATCTAAGACTTCAGTTGACTCTGCTGCATCCCATATCCACACTGATTCCAATCTTTTGTAGATGAGCTGAGACCTGTTGTGATATTTGAGCATAGCCTCCACACGACGACTCATACATGCCAAAATTTGCATCTAAATAACCATACCCAATTTTGGTTGTATGTTTGCTCATATGCACATACAGTCACGGAAAAAAATTATTAGACCATCAAAAGTCATCAAAAACAATGGTTATGCAATCAAGTACTAACTCCTGTGTGTATCATGTGACTAGAACAGACAGAAAAGAAAACATGGAATGCCTAAAAGCACTGTTTTTGTCAGTACAATGCCATAGCTATTGATGTAAGAACTGAAGTGATTTTGGTTATCAAGAAAACCATGGAAAATGGACAGATATCAGCTCTGAAATTAAACTCTTATGAGCTATTATTGTTGTTGTCATTATATTTGTCCAAACAAATGTACCTTTAGCTGTACCAGGCATTAAAATGAACAAGAAATTGAAAAAAAAAAGGGTGTTCTAATAATCTGTTCCACAAATGTATAAATGAGGGCCAGTGCTGTCACTATGTCGAGCCACCATACTCTCTTGTAAATACTATTATTTTTAAAGATGTCATTGATTTTGGCTACTTTTAAACACATGGTATATCATATTTTGGTAGCATTGGTGTTCACATACAGAAAGATGCCTGATTTAAGTACATGTTTTTTATCTCTTTCTAGCCAGTTGCCTCCAGTGCCTCAGTCTAACCATAGAGACTATACACCTAGGGCCGGATCTACTAAAGGTTTGCATGTATTAAAATGTGTGCAAACTCACTGCACACGCAAAAAAATGTACAAACTGATTTACTAATAGTGTGTACTAAGGGCTGCGTCTTTCAAAGGTGCAAAATAGCGCGTCTGCATCCAGTTAGTACGTTTGAAACAATGAATATGCAATATGGGGCATTTACACACAGTTGTGTGTGTGCTGGGAGGTGAAAATGTAAATATATTAATTTAGCACACGCAAAGTGATTTATCCAACCCAAAAGCAATTTTGCTCATAGAAATTGCGTCTATATTTACCACATCTCAAAAGGAGGTGCAAACGGGTTGGATGTGTAATTGCGCACACATGGAAGTGGTTAAGAGACATCGAAATGATGAAACAAGATGCAGAGAATGCATTTTTCACCCTCATGTGAACATTTTTGGAGTGACGGAAGAAAAAATACTTGAGATGTATGCGCTAGGGTTGGGAATCTTAGTTGTAAGGCCGATATTATACACATCTCGATACAGTGTCTCTGATCCAATATATTAAAGATATGTGTATGGCATCTCACGATGTGATGCAATGCGATGCGATTCACACCCAAATCATGATACAGAGCAATTAAGCACATTCTAATTGAACACATTCATTCTGGTAAAAAAAAACAATAATAATAATAATCTTATACATATATATATATATATATACATATATATATATATATATGCAGTGCAATTCAATGAGCTTGATTATTTATTCATCAAATAAGACCATGACTTTTTACAAAGTGGCTTTAGTTCAGTTTCAGAACACGTGCCTCACATTCACTCAGGTGAAAAAGTTAGGACTTTGTTTCCAAAGTTGTTTCTCTGTATGTTTCTAACACTCAACTTCTTGCTCCCTCGCCAAATCAATTTGTAATGTAATGTATTTGTAGTGTAGGTAAAACAGAAAAAGTTTCTGTCACTTTAAGAGACACCTGCACAAGGTATTCTGGGATGCGCTGTTGGATATGTATGTAACTGTTTAAGGAAATATCTCCGGTATGTACAGCAGTATTCAATACAGTTGATATAGTAAGAAGTACACGTTCAGAAACCACATGTCGTCCCCTTCTTTCTATGTTTGTCAGATTCAGTTACAGTCTTTACAGTATTCATCTGCGGCGCTTGTGCCACAGTCCGTCCATGGAGCTCAGAATGTTAGTGTGCAGTGTACATATCCACGAATCCACGGTGCACATTAATGTGGGTCTGAAGGAAAGAAAAACTTTACCCAAATAAATAGTAACACTTTTAAATGCTAGTAAAAAATACATTCTATTGAACGGATCGAATTTTATCGATACAAACATTCAATAACCAATGCATCGTGATATCATTCCAAACTTTTCATTCACTCGCAGCTTCTCTACCAGTGCACTCGGATCGTGCACGCGTGTTGGTGTATCAATACGTATCGGATAATCTTCCCATCCCTAGTATGCGCCCATCCCCCCCGACCCACACACACACACACTTTACGGAACTCTTTTCCACTCCTGATGATTGTAATTAAAAATACACACCGACATTAGGCTACAGTGTGACAAAATTATGTGCGACTGACAGTCATTCAATTCAACTACCCCCCCCCCCCCCCCCCCCCCCCCCCATACACACACACACACAGACATACACACACACCTTTAAAATGAAAAATAGGACCAATGGCCCTGTAGCTTACCGGCCAAATTAAAAGCTTTGGGAAATGTATCCAGATGCCATTTAGTATCACCCAGTTCTGTGTATTTATTATATTACAGAAACAACCCATGTTTTCGTCATATTCCAATCAGATCTGTAAAAAATTCAAATTCCAACTTGATATCATTGATACTTACTGATTTACTGGATCAATCCACTTCCTAACTCTTATAATGGGAAAATTTTTCAAAGTCGCACCAAATCCAGAATCAGATCTGGATTGAAATAATTTCAATACCTTGTGTTGACATCATCATACAGAAGCTGTATACCAAGTTTGAAGTCAATCAGAACTGGAGTTTTGGAGAAGAAGACGATTGAAATTTTTTCCCCTTAAAAGCCCATGTTAAATTTTCCGTAAGTTCCCGGATCCAGAAGAAGATCCTGATCAGCATGTGGACATTAAGTTTTGGTCATCTCCCCATCAGGGCTGGACTGGAGAAATTTACACTTGGTATCATTTATATTTACTGAGTTATTGCATCGATCCACTTCCTATCGCTTATAATGGGGACATTTTTCAAAGTCACACCAAATCCAGAATCAGATCTGGATCCAAATAATTTCACTAACTTTTGTTGACATCATCATAAACAAGCTGTATGCCAAGTTTGAAGTCAATCGGAATTGTAGTTTCGGAGAAGAAGACGATTGAAATTTTTGTAACGGACGACAGACGATGATGACGGACACTGCATGATGACAGTAGCTTACGGCCTGTCGGCCGGTAAACTAAAAATGAATGAAGGAATTAGTCATGCAATACCTTCTATAACTCCACTCAACTCAATGTTACACTTGGTGCGTCTGGGTCATTCAGCGCACTGTTACCATTAGTGCTGGTGGATCCCATAGCGGTTTTTCCAGCGTATTGTCTCCAGTAGCACACACAAAACCCTCATTTAAATAGGGCGGTCTCTGAGACTTTGCACCTCTTGTAATTTGCGCAAGCAATCTTGGTAAATCACCTACAAACCGGGGTTCCACCCCATACGCAAAATTCTAACTTGCGCAAGCAAATTAGTACATGCAAATTGGGATCTCAGTAGATCCGGCCCTTAGCGTGCCATGTGCAATTATACTTGGTTCTCTGACTATTATGTGAATAATGTACTTGCTTTGATTGGGATTCCATTTTATTTGAGATAAAAAAAACAATCGAGAATTTTATGTAAAAAAAATCAAAATGATGACATTACACATTATGTGCAGAAACTTCCCACTGCAATGTTTTATTCTAGTGAATGGGTCAAAAATTCCACTCAAAGAAAAAGGGGAAGCTAGCTCACGCCTGTGGGGGTGTAAGACACTGAAAAAAAAAAACATGAAAAATACAATACATTTGAGGGGAGGAGGAAGAAGAAGAGTGGATATAAGAGGGGTGGTAGAGTTCTTTAGCCCAAAGCTGTAGAAGCTCTCAGACTCCTCCTCTGTCATGATGGAAGGAGATGTACTCTGCTATCCAAATCTAAACTCCTCCTGCAAGAAACCTACCCATCCTCACACTGAGGCCATGCTGATTTATGTTCTGTTGTCAGCCATTTCTATCATCACTGTGACTCTTAATACGCTGGTCATCATTTCCATCTCCCATTTCAGGCATTTACACCTTCTGATACTTCACCAAAACTGTGGAAATGTATATTTGTATGTACAGCGAGATATGTACTGATGTTGTACTTTTTTTTTCTAGGAAGCTTCATACTCCCACAAACCTGCTGCTCCTCTCTCTGGCTGTCTCAGATCTTTTGGTGGGTCTTCTACTGATGCCAGTTGAAATAATCTACATAGAGAGTTGTTGGTTTCTTGGTGATATTGTATGCAGTTTTTATTATGTTATTGACTATGTTATTACTTCTGCTTCAGTAGCAAACATGGTGCTCATATCAATTGACCGTTACATGGCCATATGTAACCCGATGACCTATCACACTAAAGTCACTCAGAAAAGAGTGGAGGTCTGTATTTTACTGTGTTGGATTGCTGCAATTTTATATAGGATTGCTATTTTATATGACCACCTTGAAAATCCAGGCATGTCTAACTCCTGCTCTGGAGAGTGTGTTGTTGTAATTAATTACATATCAGGAGCAATTGATCTAGTATGCACCTTTATTCTTCCTATTTTAATCATCATAGTTCTGTATTTAAGAGTATTTGTGGTAGCGGTGACTCAGGCTCATGCGATGCGGTCTCAGATTGCATCTGTCCGAAACCATGATCAGGCTCCCACAGTGAAGAAAACAGAGTTGAAAGCGGCCAGGACTCTTGGTATTGTTGTAATTGTGTTTTTGTGTTGTTTCTGTCCATATTACTACCCCTCTCTGACAGGTGAAGACACATCTATTGATGCTTCATCTATAGATGTTGAGATCTGGTTGGCCCACTTTAACTCATGTCTAAACCCTGTGATCTATGCCTTTTTTTACCCCTGGTTCAGGAAATCTATGAAACTCATTCTTACTCTTCAGATATTGAAGCCTGGCTCCAGTAATGCCAATATACTGTAGATGACAGGTGGAAGCCTTACTGCGTATATGTACATTAAACCAACTTTTATTGTAGTATTAATCCACTCACAAACCCTGTGTATTTTGTATAATACTTTAGATATAAAATTTGGATTTCATGCTCCTGTCCATTGTTTTAACCAAATACAGATTCCTTACAGAGTATAATAATATAACTTCATATTCCCAGGGAGTATATGTCAATCTAATTAACCTGAAAGTAACCTGTACTTAACTCGGGCCTCTGTAAAATATTTGTCCAGAATAATTCTTCCAGGTGCTATGCAAGTTTTGTGGTATGTATCTGCTTTCTTTTTCTGAAATGTTTTCTCATAGATCAGGAAGGCTATATTTCAAACCATTAATTAACACAAAAAATATATTGTACATACAGTAAATATAGTATATTTTATCATATCAAATTCAAGGACAGCACTGCTTTCCTTTCATACTAATATTTTGTATTTTTCTGTCATGGAACAGCAGCTATACTCTATTATGTAGCCTGTGCAAAAAAAAAAAAAATAATAATAATAATAATTATATGCTATATGTTAATGCTTATATAAAGTGTCTTTTCCTTTTAAAAGCTTACCTCTCTTCTACTGTTTGTTAAACCTAGTGCGTCCAAAATGCTCATCTGAAACCATATACTGCACACAATGAAAGTACCTTTATTAAATCTATTGTCATCATACAAACATATCACAAGCGACAAAAATCTAATGAAATCAAAAGAGTGGGCTGGTATTATTAATGAATAAGGCATACATCAATGAATAAATATACAGTACTGTGCAAATGTCTCAGGCTGCCTTTAGCTTTGTTGTTTTTGCAGGGTTTAAATGAACATACATAGTTATTTCTCTTTCTCTTTTCTTCAGATACGACAAGAAAATACAGGAAATATGTACAGTACACAGCCTTAAAAGACACAGAAAAACTGAACTAAATGTGTTCTAAAGGTTAAAGTCACTATTGAGTGTGACCCCTGACCCCATGACTAGAAGCAGCACAAACAGTTAGAAACATCTAACGTGTTGAATGAAACCTGGTATAAAACATCAGAAAAATAATGAAAGAAATTTCATATTGTCTGAATAAAAGGGTTAAAGACATGTTAATACAAAAGGGAGGTCACACTATAGAAGCTGTTTTTTCTTTACTAAACCAGCAAACCTAATATCAGCCTAGGACTTTTGCACACAACTGTATATGTGTTATTTTGTGCAGAAACATGTGCCTTAGCTATAGCCTATTTTCTTTGAAGATTACATTTTATAAAATAGACAATTTGCATTAATCAACAAATCCCAGTTTGAATGAAATTGTGTTGGTGTCCATGGTGTTCTGATGTGAAATACACAATAGGAAAACAAAACTGATACATGACCGATTGAGCTGATCCTGGTGCTGGGGAGGAGGACTGATAAGGCCATACTCCTCAAATGAAACTGTTTTGTCCAAGGGTCACTTTAATAAACAGACAGGATGCCTGATGCTAATATATGCAATATTTATCATATAAGTGGAAAATTATTTAATGAATAAAGACTGACATGCCCTGTAAGTTATCATTCTTCTGTTTTATTTACAAATAAACTATTATATTATATTATATTATATTATATTATATTATATTATATTATTTAATTTTGTATCTGAACTGCATATTTTTCAAGGGAGTTGTAGGGGTGCCAGAGCATATACCATAACTTAAATTACTGAATTGACTTCATACCAGGATTGGGACATTCGGCAGATGCATCAAATATTTTACTGAATATGTTGATTGTATTTAAGAGATCTTTAGAAATAAAAATTGTCAGTGTGCATCATATTTTAATAGCTTATCAGAAACCAGGCCATAAGGTGAGAGTCCATGTTCGCATTTGCTTTCTACCATGTCCGTCTACTATTTATCTCCTCACACCCCACTGACCTAAACTCTCACTGTGCACTCACCTCATCCCCCTGTCTGTCTGGGGTCATTCGGGGCATAGTGACACATGACTCCCTCGTGTTGCTGACAGATATTGCTGTGCTCAGTCATCATACAAGATCAAATAGACAGAGTTCACCTGAACAGTGCACCTATTCAACACACCTGATGTCAGTATGAAATGACTGGGCAGTCAGATCAAATATTTATTACATATGCCTCTATAATGCAAGCATTCACTTAGATTAGGTCATGGTTTCATACTTATGCATGTGGAATAAGATTAAATTATGATGAGATAAAGTTTTATGACAAAAGGGTCAAAGGTCAGCTTCACTGGAATGAATGGATGGATGGATGGATGGATGGATGGATGGATGGATGGATGGATGGATGGGTCAAACTGTGTCTAGAGTGTTAGTGTGCAATGTGTTATATTGATTGTGATACATCATAATGTGCTGATCTCTGAAATTGACATATCAAAATAAAAAAAATTCAGATACTGCAGCCTGACTCCTGTGAGAACAACATTCTGTAGAAAGACATCATTCAATCTCAGTAACTGGAAGTGTTTCTTTGTGTAATATGGTAGATTAATTAAAAAAGACTTTAAAAGAGTTTTTAGTTTTTGAGATCTAGGCCTCATCTCATTCTCAATGAGACCTTCTTAAATCGTGGTTAAGCTTCAGAGACTGGTCTGGTTCAAATTTAGATGTTCTTCCTCTTCCTCTTTGGGGCCCTAAGCAGAATTTAACACTGAGACCCCAACCGCCTCTGCACAGACAGTAATACTGACCATTACCAACTATACAAGCCAGGTCCATGAGTATTTGCACAGTAACACACATTTTACATTTTTTCTTCTGAACACTACCATGGTGGATTGGGATTAAAATAGTAAAATGTGGTTGAAGTCTGAACGTCAACAAAGCTTTATACTTCAATCATGAAGTCAGAATTACTGAATTGAAGTACAGAGATGAAGTTACTCTAGTCATGTAGCACAATGGTCAAGGAAAAGCACCAGAATCAATAGTTACAAGAATTTAATCTATCATATTTTGTTCTAGTTCTTCTTTTTCATTGGTAATTTTTTTTTTATTTTTATTTTTTTACAGTAGATAGATGTAAAATTAAACAGGCAATAGTGATACTGGTGGTTTTGTTTACTTTTTCAACAGTTTATCTTGGAAACAATTTGGAAAGGAAAACAGTGTCCGGTCCAATATGCGACTATTTGTGATCAGTATGTAGACCATGTTCAGTCCTGGGAGTGGCTTCTGGACACTGAACCAGAATATGACAAATGAATTTGTGGCTTTGAATATTATTTTGGGTGGAGATAAAAGATCCAACCAACGCTCCTAGGAGTTTATTCTCCTCTCGTCTCTCTGATGATGGAAGCTTTAGACGAACCCGAGCTCTGCTTTCCATCATTAAACAACTCCTGTAGGAAGATGAGTCGCTCTCAGCTGGAGGCCGCAATCATCTACACCCTGCTCTCCTCCATTGCTCTGATCACTGTGGTTCTGAATCTGCTGGTCATCATCTCTATCTCCCATTTCAGGCAGAGATAAACTTCTCTGTATGGCCTATACAATATGTATTATTGAAAAAACAAAGAAAAGGTTTAGGGCAAAGTAACAGTTAATATTTCTGATGACAGTACTAGACAGTCAGACTTACAGTTTAATTCGTTTCATACCTGTATGATGAATTAAGATAACTAAGATATTGAGAACTTTTATGATTCATGATCTTTTCCTCTTTGTGTTTTTATCATTTCTTCAGTAGATACATACAGCTCATGGATAATGTGTGTTTTCACAGGGCTACAATCTCTGCATATCACTTATTTGTGAATGTGTTTTCATGGTGTTTACATTACATGTCATGTTTTTATGTAGTGTCTGACCATTTCTGGTCCTAGTTAATAATACTTGTTACTCATGTTATAAATGCTGTTGTCTAACATTGGGTTGAATGCTACTGTTTTCCCATTTCAGGCAGCTCCACACCACCACCAACCTCCTCCTCCTCTCTCTGGCTGTTGCAGACCTTCTTGTGGGTTTTCCTCAGATGCTTTTCCAGATTTTCCAAACCAGTGGATGTTGGATCCTTGGTGACATCACATGTACTATGTATTACTTTTGTGGTTTTCTTGTTGTCAGTGTGTCAGTAGGAAACATGGTTCTCATATCAATTGACCGCTATGTGGCTATTTGTGACCCCCTGTTGTATCCTACAAAAGTCACTATGAAAAGAGTTCAGTTCAGCATTTATCTGTGTTGGATATTTTCTGCTCTTCATGCCAGTTGGATACTGAGAGATTTACTCAAACAACCAGGCAGGTATAGTTCCTGTTATGGAGACTGTCTAGTTATCATTAATTTTGCTGAAGGACTTGTCGACCTTATTGCCACATTTTTTGCCCCCTTTATTATCATCACAGTTTTATACATGAGAGTATTTGTGGTGGCTGTGTCTCAGGCTCGTGCCATGAGATCCCATGTTACATCAGTCGCACAGCAGCATCCAACTGTAACTGCACAGAAATCTGAGATAAAAGCAGCCAAGACACTTGGTATTCTTGTGGTTGTGTTTATTTTGTGTTCTTGTCCTTATTATTGTTTCACTGTTGCAGCTGAAAGCAACTTATTTGACTCTTCATCTGGAGTTGTTGAAATTTGGCTTGTATATTTTAACTCTTGTCTGAACCCTGTCATCTATGCTTTTTGTTATCCCTGGTTCAGAAAGTCTGTAAAACTTATTGTGACACTTCAGATACTGCAGCCTGACTCCCGTGAGGCCAATATACTATAGAGACATCATTCAGTCTCTATAACTGGAAGTCATTCTTTGTGTAACACACTGAATTAATTTGTTGTATGTCTGTTGAAATTTAAAAAGACTTTAAAAGAGTTTAGTTACTCTACGTGTAAAACAATAAACCTTGTATTTTTATTATGTATCTATGTATTTTTATTAAATCAAAACTGTATCTTATCATGATACCAACTCCGTCCTGAAATAAACTGGGACTCCACAGATATTCACTTCATCATTTTACAAGTAGTGAAAGATATTGTTATGCTGGGATACATTACCAAAAAAAAGTAGGACCAAGGGTCCTGTAGTCCAACGGTATATTTAAAGACACTTATTGGCATTCGTTTGACCTTTCAAGGTCAGGGGTCATGGCACCAAATGAAAGCCCATATGTGACTTGCTATCTATTGCAAATGGTAATTATATCAATATCTTCAACTGATTTGAAGTTATAGCACTTTGAACTGTGTCCCATTATAAACCAACAGGGGTCTTTAAAATTTCAAAACTTCATAAAAAATGCAAAAATCAATATTTCCCAATTCTATATCTTACCAAATTATGTGACATCTTATGTGATTCTGTTAACTCTTCCGGTGATTTTTCCATTTTAGATACAGTTGGGACTAGGGCATCAACAGAAAAGTCGGTTTGTTGATGTGTCAATGTCTGTGGCACAAGTCAACATTACTTTGGAGGAGTCGACTATTCGTGTGTTATTCACTCTCTCCCTTATATCACCCGACAGAGCATGAGCCTTCATTCAGTGCCTGTTGATACTCTCATCTTTCTACATGAAAACATGGAGCGCAAGGTAGTGATGTGAGGATCAGCGGACCCAGGTAGGGTTGGTGCTGGTCCAAAAAATGTCACTTTATTTGTAGGGCAGGTCAAATAATTCCACAAAAGCGGGTTGAAAACAAAAACAAAAACCCTGACCCACGTGTCACTAGTGCAAGAGCAAGACTGAAGGAAGAAGACAACTCAGAGTAGAATTACTAAAAACTGTGACTGTGATCTAGAAAAACTATGGTCTAAGTAATGTTCTGTGAACCATACAAGCACAACCAATGGTTTGGTTAAATGTCTGAGAAGGACTGCTATTGCTCATGTCTTGCAAGTTTTTTATTCTGCACTTTACTGTACATTAATGTTACAGTGAACAATAGTACAAGTTGCTCATTGTTGAACAGCTGTGTGTCTGTGTTGTTCCTCCAATGTCAATGTGATGATGTCATCATACGACTAGTCGACTCGACAACGACTTTATTACCTCCGCCAGGAGGTACTGTGATCACTTTGCTTTGTGTGTTTGCATGCGTGTGTGTTTGTTGGTTAGTTAGCAAGATAACTCAAGAAGTTATGGACGGATTTTCATGAAATTTTCAGGAAATGTTGATACTGGCACAAGGAAGAAATAATTAAATTTTGGTGGTGATGGGGGGGGGGGGGGATCTGTCTTGGTGGAGGTCTGTGCTCTCTGAGTGGTTTTCTTCTTGACAAATCGATCTGAAAAAATCTTAAGTCATTAATGCCCTAGTTGGGACTGACCAGTGGGTATATCTTCTTGTAGTGATGCATTCAATAAGAGGACTCAGAATTGTCACAATATGAGTGAAGTGTGATAACCATGCTATGACAAATTAGTCTGTCTTTAATTTAATCCTTTCAGAAATTATCTTATCAAAGGCTAGCATGAAATATTTCCAAGCAGTGAACTGTAGTGGATTTTATGAACATAATTCACCAAAGTCTGTTCATTGTGTGTGTTCAGTTGGACTGTGCTGTATTGTATACCTTCAGTCCAGAGGATGGCATGGTTCCTTTAAACAGTAGCTTCTTCTTCATAAAGGAGTGATGTTATGTTAATGTTTAGTTTGCTAACACTAAATTGAGGATTGTATTTTCCTTCTGCTTCTATAAATGACACACCATTATTAATATATTCTAATGGTTTCATCAGGGCTCTCTGGGTCCTTTATAGGGCTCTAAACAGAATTTAACATGGAGACCCCCACCACCTCTGCATTCCCAATGTCACTGACTTTTGTTAACCCTGTAAGTCAGGTCCATAAGTACTTGGACGGTAGCACAAATTTGGTATTTTCTCTTCTGACACTGCCACAGTGGATGTGAGATGAAACAGTCCAGATGTGGTTGAAGTGTGGATTTTAAGCTTAAATTCATGGGGTTTAACAAAAGTATTGTGTATACACTTCAGGAATTACAGCCATTGTCGTGATGGAAAAAATGCCAATCTCAAGGCTTCAACACAGCGGTCTATAAACTAAAGACAGATGCCATAGGAGGTAAGAAATACCATGAGATAAGCATTACTGACAGGTTTTTCATAGATTCAAGTACAGACATGAAGTGACTCTATTCATGTAGTACAATAGTCAAGAAAAAGCTAAAAAGGTACTGAAACATGAGCTGTTCAGAATCAATAGTTAAAAGAATTAAGTCTATCATTTCTAGTTTTAGCCAAAATTATTTTTTCATAACTAATGTCTTTTTATGGTACATAGATAGTAGATAAACAATTTTGAAAGAAAAATAGAGTCCAATCAAATCAGTATGTGATCAGTGTGTAGACCATGTCGAATCCAGGGAGTGGCTTCTGAACACTGAACCAGAATATGATGTAAGAATTACTTTGAATATTATTTTGGGGGGATATAAAATAAACAACCAATGCTCCTTGTTGTTTATTCTCTTTGTTTCTCTCTCTGATGATGGAAGCCTTAGAGGTGGCTTCCTCTAAGCTCTGCTTTCCATCATTAAACAACTCCTGTAGGACAATGAGTCGCTCTCAGTTGGAGGCTGCAGTCATCTACACCCTGCTCTCCTCCACTGCTCTGATGACTGTGATTCTGAACCTGGTGGTCATCATCTCCATCTCCCATTTCAGGTAAAGATAAACGTCTCTGTAATATGTGTTTTCATTATTAAAAGAAAAAAACGTTTAGGGCAAAACACCAGTTACTATCTGTGCTGACAGCATTAAACGGTCAATGTTAGGCAATGTTTTAACTTCTTTAACACCAGCATTCTGAATTACGATGATGGATATTGAGAAAGCTTACAATTCATATTTTCCTCGTCATGTTCTTACCATTTCTTCAGTAGATACACAGGACTCAAGGGCAAAACATGTTTTCATAGGGTTTCAATCAAAGCGTATCGGTTACCTGCGAATGTGTTTACATTACATGTAATGTTTTTATGTAGTGTCTGAACATTTCTGGTCCTAGTTAATAATACCTAATACTCATGTTAAAAATGCTGTTGTTTAACATTGGGTTGAATGCTACTGTTTTCCCATTTCAGGCAGCTCCACACCACCACCAACCTCCTCCTCCTCTCTCTGGCTGTTGCAGACTTCCTTATGGGATTTCCTCAGATGCTCTTCCAGATTTTCCAAACCAGTGGATGTTGGATTCTGGGTGACATTGTGTGTGTGATATATTACTTTTGTGGTTTTATTGTTGTCAGTGTGTCAGTAGGAAACATGGTTCTCATATCAATTGACCGCTATGTGGCTATTTGTGACCCCATGTTGTATCCTACAAAAGTCACTATGAAAAGAGTTCAGTTCAGCATTTATCTGTGTTGGATATTTTCTGCTCTTCATGCCAGTTGGATACTGAGGGATATACTCAAACAACCAGGCAGGCATAGTTCCTGTTATGGAGACTGTCTAGTTATCATTAATTTTGCTGAAGGAGTTGTTGACCTTATTGCCACATTTTTTGCCCCCTTTATTATCATCACAGTTTTATACATGAGAGTATTTGTGGTGGCTGTGTCTCAGGCTCGTGCCATAAGATCCCATGTTACATCAGTCACACAGCAGCATCCAACTGTAACTGCACAGAAATCTGAGATAAAAGCAGCCAAGACACTTGGTATTCTTGTGGTTGTTTTTCTGCTGTTCTCCAGTCCATATTATTGTTTCACTATTGCAGCTGAAAGCAACTTATTTGACTCATCTTCTGGAGTTGTTGAAATTTGGCTTCTATCTTTTAACTCTTGTCTAAACCCCATCATCTATGCTTTTTGTTATCCCTGGTTCAGAAAGTCTGTGAAACTGATTGTGACACTTCAGATACTGCAGCCTGACTCCCGTGAGGTCAGTATACTATAGAGACATCATTCATTCTCTGGTACTGGAAGCTATTCTTTGTATATCATGGTGAATAGATTTGTTGCACGTCTGTTGAAATTAAAAAATACTTTAAAAGAAAGTTCAACAGCTCCAGATGAAGAGGTCATCATCTGCAGTTGTTTAACTTTGGCTGATATATTTTAACTCCTGTCTCGTTATCCCAGCGTCAGAAAGTCTATTAAATTCATTGTTACACTTCAGATACTGGTGCCTGGTTCCCATGAGGCCAACATACTGTAGACATAGATTGTTCCATCACTGTAACTGGGAATTCATTCTTTGTACAACTTTGTGAACAAATATTAAAGGTATATATTGTAAAAGTAACTGCAGATGGATTTTCTCCATGTTTGTTGAAAATAAAGACATACATAGCAAAATTAATGCGTGTGATGTGGATTTGCTCATATTTACAGGTTTATTGTAAATGTCCTGACATTTAACCAAATAAGATGAAAAACACATGTTGTGCTCCTGCTATATTCAGCTTCAGAGAGCAGATATTATGTTCAGTGTTACACCTTTGTGTCATTTAACAGTAAAAAAAATAATGTGATCAGAAAGATATAAGCCAGATAGAGCACAGAGAGAAAGCATGGGGGAGATTCCTCCCAATGCCATCAGATGGCAACAATGGAAGGGTTACAAGGAGAGGGGAATAGATGTGCAGTGAACCACAGTAACACTTATTCTTTGTTTAAAAGATGCATTCAATTAGTAGACACTATTGTAACACTTTACAATAAGCATCCCTTAATTCATGTTAGTCCATTATTAAGCATTAATTAACTGTTTAATCATACATTATCAATCATTATTATGTATTACTTAGCCTTAGGTAATATTTTTGTTAATGTATTAATAAACTGTTAATTAATGTTTACTATGCAAAATTAGTTAATAAATTATTAAGCATTAATAAAAGTTAAATAATGTAATGAGTTATCAGTACATATGCACTACTCAGCATTAATTAACACATTGTTTATATGTTACTAAGCCATTAATAATGAAACCACGGCAATGCCTGGACTCAGACTCAGTGGAACCGCACACCACACCCAGCCCCGTTTGAGCCCTGGGGCTTGGCGCACAGCTCGGGCACCGCGTTCGGCCCCAGCTGGCCCTCGAGCCCGAACTGGGACCCAAGAACCACAATACGTACCCAACTGTGGATAATCTGTACTGTTGCAACCTTCCTGTTCACCACTGTTCACCTCTACAAAGACTTATTTACGCCATGTCCCACTCTCACTGAGTAGGCTATTACTGCACAAATGTTAAACCATGACTACAGTCAACTATAAAGTACAATGGGGGTTTTTCACACATGGCCCAGAAACGGTTTGAAACGCCTCAGTTTGTGCATCGCTTCTGCCAGTTTACTTGTCAACAATGGCTGAGGTCACATCAAAGTGTCACTGCTGTGTGCCTCAATGTACATCGAATGTTTTTCCAGGTTACCCATCGGGTACCCGGTGCAGGATTCTGGTGTTTTCCCTACTTTTAACCTCTTGATTCCCTTCACAACACCGCTGATGTTTCCCAGAAACGCTGGCTACAAACAAACATACTTCCTGATTGGATTCTGAAGTTCGGCCCCTCATCTCAATGAATTGTGATGACCCATTTCTTCTTCTCAACTAAATCTGAAGGAAAACCATGAAAGCTGGAAAAAAGTTGCCTTTGTTTATTTGATGTACATTGAGCCACACAGCAGTGACACTTCGATGTGGCCTCAGCCATTGTTCTCGTTCTCTCGTTTTAAAACAGTCTTACAGGTGGGCAGGAGATGCACACAGTTATGGTCAGCAGATCCCAAAGGAGGAAGAGGGAGGGATTTATGAGCATCCCTCACTGACCCATAACAAAGGTCCAATATTTTATCCTGTCTGGTTGAACAGGATGCATACTGGTAAAAGTTTTTCAGGGTTGTTTAAGAGAGACGTGGTTAAAATCCCCCATTATAAAGTTCGGGGCGTCGGGAGAGGGACTGCAGCCTCTGCGCTGCCTCTGCGATGGTGCTGCAGGCAGAGGGGGGGGTGAGCCCTGGGGTGAATGTAGACTGTAGTAATAAAAAGTTTGGGAAACTCATGGGGGAGGTAGAACGGGTGCAGTGACATGGATAAAAGTTCTACGTCTGGCGTGCAGATCCGCTCTGACAGTCACAGCGCTACAGTAACATTTTTTCACATACAAACACACTCCACCTCCCTGGGTTTTCCCCGTTACTTCCAAGTCCCGATTCAAATGAAATGGAGCTCCAAATCCGTCGACTGATAGGTTGGTGTCTTGGTCCTGCTCCATCAGCCACGTCTCGGTGAAGGCCATCACACAACAGTCCCTGAAGTCCTTCTGGAACCTGGCGTTCCCCTGGAGTTGGTCCGGCTGAGCTGCTGTCTCCTCAGACGTAGTTCGACTCCTCTGCGTTTCCCTCTTTTTCTCTTCCTCTTGGCCCTCGTTCTGTTAAAATCTCTCCATATGAAATCCAGTAACTGTGGGGTGAGGTCTGTACCACCATCTGATAAGTTCAGTTGAGTCAGCTCCTCACAGGTGTAAGCAGTCCTCAGCTGGCTCACAGCCCCTCTCACCTCATGGGTAACAAGCCAGCAAAGTAAAAGTCCAAACATGACAAAATAAAAGGAATCGATGGCCATATCTCTCCATTAGTGGAACTTAGAGCACTTTAAAAGCATCACTCAACCAAAAAAGTAAACCATAAGAACACATAAAAACACTTAAAAAAGACAAACACAGGACACCAAGCTCTCACTCACTACTAGTCGCTGCGTGTCCATGTGCCCAATTTAGTGAGATAAGACTTACTTAGAAATTGTCCACAAATTGTTAAATTTCTATTCACAGTAGACAGATTTAGTAAACAGAAAATTTTACATACATTCATTTTTTTTTTATTTTTTTTTTTTCGCTTTTTCAACAGTTGATTAATCACATCAGTATGTGAACAGTATGTAGACTATCCCTGGGAGTGGCTTCTGGACACTGAACCAGGATATGACGCATGAATTTCTTAGAATTTTATTTTGGGTGGAGACAAAAGATCCAACCAATGCTTTGAAGAGGTTATTCTCCTCTCGTCTCTCTCTGATGATGGAAGCCTTAGATGAACCCGAGCTCTGCTTTCCATCATTAAACAACTCCTGTAGGAAGATGAGTCGCTCTCAGTTGGAGGCTGCGATCATCTACACCCTGCTCTCCTCCATTGCTCTGATCACTGTGGTTCTGAACCTGCTGGTCATCATCTCTATCTACCATTTCAGGCAGAGATAAACTTCTCTGTATGGCCTATACAATGTATTATTGAAAAAACAAAGAAAAGAAAAGTTTTAGGACAAAGTAACAGTTAATATTTCTGATGACAGTACTAGACAGTCAGACTTTCAGTTTAATTCGTTTCATACCTGTATGATGAATTAAGATAACTAAGATACTGAGAACTCGTGATCTTTTCCTCTTCATGTTTTCATCATTTCTTCAGTAGATACATACAGCTCATGGATAATGTGTGTTTTCACAGGGCTTCAATCTCTGCATATCACTTATTTGTGAATGTCTTTTCATTGTGTTTACATTACATGTCATGTTTTTATGTAGTGTCTGACCATTTCTGGTCCTAGTTAATAATACTTGTTACTCATGTTATCAATGCTGTTGTCTAACATTGGGTTGAATGCTACTGTTTTCCCATTTCAGGCAGCTCCACACCACCACCAACCTCCTCCTCCTCTCTCTGGCTGTTGCAGACTTACTTATGGGTTTTCCTCAGATGCTCTTCCAGATTTTTCAAACCAGTGGATGTTGGATTCTGGGTGACATTGTGTGTGCGATGTATTATTTTTGGGGTTTTCTTGTTGTCAGTGTGTCAGTAGGAAACATGGTTCTCATATCAATTGACCGCTATGTGGCTATTTGTGACCCCCTGTTGTATCCTACAAAAGTCACTATGAAAAGAGTTCAGTTCAGCATTTATCTGTGTTGGATATTTTCTGCTCTTCATGCCAGTTGGATACTGAGAGATTTACTCAAACAACCAGGCAGGTATAGTTCCTGTTATGGAGAATGTCTTGTTATCATTAATTTTGCTGAAGGACTTGTCGACCTTATTGCCACATTTTTTGCCCCCTTTATTATCATCACAGTTTTATACATGAGAGTATTTGTGGTGGCTGTGTCTCAGGCTCGTGCCATGAGATCCCATGTTACATCAGTCACACAGCAGCATCCAACTGTAACTGCACAGAAATCTGAGATAAAAGCAGCCAAGACACTTGGTATTCTTGTGGTTGTGTTTATTTTATCTTCTTGTCCATATTATTGTTTCACTGTTGCAGCTGAAAGCAACTCACTGACCTCTTCATCTGGAATTGTTGAAATTTGGCTGATGTATTTTAACTCTTGTCTAAATCCTGTCATCTATGCTTTTTGTTATCCCTGGTTCAGAAAGTCTGTAAAACTGATTGTGACACTTCAGATACTGCAGCCTGACTCCCGTGAGGCCAATATACTATAGAGAGACATCATTCAGTCTCTATAATTGGAAGCCATTCTTTGTGTAACACACTGAATTAATTAGTTGTATGTCTGTTGAAATTAAAAAGACTTTAAAAGAGTTTACAGTTACACTACATGTATAACAATAAACCTTTAAAAACCTTAAAAAACGTAATTTTTTATTACATCGTAACTGCATCTTATCATGATACCAACTCTGTCTTGAATTAAACTGAGCTCCCATACATATTCACTTCATTATTTCACAAATAATGAAGGATTTTGTTATGCTGGGATACCAATAAATACCAGACCAATAAATAAATAAATAAAACATGCATCCTTTTCTGCTGTTATGTTCAGGTTCAAAGAGCATGAATTTCCTTCGTAATGGTCTCCCCATAGTATTTACAACTGAAGTACATCAGCTACATGTGGAGGCTGAGGCCTCACTTCACCACATCAACAACCTTTTCATCACATCAGATGAGACTTAGTTAAATGGTGTTCATCAATTAAGATTGAGAGGTTACAGGTTGAAAATTAGAAGTTCTATTTCTTACTTAAAGTTGAAAAAAAAATACTAAGTTCAAACTGATGCACCTATTAGCCTTTCATCATTATTTGTTCTGTCTGTTACAAGCAGCTATGGCCCAAAATGTGACATAGGACATCACAACAGGCTCTATTTTGGTGATTAACGTCTAATCAAATACTTCTAACACAGTGGTGTCAAACCTACCTAACCCTAACCCTAACTACTTCTAGTTCAGGGGCCCCATACAGATCAATGTGATCTCAAATATTATCGTAATAACCTATAAATAATGACAACTCCAAACTTTTTGTTTTAATGTAAAATAGAAAAAAAAATACATGAAAATATTTACATTTAAAACTATCTTTACTATAAAAATGTGAATAACCTAAACAAATATAAACACCCTGACATGTCTTAACACAATCTTGTCTTAACATAATTTTAATAGTATTCTGTCTGTTACTACATGTTTTGTACTTTTGTAGGCCCACTGTGATCTGTAAGTTGTAATGTACATGTGTAAATGAGAAGCTGAGACATAATGTTGATAAAATTGCACAGATTTTTCTTTGGAAATTTCAAGTTGTTCATGTTATTCACATTTTTAAAAGGATTGTTTAAGCATGTAGGCCTAAACATGTTCATGATGTATTTTTTTCACTCTAAAAAAAAGAGAAACATTTGGAGTTGACATTGCTTAAAGGTTATTATGTTTTTATTTTACTGGTTCGACTCACTTGAAATTATATTTGACTGTATGTGGCCCCAGAGCTAACATGAGTTTGACATCCCTGTTCTAACAGGTAAAATCTGTTAGAAAAAAGAAAAGAAAAAAAAAAAACAGTCAAGATGGTCCTGATATATTTCATTCTTGATCTCTGGAAACCAAGATCTTTACAGTTCTTCCTTGTATCCTGGTGAATATCCTACCAAATTATATAATATATTATGTGATTCTGTTAACTCTTCCAGTGACTTCCCATTTTAGATACAAATGAGACGGACCAGTGGATACATCTTTTGTAGTGATGCATCCAATAAAAGGACTCAGAATTGTCACAAGATGAGTGAAGCACAACAATCATGCTATGACAAATTAGTTCTATCTTTAATTTAATCCTTTCATAAATTATATTACTAAAGGCCTGCTTGAAATATTTCCAAGCAGTGAACTGTAGTGGGTTTTATAAACATAATTCACCATAATTTGTTCATTATATGTTTTCAGTTGGACTGTGTTGTATTGTATACCTTCAGTCCAGAGGATGGCACGGTTCCTTTAAGCAGTAGCTTCTTCTTCATAAAGGGGTGGATGTTATTCAAAAGTTTAGTTTGCTAACACCTACTAAGTTGAGGATTGTATTTTCCTTCTGCTTCCATAAATGACACACCATTATTAATATATTCTAATAGTTTCATCAGGGCCAGCTGGGTCCTTTATGGGGCTCTAAAAGGAATTTAAAGTGGAACTCTGCAAGATTTTACCATTTTGGTTCTTCTTCACTGCTTATGTAGCATTTTTCTCTATGGAGGTCCCCCTACAGTTTCCAAGTACATAGTCACTCTCGTAAAATGCACACTTAACCCTCCCCCTTCAACCATATACATTTGACTTCAACAAAGCCAGCGACGAGTAGGCAAAAAATAGTGACGGGGGGACATGCGGACAGGAACCCCCCAGCCATCCAGGTGGACAGGTCACACTGACACGCCAGTCAGGGGCTCCATCTGCAGCCACTAGCACTGTGCTGCTAACATTAGTCACACAGCTTAAGAGCTAATAGGCTAACAAACATCAGCAGTTCCCACCTGTCACCGCGTCCCGGTGCCACTAGCGACTAGCATGCTATCATCTCAGGGTGAACATTTATAACAACAACAATCATCTAGCCCTTCACCTGTATAAGAGACAAGTATCATACAATACCAGGTATGACCAAACATCAAGGCGAGTTGTTAAGCCAGTCGCTATTTAGATAAAAAAAAAATTAGACATGTGTCATATAATGAATTACATACTACATACATCTCGCAAAAACTGGACAAACTGACAAAATTCTGTGGCTAGTAGTAAGAATGCACTCCTGAGCTAGACAAAGGATGCTCTAGTAAACTGAACGAACATAAACACACCTACGTGACACAAACAACCATGATTACTAGGGAGTATGCTAACATCTCCGTTAGCTAGCAAGCATCTGGGCATTGTTCATAAAATGAGTTCATAAATGAGTAAACACTGTTACAACCAATAACATCATCAAGAGCACAAATCCACGAAAATACATGGACTATAGAGAATTTATCAGTGATACAAATACAGCAGCAACAACACCAAGTCTGCATCCGTTCAGATGCTTAGTTTTCGTTCAGCTCTCACCATTCTGCTAAAGCTGGACCAACCCAGACTCTTGTCTTGTCTCTTGTCTCATCTTGTTTGGTCACTCACTCCTTTCTTCTTCCTCCGTCCTCTGACAACGACCACCTCTTCCTTTTCTCTGCCAGCTCTGCTATGGTAAACGCCTGTGAAATGAAGGCATGGCTTGCTTATGTTTACAGCTACCCGGCCATACCTGGCTGGGGGAGTGTTTGTGTCAAAGTGCCCTAAACCGCGCCGTTTCTCGCGAGAGACGAGACCTAGGCCACCAGGATGGTGGCAGAGAACTTGCAAGTGGCATATTCGGCCTTAGAGACACTAGTGGGAAGGAGGAGGGCTTCCAAGCTCCCCCTAACAAGCCATTTAACCATCACAAATTACTCTGAAATTGTTTAATTTAAAAATGTTACATATTTCCACTTTAACATGGAGACCCCCACCACCTCTGCATTCCCAGTGTCACTGACTATTGAAAACCCTATAAGTCAGGTCCATAAGTACTTGGACAGTGGCACAAATTTTGTAATTTCTCTTCTGACACTGCCAC
This sequence comes from Sphaeramia orbicularis, assembly GCF_902148855.1. NCBI lineage: Eukaryota > Metazoa > Chordata > Actinopteri > Kurtiformes > Apogonidae > Sphaeramia > Sphaeramia orbicularis. Next base: position 26,289,851 of record NC_043977.1, on the reverse strand, counting down.
AGTGGATTTGAGATGAAACAGTTCAGATGTGGTTGAAGTGTGGATTTTCAGCTTTAATTCAAGGGGTTTAACAAAAGTATTTTGTGAACAGTTTAGGAATTGCAGCCATTGTCGTGATGGAAAAAATGCCAAACTCAAGGCTTCAACACAGTGGTCTATAAACTAAAGAAAGATGACATGGGAGATAAGAATTACCATGAGATAAGCATTACTGACAGGTTTCTCATAAATTGAAGTACAGACATGAAGTGACTATTCATGTAGTACAATAGTCAAGAAAAAGCTAGAAAGGTACTGAAACATGAACTGTTCAGCAGAATCAATAGTTAAACTAAGTCTATCATTTTTAGATTTACTCAGTTTTTTCTTCATTGCTATTGTCTTTTTATAGTTGATAGTTATAAAAATGATATATACTCCAGTAATTTTGTTTGCTTTGTCAACTGTTTATCTTCAAAACTATTTTGAAAGAGTCCAGTCTAATCAGTATGTGATCAGTATGTAGACCATGTTCAGTCCTAGGAGTGGCTTCTGAACACTGAACCAGAATATGATGCAAGAATTTATTTGAATATTATTTGGGGTGGAGATAAAATATACGACCAATGCTCCTTGGAGTTTATTCTCTTCTCCTCTCTCTGATGATGGAAACCTTAGAGGAAGCTGAGCTCTGCTTTCCATCATTAAACAACTCCTGCAGGAAGCCGGGTCGGTCTCAGTTGGAGGACGTGATCGTTTTCACCCTGCTCTCCTCCATCAGCGTGACAACAGTGGTTCTGAACCTGCTGGTCATCATCTCTATCTCCCATTTCAGGCAGAGATAATCTTCTCTGCTTGACATATGCAATGCATTATTTTTTTTTTTTTTAAACTACTGAAAAGAAAAAAAAAAGTTTAGGGGAAAGCACCTGCTAATATTTCTGCTGACACCATTAGACAGTCAGTCAGGCATCGGTTTAACTTGTTTTATACATGCATTAGGAGTTAAGATGATAAAGAAATTGAGAACGCTGATGATTCATGAGGTTTTCCTATTCATGTTTTTACCATTTCTTCAGTAGATAAATAGGATTGATGGATAAGATGTTTCCATAGTGCTTCAATCAATGCTTATCAGTTATTTGTGAGTGTGTTTACATTGTGTCTGACCACATCTAGTCCTAGTTAATAATATCTAATACTCATGTTATAAATGCTTTAATACAACATTGGGTTGAATGCTACTGTTTTCCCATTTCAGGCAGCTCCACACCACCACCAACCTCCTCCTCCTCTCTCTGGCTGTCGCAGACTTCCTTGTGGGTTTTCCTCAGATGCTATTCCTGATTTTCCAAACCAGTGGATGTTGGATCCTTGGTGACATTGCGTGTACGATGTATTACTTTTGTGGTTTTCTTGCTGTCAGTGTGTCAGTCGGATGCATGGTTCTCATATCAATTGACCGCTATGTGGCTATTTGTGACCCCCTGTTGTATCCTACAAAAGTCACTATGAAAAGAGTTCAGTTCAGCATTTATCTGTGTTGGATATTTTCTGCTCTTCATGCCAGTTGGATACTGAGAGATTTACTCAAACAACCAGGCAGGTATAGTTCCTGTTATGGAGACTGTCTAGTTATCATTAATTTTGCTGAAGGACTTGTCGACCTTATTGCCACATTTTTTGCCCCTTTTCTCATCATCACAGTTTTATACATGAGAGTATTTGTGGTGGCTGTGTCTCAGGCTCGTGCCATGAGATCCCATGTTACATCAGTCACACAGCAGCATCCAACTGTAACTGCACAGAAATCTGAGATAAAAGCAGCCAAGACACTTGGTATTCTTGTAGTTGTTTTCTTATTGTGTTCTTGTCCTTATTATTGTTTCACTGTTGCAGCTGAAAGCAACTCATTTGATTCTTCTTCTGGAATTGTTGAAACTTGGCTCGTATATTTTAACTTCTGTCTGAACCCTGTCATCTATGCTTTTTGTTATCCCTGGTTCAGAAAGTCTGTAAAACTTATTGTGACACTTCAGATACTGAAGCCTGACTCCCGTGAGGCCAATATACTATAGAGAGACATCATTCAGAACCCATTCTTTGTGTGATATAGTGACTTAATTGGTTGTATGTCTGTTGAAATTAATGACACTTTAAAAGAGTTTGTAGTTACTCTACATGAATAACAATAAACTTTGTAAAATGTAGATTTATCACATCATAAATGTAGGTTATTATGATTCCAACTCTGCCCTGATTTAAACTATAGATATTCACTTCATTATTTTACAAATAGTGAAAGTTATTGCTGTGCTTGGATATTTTACCAAAAAATAAATAAAGAAATAAACAGTGTATGTTTCTACAGCCATATACAGGTTCGAGAACATGAATTTTGTCTGAGATCATCTACCCATCCTTAATACTGTGGGGAGACATGTTGAGACCCAGGCCTCACTTCACCACATCAAAAATCCTGTGATCACAGCAGATGAAACCTTGTTAAATCATAATCATCACTTAAGCTTGGCAGACTGCTGATTGAAAATTACAAGTTTTCTTCTCAGTCAAAGAGAAAAAGAACTCTACGTTCAAGTAGATGCATCTATTACCCTTTCATCATTATCTGTTCTGTCAGTTACAAGCAGCTATGGCCCAAAATGTGACATACGATGTCACAACAGTCATAATCTTGGCAACAAAAGTCTAATCAGTTCATCCTTACATAGTAAAGTAAACAAATGTGCAAAATTAGGACAAAAAAAAAATTGTGAATGCATCCCTGTGATATTACATTCAGATATGAGTCACAGCAAGCTGGACCTTTGGCAAAAAAGTTTCCACAGTTCTTCCTTGCAACCAGGTGAATATCTTACCAAATTATGTGACATCTTATGTGATTCTGTCCAACTATTCCTGTTCCTTTTAAGCAGGAGCTTCTTCTTCATAGAGGGGTGGATGTTGTGCTAAAGTTGAGTTTGCTAACACCTACTAAGTGGAGAGTTGTATTTTCCTTCTGCTGCAATAAATCACACACCATTATGAACATATTGTAATGGTTTCATCAAGATCAGCTGGGTCCTTTATGGAGACCTAAGCAGAATTTAACATGGAGACCCCCGCCACCTCTGCATTCCCCCAATGCTAGTGACTATGAGAAGATGAATTTTGTTTGAGATGGTCTCCTCACACAATAAAAAACTGAAGTTTGGTGGCAATATGTTGAGAATGAGGCCTAAATCCATCACATCAACAATCTTTGACAGCACCAGATGAGACCTTGTTAAATTATGGTCATCACTTCAGCCTCAGAGACTGGACTGGTTAAATATTAGAAGTTCTGACTCAAAAGTTATGGGGACCTAAGTAGAAGTTAACATGGAGACCCCCACCACCTCTGCACTGCCAATGTCACTAGCCACATTTACACAGAGATCCCAGAAAAAAGGTGAGATGGTGATCCCACCATTTTTCCACCACTGACCGATTTACACAGCCAAGCTGAAGGAGTAACAGAGGTAACACAGGCTGGACTTTTACACAATGGACCTGTGTTCCAGAATCAAAGGGGCGGTGATGCAGCACTACGCAACATATAGTATGACATATCACTTCCACGTTGGAAATACCCCAAGCATAGCGGTGTTGCTAACCTCTCCAGAGTTGACCCGTCTTTCACCGCTCCACAAATGTTAGCATGGATAGAGTCCTCTGCCAAAGTGACAACAGCTCGCAAATCTCAGCATCTCCCCAGTTTGGCATCTTTCTGGTCACATTGATATGTTTGTTTACTGTATGCGCCCTGCAATCATTTTTAAATCCCCCGGCTCGGGGGTCGCAGACGCAATACGTCATCAAAATGACACACCTTGGTTGTGGAATAAGAGGTGCTCCTTTTACATAGCGTTCATGATTCCACCTTTATCACGGCTCTGTTACTACCTCCAGAGGCGTTACAGAGCTTTGACTGAGGTGGGACCAAATGATCCCACCATTTGGTTTACACAGATAGTGTTCCAGAATAAAGATGACATTCCCGTAACAGAAGTGTTGTGTTAAAGGGGCTACTGACTATTCCCAGTCCTACAAGTCAGACCCATAAGTATTTGCACAGTGACACTAATTTTGCAACACTGCTTCCGTACGCCACCACAGTGGATTTGAGATGAAACAGTCAAGATGTGGTTGAAATGTGGACTTTCAGCTTTAATTAAAGGAGTTTAACTAAGATATTGTATTTACCATTTAGCAATGGCAAACATTTTGGTGATGGAAAAAATGCCAAACTCAAGACTTCCACACATTGTGCCTTGAGCGTCATGTTTAATCTGCACTTTACAAAACTTTAAACCTCAATCATGAAATCAGAATTATTGAGAATTTTTTTCACAAATTCAAATGCAAACATTTGAAATTCAAATGCAAACATCTGAATTTGTCTATTCACATTGTGTAGTGATTGAAAAAAGACAGAAAAGTATTGAAACAGGATGAGCTGTTCAGCAGAATCAATTGCTAAGAAATACTAAATTTATCACTTTTAGTTTTTCTTCATAATTGGTAAATGACTTTTTCTAACAGATAGATATAAAATTAAACATGCACTAGTGATTTTGTTTGCTTTTTAAACAGTTTCTCTTAGAAACCATTTTGAAAGGAGTCCAGTCTAATCAGTTTGTGATCAGTATGTAGACCATGTTCAGACCTGGGAGTGGCTTCTGGACACGGAACCAGAATATGACGTATTCATTTTTGTCTTTGAATATTACTTTGGGTGGAGATAAAAGATCCAACCAACACTCCGAGGAGGTTATTCTCCTCTCGTCTCTCTGATGATGGATGCCTTAGATGAATCCGACCTCTGCTTTCCATCATTAAACAACTCCTGTAGGAGGATGAGTCGCTCTCAGTTGGAGGCCGCGATCCTTTTCACCCTGCTCTCCTCCATCGCTCTGATCACTATGGTTCTGAACCTGCTGGTCATCATCTCTATCTCCCACTTCAGGCAGATATGACTTTCTCTGCTTGGCCTATACAATGCATATTTTTCTGTATTACTGAAAGGGAAAAAAAAAAGGTTTCGGGCAAAGCACCAGTTAATGTCTGAGCTGACAGCATTAGACGGTCAGAGTTGGGCATTGGTTTGTTTTAAACCTGCATTAGGAATTATGATGTTCATGTTTTTACCATTTCTTCAGTAGATCCTCAGGGCTCATAAATGTGTGTTTTCATAGGGCTTCAGTCAATGCATATGAGTTACTTACTACTACTACTTACTACTGTTTAGATTTTACCTTACATATATTTTTATATAGTGTCTGGCAATTTCTGCTCCTAGTTAATAATATCTAATACTTATGTTTTCCTTTTATAAATGTAGTATAGCATTGGGTTGAATGATACTGTTTTCCCATTTCAGGCAGCTCCACACCACCACCAACCTCCTCCTCCTCTCTCTGGCTGTCGCAGACTTCCTTGTGGGTTTTCCTCAGATGCTTTTCCAGATTTTCCAGACCCGTGGATGTTGGATCCTTGGTGAAATTGCATGTACTATGTATTTCTTTTGTGGTTTTCTTGCTGTCAGTGTGTCAGTAGGAAACATGGTTCTCATATCAATTGACCGCTATGTGGCTATTTGTGACCCCATGTTGTATCCTACAAAAGTCACTATGAAAAGAGTTCAGTTCAGCATTTATCTGTGTTGGATATTTTCTGCTCTTCATGCCAGTTGGATACTGAGGGATATACTCAAACAACCAGGCAGGCATAGTTCCTGTTATGGAGACTGTATTGCTATAATTAATTTTGCTGAAGGACTTGTCGACCTTATTGCCACATTTTTTGCCCCCTTTATTATCATCACAGTTTTATACATGAGAGTATTTGTGGTGGCTGTGTCTCAGGCTCGTGCCATGAGATCCCATGTTACATCAGTCACACAGCAGCATCCAACTGTAACTGCACAGAAATCTGAGATAAAAGCAGCCAAGACACTTGGTATTCTTGTGGTTGTGTTTATTTTGTGTTCTTGTCCTTATTATTGTTTCACTGTTGCAGCTGAAAGCAACTTATTGACCTCTTCATCTGGTGTTGTTGAACTTTGGCTGATATATTTTAACTCCTGTCTGAACCCGGTCATTTATGCTTTTTGTTATCCCTGGTTTAGAAAATCTATTAAATTCATTGTTACACTTCAGATATTGCAGCCTGGTTCCTGTGAGGCCAACATACTGTAGGCGGACATTGTTCCATTACTACAACCAGGAATTCATTTTTTCTCCAACTTCATGCACAAACATTAAAGGCTATATAGTACAAAAGTAACTGCGGATGAATTTTCTCCATGTTTGTTGAAAATAAAGATATACATAGCAAAATAATTGCATGTGATGTGGGTTTGCTCATATTTACAGGTTTGTAATAAATGTTCTGACATTTAACCAAATAAGATGAGAAACATACTGTGCTCCTGCTACATTCAGGTTCAGCAAACAGCTATTGTGTTCAGTGTTACAGCTTTGTATAAAAAATGATGTGATCACTCTACAAATCATAAAATCCCACTAAACACAAAACAGCTTGGTTACTGCTTGATGCAGTGGAACTTTTGTCATTTTAGACTTCACCTCCACTGACTGGTAACCCTAAAAATAACAGCAGGCATGCAATTTTCTACATACAGCGTAATTTACTATCTAATGCAAAACTAATGACCTCTGTGTAAAAACAGGACCAATAGCATTTTTTACAGATTAAATACATTTTAAATAAGCCTTGTAACAGTTTACCTAGTTTACATTGTATATTAATTTTTAAAAAGTGACAATAAAGGGCACAGATTCATGTAGTGCTTTTCTTTTGTCCTACCTCCATTATTCATTCACCCTGTAGCTCAGTTCCTTGGAATTGTTTGCCTGCTTAACAATTCTGCTTATCGATTTCGCCTTCGTCACACATGCGTGATGACATCACATATTAACTGCATTGTTTTGGTTTAGAACGTAGCCAACATGGTGTCGAGGCAGAAACATACCTAAGTATGGCTATATTTCAGGTGTAAACACGACACCAGGGTACTTGTAACACTTGCAAAGCTTCCATTTCTTCAAAGAGGGGAAATACCTCCACTATGCTAAAACATCTGTCCACACCTAATGCAGTTCATTTGCAGGAATGTCACGTTTCATACACTACTTAGCGACCCTTGTGAATCTAGTGGCAGAGAAAACACCAGGGTGTCATCCAGGCCCAGTTGTGGGGGGAGTAACAAACGTCCTGCCCCTTCAAATATAATTTCTGAAGGTAGGGAAAAGGGAAATGAGGTCCACAATAGAGGGATAAATAGAGGAATTAGTAGTGTGTCTTAAATTTCACTTTGTACATTTGTATGGTGTGACCACCCCCCCATCATCTGTTATTATTATTTGTGCATACTGTATATATATTCTGCACAGAGATGGAAATATAAAAGACTATTAATGCAAACAAACCCCTCTGTACTCTTTTATTCCCTCACCCAATGAGAATCGATAAGGAATGGGATCGATAAGTAAAATCGATAATGGTATCGGAATCGTTAAATTCTTATCAATTCCCATCCCTAATTCCCATCCACCACTTAGCTGTTCTAAAATCACTGGAAGGCTTATTGTTTCATTTTGTTCTTTAGAAGTATAACTAATTGGTTTTTTTTTTACATAGTTCCCAAGAATAAGCCAGAACACAAAATTACACATGCAAAATTGGAAAATTATACATGCACATATGAATTCCACCAAATTAGTCTGCGCTTGTGTGTTTCACTGCCCAACTATACTCTGGAGTATAAGGACGGGCTTCTCAATACATGTCATATCTGACTCTTCTTGGGCAGGGAGATAAGATATTGTAAAGATAAAACAGCAGTTGATGCAGAGCTTTCATCAGAAAGCTGGTAGGAGCTTACGTTCTTCTCCTCCTCTCTTGGACAATGGAAACCTTAGAGGAAGCCGAACTCTGCTTTCCATCATTGAACAACTCCTGCTGGAAGACAAGTCGCTCTCATGTGGAGGCCACGATCGTCTACACTGTGCTCTCCTGCATCACTCTGATCACTGTGGTCCTGAACCTGCTGGTCATCATCTCTATCTACCACTTCAGGCAGAGATAATCTTCTCTGCATATGTTATACAATATGTTTATCATTATTCTCATAATTGCAGTTAATGTCAGGGATACAATGAGTCTGTTCATATACATAGTAGATGAATAGTACTTATAAATAGTCTGTTAATTGTAGAGGTTTTTGTCAATATTTAATGTCTACTGAGCTTTTAACATTTATTATATTGAGGCATATTTTTACTATACCTGACAAATTATACAACCAGTATTGCACCATCTACTTCCTTCTTTACCTGTTTCTATATAACAACTGTATTTCATTTAATTCCAGGCAGCTCCACACCACCACCAACCTCCTCCTCCTATCTCTGGCTGTCTCCGACTTCCTTGTGGGTTTATTACAGATGCCATTTCAGATCTTCCATTACAGAGGCTGCTGGATCCTGGGTGATTTTGCTTGTGTTGTTTATTACTTTTCAGCTTTTCTTGTTGTCAGTGTGTCAGTAGGAAACATGGTTCTCATTTCAATTGACCGCTATGTGGCTATTTGTGACCCCATGTTGTATCCTACAAAAGTCACTCCGAGAAGAGTTCAGATCTGCATTTATATGTGTTGGATATTTTCTACTATTCATGCCAGTTGGATACTGAGAGATTTACTCAAACAACCAGGCAGGTATAACACCTGTCATGGAGAATGTGTACTTGTAGTGAATTTTGCTGAAGGAGTTTTTGATCTTATTGTTACTTTTTTAGCTCCCTTTCTCATCATCACAGTTTTATACATGAGAGTATTTGTGGTGGCTGTGTCTCAGGCCCGTGCCATGAGATCCCATGTTGCAACAGTCTCACAGCAGCATTCAGGGACTGTCACTGCACAGAAATCTGAGCTGAAAGCAGCCAAGACACTTGGCATTCTTGTAGTTGTGTTTATTTTGTGTTCTTGTCCGTATTACTGTTTCACTGTTGCAGCCGAGACCAACCTGGTTGGGGCATCGTCTGCAGATGTTGAGCTTTGGCTGATATATTTTAACTCCTGTCTAAATCCTCTCATTTATGCTTTTTGTTATCCCTGGTTCAGAAAATCTATTAAACATATTGTGACACTAAAGATACTGCAGCCTGACTCTCGTGATACCAACATACTGTAGAAAGATACTATTCTGTCTGTTACAGGAAACTCTTTCATCATGTAAACAAATTAAAATTAACATTTTATAAATAATTGTGGAAAATGTTCTGTAGACATACATAGAGAATGTGTCTTTATTTTATTATATGATTAATGTGAATATGACAGTTCAAAAACTCAGCTGTCACTGGTGTTACTGTGAAAACAGTGTACAACTTATTTTCATTGCATGACATCACAACCCTATGAATTATCTTTAAAAATAATGTTTGGTTGTATTGTTATGCTGTCATTTGATCAGAATTAACTGCTTCTAATAGGGTTTATTGGTCATACATAGAGGATTTCACACTTTCACCACTCTGAACTGGTCATGTTATATAAAAACACAACATAAATGGTGACTAAAACAACCAATTTCCTTCTTCAGTTCATAACAGTTGGGCTCAAATCTGATCCTTTCAGCTTAGTAAGTTATCAGTGCTATCAGGTTTCCTAAAAGGAGGGACATTTTCTGTGGGCAGGTGCAGGAAAACACAGAGGACAGAGAAGCACTCAGAAGACTTTCTGGATGTATTACCCCGGAAACAAGGAATGAGCACGAGAACAGGTTTCTCAATGCAGGAATTGAAGAATGTACTTCCCAACGTACAAAGTTATGTAATACAATTGTCAGATGGACAGAGTGTGTCTCCATGATTGGTTGTCTAGTGTAGATACACCTATGAAATGGTTGTGCGCCAAACCTTACAGATGACATAGCAACGGACACGTGTGCACAGATAATTTAGGAAAACTACTGTATGTCTATGAACCTTTGGATGTAGAAATGTTGTCTGCACATCCTAATGGAGGTCAGAGAAAAGGCAACATGTACAGAATGCAGCATAACATGACCTGAAGCCTGACCTCTACTAACTACAAATTGTTTGCTAAAACCCAAAGATGTCAGAATTTCTGAAACACAAGGAAGGCTACCTTATTTTGTTGAATAGGAAATACATTTGGCAACATATAACACTCTGTGACGCATTAGACAGTGGTCTGAATCCTGGTAGAAGCTGTGACAGCAATGTCATTTAGCCCATATGCTAACATATTTTTTTAATGCCATGCGATCTGCCTGCACTACGTTCACCCCTGGTCGAAATGTATTGGCCATACTATCAGTGGAAAAGACACTTGTCAGGGACATGCCTGGCTTTAACAATAGAGTCATGGAAAAATGTTTATGTTTGAAGGATAGATGGGTGAAATTTACTCATAAAAGAATAAATGACTGAAAACATATACTGTGTATTTTTGTTTTAATTTAAATATAATACTATATATATATATATATATATATATATATATAAATAATAAATCATATTTTAAAATAGTGGCCCATGTACTTTGGTGTATCCTAGTTGTGACAAATGGTTATAGTGCATCTGAAAACTGACTTGCAAACTGCGCCTCACCAAAAAATTATTTCACCAGCTGCCACTGGTTAACTATATCGTCCTCAGGACCTTGTGGAGTTTCTCACAACTATGAGAAAAAGAGTAAAATTGAAGTCTTGATATTTGTACCTGGTAGTACCTGTGATGTCACTCTGGAGTAAATGCAAAACCCACTGTAAAAAAAACTCATAGTGTTATAATGCACTGTGATTGTTAAACTGGACTGACTGATCAACTCACTGATGAAATGTACCTTTTATCTATATTAAAAAAGCCAAGTGGCCTCTGTGTGCATGCATGTATGTGTGTCCGGGAATTCACATAAAATCCGTGAAGAGCTGACCACTGCAGTGTTGCATACTTATGTATTTTTGGTCAAGGAAGAGACTAGCGAAAACAGCAAGTTGATAGGACCAATATTTGGAGAGATATTAGTCATTTTGGAATACAATAGCCTTAGGCTGCCTACATAGTAAACATGTGCGATGTGTGCAAGAGACTAATGCAACGCAAGCAACACATTTCTTTTCATAGTCAACACATTGAATGCAAGCAAGCCGGGGGACGTGTAATATGCGATACACCGCTCATGCAATAGGGCTCCGAGTCAGGTACAGTCCAGGTGTCAAACCAGGTGATATTCAGATCAAAAAGGCTACTGAAGAAGAGTGTATTCTGATGTTTGTTGCACCAGACATTTTGAGGGTAGGAATACTAACTCATATTCACTGGAGAAAAATCACATACACAGCCACTGGTAACGTTCAACCCGGACTCACTGAGCCCGTGTCACTTTTTATTAGTGAACATCCTGTTTGACCTTTCAGTTTAAGAGCACAAAGAACACAGAACAGGTTGTAATACATAACAATGCTGATTTTGAATCACTGGCGCAAAAAAAAAAAAAAAGCCAAATATAGACGGTGGTATGTTCGGCTTCTGAACGGCAGCAGAGACGTAATCAGGACAAGGAATTCATAGCTTTTGTTCGGCCTATGCAAATTCTAGAACGGGAGAGGCTTTTCCAATATTTCCGAATGTCTGTCTGCGACCTGCTGGCTCGAGGAGCTCGCTTTCTGACGGAGACTCCTGTGAATCACTAAGATCTTCTTCTGCAAAAATAACGTGTTGAATTAAACTACATCCCTTGCGTATTGCCCCTACCAGTGACGTATGGTATTACATGTGCCGCTGCTTCGCGTATCAAAAAAAATGGACAACATATTTTGAGATGCAAGCACGCATCATGGTGGCCAATGCGTCTCAATTCGTTGCAATGTGTTCGCGTCTGCATGCCCTTGTGTTGACTATGAAACGGCCCTTACAATCACATTGCTATGGCCAGAATGGTTTGGCAGTGACTGCTGTTTAAATGCGGTACAGCATGCACAAATACACAACAGCATAACAACTACCACATCTAGAACCCGTGGATCCCAATGGGTCAATGTGCAAGTCACATTTATCCTTTAGCTATCATGAGTGCTTGATCTTATATTTGCAGGCCTCCTTCATGATAATACAAGTTGACATTATATTTCCTTCATACTGACCTGCTTTTACAGTCTGACTGTAAGTTTTACAAAAAAGAGCAAGATTATATTGTTTAACTGCAAATCAATACACTCCATTACAGAAATCACAGCTGTAGTTTGATATACTTGTTTTTCTCCCTTTAAACCAGCAGTGTCAAACATACGGCCCACTGGCCAAAACCGGCCAAACAAAAGTTCCAATCCAGCCCACAGGAGAAATTTGCAATGTCTAAAAATTACACAGAAGACCGTAACAGTCAAGGGTGTCACTTGACTAAATATTTTGTGTATTTGTAGATCCACTGCAATCTGTACGTTGTAATGCACATGTAAATAAAAAGCTCAGACATACACTGTTAAAACTGCCCTTTGGTTGTTCATGGTTTTTCATGTCATTCACATTTTTTGTCAAAGGATAGTTTGTAATTGCAAATGTAGCACCCTACCCCATGTGACTAAGAATACTTACAATTAATTATTTCAATCTGTCACTCTGGGCGGGCTCTGGGTTCTTCAGTTATGTTTTGTGGTGTTGTATCAACTTAAAATAACAGTTGCAACAGATGATATACTTTTAATCATCAGAAATATGTAAGAGAATTAATTGTTTGGTGCTTCCACTTAGTAGGACATGAAACAAAATATGATGAATGCCAAGAAGAAGAATTATGAATTTAATTAGTTTGATGTGGGCTGGTCCCTTTCTTTGTTTCACTCAATATATTTTAACTCTGAGCTAGTAGTAATTGTTATTTTAACCAAATCAATATTTTATAATGAATTTTATTTACTACTCACATACAGTACTTTAAAAATAAAGTCAGTGTATTTACATCAAATGATGAGTATCACACACAACCCTAATTATCACTTATTAAAGGCAATAAACTTTGACAAGCAAAATAAAATAAAGGCACGTGCAACTGATTTTGTACTCACACTGTCCACAATTGGCGTGTGGTGTGTATAGATGATGGAAAAAGAATGAGGAGGTTATGGATGGTGAAGAAGAAGGGAGAGAGGAGATCCAGTGACCACGGCCTTGACACACGTGACTTCTGGCTCTCAGCCGACACCTGTCACTCACAGCTCCGACGGAAAGCAAGGTCCAAGAAGTGTATGTTGGTCCTGTCCTCTGGCAAACATATATACATGTGGTTTAACCCATTATATCGACACTCTCTATGCATTTTCATAAAATCATTCTGAGTTCACATAGCATACCACATTAACACATTTAGCACAAGTAACGTGAGGCTTCTAGAGTTTAGCGTGTGTAAACCACTGTTAGCATGCTAGCGCGCTAATCACGTTTAGCTTTACATTGCAACATTATCAGCAATAACAGTCCGTGACCACCACAATACAAACATTTACCTTCTGTACGCTTTTGTATGCCCATTTACCATCGACAAACTCTGCATCTATCCTGGTAGGAGGGCAATACTCTAGTATAACAGCACAATCCCACGTCGTTTCTTCATCGTTCTCTCAAGCTGTTTCTGCGTTGACCTAACCTGCCTCCTGGATGTCCCACCCCCATATGTCACGATTGGACGACAGTTAAATGACAACAGCAGGAAACCAATAGACAAGCTTCACAAAATAAATGACACATCAAAACATTTTCTTGCTCATGCAAAACCCAACAGACAATTTTATTACAGCATTAAAATTAATTACTGTCTTAGCTTTGGCCCTTTTCTCTTAAACAGAAACACAAACCGATTCCTTATTGCAAATACATGAATTACAATCAAATGAACGTGATTTGTTTTTATAAGCATAACTTATTTGTTATTTATTTATTTATTTATTTATTTGTTGAATAGATCAACTTATTCATATTTATTACTTTTTTGTTTTTTTAAGACCGGGCTACATGAACATTTCCATAATGCAAATTTTCTCGTTTTTTTGCACGAATACAAAGAGACAGATTTGGAGTTGTCATCATTTATAGATTATTATGATATGGTTTGGTGTAGGCCGTGAACTAAAATGAGTTTGACAGCCTTGCTTTAAACATTACTTTAGGTGAAGGAAAATATAAATAATTCAGCTGTTTGACAAAGACCTCAGACCGATAAACCACTTGGGGTTTACAGTGATCTGTTCAACTACACCCAAGAGTCCTGGGAGTGGCTTCTGAACAGAACCTGAATAAGACTTAAACTTCTGCCTTTGAATATTATTTTTGGTGGAGGTATAATGAAGACACAGTCAAAGCTCCCTGGACTTCATTCTCTTTTCCTCCTCTCTCTGATGATGGAAACACTGGATGAAGTCGTGTTCTGTTTTCCATCGTTCAACAACTCCTGCAGGAAGACGATTCGACCTCATGTGGAGGCCACACTCATCTACACCCTCTTCTCCTCCATCACTCTGGTCACTGTGGTCCTGAACCTGCTGGTCATCATCTCTATCTCCCATTTCAGGCAGTGATAAACTTCTCTGCATACTAAAAAACAAATGCATTTTGTTATTATATTTGGAAAAGAAAGACCTTTAGCGAGTATATTGTTTACCAGTGTTTACAATTCATTGATTTAGAATATTTGTGTAGTTTTATATGTTCCTCATTTCATTATTCATTATTATTCAATTGGAATAAGGATGTATGCTTTTCTTGTGTATCCTTAAATCAAACATGTTTTCTAGTGGTTTCATATCAGTTTAAACTCATGTTTTTACTGTGCCTTACAATTTAGACTTCAATTATTGCTTTTCCTTCTCTATCTGCCACTGTATAACTTCATTTTAATCATTATTTATTTTTCAGGCAGCTCCACACCACCACCAACCTCCTCCTCCTCTCTTTGGCCGTCTCAGACTTCTTTGTGGGTTTATTACAGATGCCAGTTGAAATTCTCCTTTTCCAAGGCTGTTGGATCCTGGGTGACTTTGTGTGTGCCATGAATTACTTTCTAGGTTTTCTTGTTATCAGTGTGTCAGTAGGAAACATGGTTCTCATTTCAATTGACCGCTATGTGGCTATTTGTGACCCCATGTTATATCCTACAAAAGTCACTCTGAGAAGAGTTCAGATCTGCATTTATATGTGTTGGATATTTTCTACTCTTCATGCCAGTTGGATATTGAGAGATTTGCTCAAACAACCAGGCAGGTATAACACCTGTCATGGAGAGTGTGTACTTGTAGTGAATTTTGCTGAAGGAGTTTTTGATCTTATTGTTACTTTTTTAGCTCCCTTTCTCATCATCACAGTTTTATACATGAGAGTATTTGTGGTGGCTGTGTCTCAGGCCCGTGTCATCAGATCCCATGTTGCAACAGTCTCACAGCAGCGTTCAGGAACTGTCACTGCACAGAAATCTGAAATGAAAGCAGCCAGAACACTTGGCATTGTCGTAGCTGTGTTTATTTTGTGTTCTTGTCCGTATTATTGTTTCACTGTTGCAGCTGAGACCAACCTGGTTGGGGCATTAACTGCAGGTGTTGAGCTTTGGCTGATATATTTTAACTCCTGTCTAAATCCTCTCATTTATGCTTTTTGTTATCCCTGGTTCAGAAAATCTATTAAACATATTGTGACACTAAAGATACTGCAGCCTGACTCCCGTGAGACCAACATACTGTAGAAAGATACTATTTTGTCTGTTATAGGAAACTCTTTCATCATGTAATCAAATTAAAATGAACATCTGATAAATAATTGTGGAAAATGTTCTGTAGACATACATAGAGAATGTGTCTTTATTTCATTATATGATCATGTGAATATGACAGTTCAAAAACTCGGCTGTCACTGTGAAAACAGTGTACAACTTATTTTCATTGCATGACATCACAACTGTATGAATTATCTTTAAAAATAATGTTTGGTTGTATTGTTATGCTGTCACTGGATCAGAATTAACTGCTTCTAATAGGGTTTATTATAAAGGATTTCACACTTTCACCACTCTGAACTGGTCATGTTATATAAAAACACAACAAACGGTGAATAAAACAACCAATTTCCTTCTTCAGTTAATAACAGCTGGGTTCAAATCTCATCCTTTCAGCTTAGTAAGTTATCAGTGCTATCAGGTTTCCTAAAAGGAGGGAAATCTCCTGTGGGCAAATGCAGGAAAACACAGAGGACAGAGAAACACACAGAAGACTTTCTGGATGTATTACACAGGAAACATGGAAGGAGCACATGACAACAGGTTTCTCAATGCAGGAACTGAAGAATGTACTTCCCAACGTATCTTGTCTGATACAAATATCAGACAGAGTGTGTCTCCATGATTGGTTGTATAAACCTTAAAGCTGCGTATGACTTTCACCACTAATTTTTCTTCAGATTTGTAAAACCTGAGTTATAGCCTCCTTATCACAAATCCATTAGTCTTTCCGTGCTAATGCACCTAAATCACTTCCCTCACGGTGAACAACTTCGAAGTGTACTCCATCATAAGCCGTCTGTTTGTTTGTGTATGAAACTCAAACCAAATCGTCACTCTGGCCTTTTTGGAATTCCACGCAGCTGCAGCACCAAGAAGCAATGAAGCCGTTTCTGTGTTTCTTGCTGATGCAGCCATACTGTGACTGCGTGGAATTCCCATTCCCACAATGCACTCTGCGACAAAATTTCTGAAAAGGCCCAAGTGACATATTGTTTGATATGTTAACAAACAGATGGTTTGTGATGGAATACATTTCAAAGTTGTTTCACCGTGAGGGAAGTGATTTAGTTACATTAGCACGGAAAGACTTATGGATTAGTGATAAGGAGGCTATCACTCGGGTTTTACAAATCTGAAGAAAAATTAGTGATGAAACTCATACACTGCTTTAAAGATGACAGCAACGGACAGATGTATGCACAGATAATCTAGGAAAACAAGTGTATGTCTATGAACCTTGGGATGTAGAAATGTTGTCTGCACATCCTGATGGAGGTCAGAGAAAAGGCGAAGTGTACAGACAGCAGCATAACATGACCTGAAGCCTGACCTCAGAACTAATTGTTTACTAAAACCAAAAGTTAGCTACCTTATTTTGCTGTATAGGAAATACACTCAGCAACATATGAATCCACACAAGTCCTGATGCTTACTGGTTTGTTTCTCACATGAGCAAGTATTTGGAGATTACACAAAACATGTTGCAACCTGTATTACTTCACTTTATATTTTTATTTTGTAGCTAACAGTATTCAAGTTATGTACAGCTGCTGGTGGTGTAGTTAAAAGCATCAAAGACAGTGCTGTTTTACAGAGTCTGGTAATACTGCAGATATATGCTGAGTCAATAATATTCACATAGTGTATTATTACTAAAGGAACAAGCTGCTCTTTGCTCATAATCAAGTGGAAATATCACATGACATTTTTATCCGGTGTTGTCATGGTATACAGAGCAGATCAGAGTCCACTTGTTTGGTTAAGAAGCCTTTAATCAAAGCCTCAAGGACAGAAGTTAGCGAGGCAGAACGCAACACAAAGATCTGACCATGTTCTAATCATGTTATAGTCACAATCACGGACACATCTGGTAAAGAGATTTTCCATCAGTCGTGTTAATTATATCGTCCTCAGCACCTTGTGGAGTTTGTCAAAACTATAAGAAAAAGAGTCAAATTGAAGAACTGATATTTGGACCCAGTGATGTCTGTAGTGTCACTGTGGAGTCACATGCAAAACCTTACAATGGACTGTAATTGTTAAATTGGACAGACAGGTCAACTCACTGATGAAATGTAGCTTTTATCACATTTATCCTTTAGCTATAGTGACTGCTTGATCTTATGTTGGCAGGCCTCCTTCAGGATAATACACTTTAGCAACATAGTTCTCTCATACTGACCTGTTTTTACAGTCTGTCTGTATGTTTTACAACAAAGAGCAAGATTACATTGTTTAACTGCAAATCAATACATTCCATTACACAAATCACAACCGTAGCTTGACAGACTTGATCTCATCCCTTTAAACATTACTTTAGGTAGAGAGGAAGATAAAAATAATTCAGCTGTTTGACAAAGAACTCAGACCGATAAACCGCCTGGGGTTTACAGTGTTCTGTTCAGCTACACCCAAGAGTCCTGGGAGTGGCTTCTGAACAGAACCTGAATAAGACTTAAATTTGTGCCTTTGAATATTATTTTGGGTGACGATGTAATGAAGACACAGTCAAAGCTCCCTGGACTTCGTTCTCTTCTCCTCCTCTCTCTGATGATGGAAACGCTGGATGAAGCCGAGTTCTGTTTTCCATCGTTCAACAACTCCTGCAGGAAGACGATTCGACCTCATGTGGAGGCCACACTCATCTACACCCTCCTCTCCTCCATCACTCTGGTCACTGTGGTCCTGAACCTGCTGGTCATCATCTCTATCTCCCATTTCAGGCAGAGATAAACTTCTCTGCATACTCAAAAACAAATGCATTTTTTATTATACTTGGAAAAGAAAGCCCTTTAGCAAGTATATTGTTTACCACTGTCTACAATTCATTGATTTAGAGTATTTGAGGAGTTTTATATGTTCCTTATTTCACATAGTGAATTAGAATAAGGATGCATTCTTTTCTTGTGTATCCTTAAATCAAATATATTTTCTAGTAGTTTCATATCAGTTTAACCCTTTCATGCATGAATTATGAGAACCTTAATCAAGATTTTTTTTTTTCCTGAGAGTTTTTATTTCTCTTTAGGCATGACAAAAGCAATGTGATGGATTTTTTTTTTTTTTTTTTTTTTTTATGAACCTATTTTTCACTGGGTTACAGAAATGTCCAGTCAGCTGGACACCATGCATTTACTGACATACTATGTGAAAATTATGAAATACATTATTTTAATTCTGTTAATCTGTTCTCACATTTTAACATTCTATAACCTCCTGAGACCCAGCAATGCATTTTTGTCCTCTGTATGGGACAAGAGTTTTACAGCGTTATAAAAAAAAAAAAAAAAAAAAAAAAAAAAAAATGCTGTCCATTGCAAAGGACATTCCATAATTTTAAAAAAATCTATCTGAAAAAACTGTCATATCATGCTGTTTCCAATCAAGGCAATTATTAAATGTAAAAAAGCCAAAACTTTTCCTTCCCTGGGTCTCTACTTATTACTCAGATATGCCAAAAAAAATTGTTGTTAAAAAAAAAACCAACCTGTTAATTACAGTCTAATAACCATTGGAAATTGATTAACACTCAAATATGTTACTGCAGGTCAGGTTGATCAAGAACAGTAATGGTATGAGTTGCATTGTATGGGATGATGCATAAGCGTCCACTGTGTTGGTTGATATGCAAGTAAAACAACAAAATCCATGAATATACAAGAGAACAACTTTGAACAGCTGTCCACTGTAGTGACCACTAGGCATGAAAGGGTTAAACTCATGTTTTTACTGGGCCTTACAATTTAGACTTCTATTATTGCTTTTCCTTCTCTATCTGCCACTGTATAACTTTATTTTAATCATTATATTCTTCCTTTTTCAGGCAGCTCCACACCACCACCAACCTCCTTCTCCTCTCTTTGGCTGCCTCAGACTTCCTTATGGGTCTTCTACAGATGCCAGTTGAAATCCTCCTTTTCCGAGGCTGTTGGATCCTGGGTGATTTTGTATGTGCCGTGAATTACTTTTTAGGTTTTCTTGTTGTCAGTGTGTCAGTAGGAAACATGGTTCTCATATCAATTGACCGCTATGTGGCTATTTGTGACCCCATGTTGTATCCTACAAAAGTCACTCTGAGAAGAGTTCAGATCTGCATTTATCTGTGTTGGATATTTTCTGCTCTTCATGCCAGTTGGATATTGAGAGACGTTCTTATCCAACCAGGCAGGTATAATTCCTGTTATGGAGAGTGTCTAGTTATAATTAACTATGTTGAAGGAGCTGTTGATCTTGTTGCAACTTTTTTAGCCCCAGTTATTATCATTACAATTTTGTACATGAGAGTATTTGTGGTGGCTGTGTCTCAGGCTCGTGCCATGAGATCCCATGTTACATCTGTCTCACAGCAGCGTCCAATTGTAACTGCACAGAAATCTGAGATAAAAGCAGCCAAAACACTTGGCATTCTCGTATTAGCTTTTCTTCTGTGCTCTTGTCCATATTATTGCGTCACTGTTGCAGAGGAGAACAACTCGACTGAGGCCTCACTAGTAGTTGTTCAGATGTGGTTGTTATATTTTAACTCCTGTCTAAATCCTATCATCTATGCTTTTTGCTATCCATGGTTCAGGAAATCTATTAAATATATTGTGACACTTCAGATACTGCAGCCTGGCTCCCGAGACACAAATATACTGTAGAAAGACAACAGATTTTCTTTGTAACTGGAAGCTCATTCATTTAATGTTAAAGTTAACACAAAGTCACGACTATGAAGTAAAAAATGTAGTAATCTGTTTATTTAAAAAACACATTAGTAGAAAAAAAATGTCTTTAATTGACATTTAAATGTATGTGACCTGTGTTAAAATTAAGGATTTGGTTTCTTTACATGTTCAACAAAAATACTAGTTCTTGGCAAAACAGCATTTTCCTCCCATGCACCTAGGTCATGAAATAATCTCCATTTTAGTATCATAAAGAATCATAAAGAATGCATTGAGAGAGGAATGTTTTTTTTTGAGAGAGAGATCACTGTGTTTGAATAGCTTTTATTTGGATTTACTGGTAATTTGTGTATCCTGTACATGTTGATTTTGTATGACTGCTACCTTGGCCAGGTCTCCCTTGGAAAAGAGACCTCTGACCTCAATATGACTACTTCCTGGTTAAATAAAGGTAAATAATAATAGCAATCATCATCATAGCTGCATACAAAAAAAAATTGTGAATGACACAGGATTCCAAATGTTGCAGCAATTTTATAAATAATGATTTGCACTATAGCCAACATGTATGATTTGATTGGAATGACCTCATGGCTCTATAACAGTCTTTTTCATGTAGGGCACAGGTGTCAAACATGCGGCCCAGGGGCCAAATATGGCCCGCCAAAGGGTCCAATACAGCCCCTTGGATGAATTTGCAAAATGCAAAAATTACACTGAAGATATCAACAATTAAGTGTGTTAAAATCATTTCAGGTCATTTCAGTCTAAAGTGGATCAGAACCAGTAAAATACTATCATAACCTATAAATAAAAAAAACTGTAAATTTGTCTCTTTGTTTTAGTGTAAAAAAAAAAAAAAGTAAAATTGCACAAAAAAATTGACATTTACAGACTAGCCTTTAACAAAAAATGTGAATAACCTGAAATGTCTGAAGAGAAGTATGTGGAATTTTAATAATATTCTCCCTGTTATTTAATGTTTTGTGTATTTGTAGATCCACTGTGATCTCTAAGTTGTGATTCACTTGTATAAATGATAAACTAAGGCAATACATTGTTAACACTGCACTTATTTTACTAAAGAATTTTCAGGTTGTTCATATTTGTTCATGCTATGTTCAAGTGCAATTCATAGACGTAAACACTTTCATTACGGAATTTACTTTTTTCACTCAAAAGTTCTTATCCTATTATTTATATTGTTTTACTGGTCTGGCCCACTTTACATCATATTAGGCTGGATGTGACCCCTGAACTAAAATGAGCTTGACAACCCTGATGTAGGGGGTCAGCACAAACATTTTGACCTCATTCTCACTCTTGTCATCTTACTGCAGAACCCCAAATCACAACAACCTCCTCATTACATGGTGTACTTCATGTAATAACCCCCCCCCACACACACACACACACACACACACACCCTTTAAAAGCCTGGTCTACTGTGATTGGTCAACAACAGTCGTGGTGAAATGACTCATATTGTCCTAATGATGACCCATAACTGGTCACTCATATGTTCTCTAATGGGGACATAAACATTTGAATGAATTTCAATGGAAAAAAGAACATAAAGCCCTGAAGGCATCAAAAGGTTAAGTTTTCCAGGAAATTACAGCACTTTAAGCTGAACTTATTCTGCTTTTCCCACTTTTCACTTTCCATTATTGTGTTACATAGCGCCCCCCCCCCCCCCCCCCATGTAAAAGGTGAAGTAAGTTTCAAAGTGGCCCACCACAGGGAGCCTCCTTCGTCACAGAAGACAATGTCATGAGGTCTGTGAAAGCTCCGAGTTGGTTCTTTGCTCTTTTTTTTTTTTTTTTTTACATGGTCTACATCAGGGGTATCAAACATGCAGCCCAGGGGCCAAATGCAGCCCGCCAAAGGGTCTAGTTCGGCCCCAGGGATGTTTATGTTTATGTTTATGTTTACGCATTTGGCAGACGCTTTTTTCCAAAGCGACTTACAGGGGAAAACCAATTAAATCACTCAATCAATCAAATTTTATTTATATAGCGCCAGATCACAAAAAAGTTATCTCTTGACATTTTATATATAGAGTTGGTCAAAACCAGACTCTAAGTCAATTCTACAGAAACCCAACAGAATCCTCCAGGAGCAAACACTTGTGACTGGTGACAGTGGCGAGGAAAAACTTCCCTTTAACAGCAGAAACCTGGAGCAGACCCAGACTCCTGGAGGATGGCCGTCTGCCTTGACCAGTTGGGGTTAAAGAGAGAGAGTAGAGAAGGGGAAAAAGAGAGAGCGATAGAGATAGAGACTGGGGGAGAGGGGGAGAGTAGGGGGAGACACATGGAGGCGGTTGAGGATAAGTGAGTGGTGATGATGAGGGCAGGGAAGAGGCCGGACCACCGCAGCAGGTCCAGAGATAATCGTGAAAGAATCTGTGGTTGTCCTGGGAAAAACCTTATTAGAATATTTAAAATGGAATGTTTGAAAGTGCTAGGACAGGAGGTGCTCTCGGAAGAGCTGGGTCTTCAGGAGCTTCTTGAAGATAGGCAGGGATGACTCTGTTCTTGTAGCACTTGGTAGAGCGTTCCACCAACGTGGAACGACCCATGAAAAGAGCCTGGATTGTCTTGTACAAGGTCTGGGGACCACCAGACTACGTTCCCCAGACGAGCAGAGTGGTCGTGGGGCGATATAAGCTTTTATTAGTGCACCTAAGTAGACAGGAGCAGACCCACTGAGAATTTTGTAGGCTAGGATTAAAGATTTGAATTTGATGCGGGCAGCTATGGGTAGCCAGTGTAACTCAATGAGTAAGGGGGTGACATGTGCCCTTTTAGGCTGATTGAAGACCAGACGCGCTGCTGCATTCTGGACCATCTGTAGTGGTTTGACAACACAAGCTGGGAGGCCCGTTAGAAGAGCATTGCAGTAGTCAAGACGGGAGATAACCATAGTCTGCACCAGGAGCTGGGTGGCCTGTTCGGTTAGGTATGGCCTGATCTTTCTTAGGTTGAACAGAGTGAAACGGCATGATCGGGTGACAGAGGCAACGTGATCCGTGAAGGTCAACTGATTATCAATCATGACTCCCAAGTTACGTACTACACTGGTAGGAGCCAGAGGTATGGAGTCAATAGTGATGGAGATGTCCAGCTGTATGGTTGGCTTAGCTGGGAAGACCAGCAGTTCAGTTTTGGACAGGTTCAGCTGAAGGTGATGGGCTTTCATCCATGCAGATATGTCAGAGAGACAATCTGAGATCCGCACTGAGACTGTGGAGTCATCAGGTGGGAATGACAGATAGAGCTGGGTATCATCAGCTCTATCTGATGATGTTTTTGTCAAGTGCAAAAATTCCAGTCTTGAATTGAAATAAGCAAAAAAAAATTTAGCTTGAATTGAGGAAAACATCTTGAATCAGGCTAAAAAAAAATCTTCAATTAAGTAAAAAAAATCTTCAATTAAGCCAAAAAAAATCTCAAATTTAGCAAAAAATCTTGAATTAAGCCAAAAAAAAAAAATCTCCAATGAAGTCAAAACAAATCTTGAGTTAAGCCAAAAAAAAAAAAAAATCTTCAATTAAGTAAAAAAAAAATCTTCAATTAAGCCAAAAAAAATCTTCAATTAAGCCAAAAAAAAAATCGGTAATTTAGCAAAAAATCTTGAATTAAGCAAAAAAAAATCTTCAATTAAGTAAAAAAAAATCGTGAATTAAGCCAAAAAAAATTCTTCAATTAAGCCAAAAAAAATCGGTAATTTAGCAAAAAATCTTGAATTAAGCCAAAAAAAATCTCCAATTAAGTAAAAACAAATCTTGAATTAAGCCAAAAAAAAAAAAAAAAAAATCTTCAGTTAAGTAAAGACTAATCTTGAATGAAGCAAAAAAAAAAAAAAATTAAATTAAGTAAAAAAAAAAAATCTTGAATTTAGCAAAAAAAAAATTAAATTAAGTAAAAAAAAAAAAAAAAATCTTGAATTTAGCAAAAAAAAAAAAAAAAAAATCTTCAATTAAGTAAAGAAAATCTTGAATTAAGCAAAAAAAAAAATCTTCAATTTTAAGTAAAAAAAATCTTGAATTAAGCAAAAAAAAGTAAAAAAAATCTTCAATTAGGTAAAAACAAATATTGAATTAAGCCAAAAAACAAAAAACAAAACTTCAGTTAAGTAAAAAAAAAAATCTTGAATTTAGCACAAAAAAAATCTTCAATTAAGTAAAAAAAAAAAAAAAATCTTCAATTAAGCCAAAAAAAATCTCAAATTTAGCAAAAAATCTTGAATTAAGCAAAAAAAAAATTCTCCAATGAAGTCAAAACAAATCTTGAGTTAAGCCAAAAAAAAAAAAAATCTTCAATTAAGTAAAAAAAATCGTGAATTAAGCCAAAAAAAATCTTCAATTAAGCCAAAAAAAAAATCGGTAATTTAGCAAAAAATCTTGAATTAAGCCAAACAAAATCTCCAATTAAGTAAAAACAAATCTTGAATTAAGCAAAAAAAAAAAAAAAAAAAAATCTTCAGTTAAGTAAAGACTAATCGTGAATGAAGCAAAAAAAAAAAAAATTTAAATTAAGTAAAAAAAAAAAAAATCTTGAATTTAGCAAAAAAAAAAAAAAATTAAATTAAGTAAAAAAAAAAAAAAAATCTTGAATTTAGCAAAAAAAAAAAATCTTCAATTAAGTAAAGAAAATCTTGAATTAAGCAAAAAAAAAAATCTTCAATTTTAAGTAAAAAAAATCTTGAATTAAGCAAAAAAAAGTAAAAAAAAATCTTCAATTAGGTAAAAACAAATATTGAATTAAGCCAAAAAACAAAAAACAAAACTTCAGTTAAGTAAAAAAAAAAAAATCTTGAATTTAGCACAAATAAAAATCTTCAATTAAGTAAAAAAAAAAAAATCTTCAATTAAGCCAAAAAAAAAAAAAAAAAAAAAAAAATCTTCAATTTTAAGAAAAAAATCTTGAATTAAGCAAAAAAAAAAAACAAAAACAAAAACAAAAAATCTAGAATTAACAACCTAATTTTGTTTTAGTGCAAAAAATAACATTAAATTATGAAAATATTTACATTTACAAACTATCCTGAAACAATTAAATGTGAATAAGCTGAACAAATATGAACAACTTGACATGTCTAAAGAAAATTAAGCACAATTTTAACAATTTTCTGGCTGTTACTAAGTGTTTAGTGTCTTTGTATATTTGATCCATAATGCACATGTAGAAATGATAAGTTGAGGAATAATACTATTAAAATTGCATAACATTTTCTTACGTTTTTTAATTTAAATTTCAGTTTTTTCAGAGGTTTTTTTTTGGATAGTTTATGAAAGTAAGTATTTTCATAATTTAATGGAGTTTTTTTTTATGCTAAAACACAGACAAAAATTTGGAGTTGTCATTGTTTATAGGTTATTATGTTATTATTTTACTGGTTCGGCCCACTGCAGATCAAATTTAGCTGAATATGGCCCCTGAACTAAAATGACTTTGACACCCCTGGTCTACATCGTCACGTACTACAAACAGTGCAGGCCTAGCATCAAGAACACACCTACAAGCTGCAGTCAGAGCAGAGGTCAGGACAAATGTTTAGCCATATCTAGAAGATGCTGTTTTTTGCTCTGTGAGGAGGCGACTTCTTCATGTGCATTTCTACAGAAAGTAGACTGAGAGACAAGAGCTAGAAATGAATTTTTAACACAATTATTCAACACTTCGACCCCAGCTTTTTACTGTGTTCACTTCAGTTCACCCTGGACTGCTTTCTGGCCACAACTTAAAGTTTTCCAAAGAAATGGGACCCTTTTACACTGTCTTTTATTAAACAGATTTTAACCCTTTATAGGGCACTCATTGACACACTATGAAAATCAAAATTTCACCCTTAGTGTGCCACTGGACATCGACATCTACCTCCTTGTCAGTTGCCGTAACAAAAATCTCCCTCCTTTTGCCATGAACCATCCAAGAAGCATTTGTTAAAAAGTAAACACATGCAATGAAGCAACTATTATAAGGTCATAAACTGATTAAAATCACTCAAATTCACTAGTTACAGCTTCAAATTTTCAATAAAATCTCTCTGAATCCCTGTATAATGTTATAAACATAACGTGCTGCACACTTTTAATACACCTAAGCCAAATGTAGTGTAAGATTCTGTTGAAAGTTACTGCCCTGTAATTTAGATTAAATTGTCTTTGTGTAATACTTATTACAGACAGATTTATATGTGAAAGTACTCAGATATTATAACTACACAACGTACAAGAAACAGTAGGTCAAGGTCAGTTATTTTCAACAGGCCTCTGCTCCATGCCGAGAAGTATCCACACTATAAATTTGGTGCAGATATCTCAGTGCATTCTTCAGATAATGCGATTATGTCATTGAATGGAAAGACAAAACAGACAGATGACAAAACAATTACAATACCCTTCGGCCGAGGGGTAAAAATAGAACTTCCTATTTGACTATCTATTTTGTGTGTGTTTTTTTTACAATACCATTACAAAAGTGTTTAATCACAGAACATATCATATTTAAAATAAGGACTGGATGTCAAAATTTAAAGAATATCAACATAAAATCAATCTAAAACCCATGTTTGTTACACTGTCCTTCTACACTCCTAGGATTGGCCTCTGATCACAAAGATGGAGTATGACGTATCTGACTTTGTCCCTGGTTATCCTTTTGGGTGGAGCACAAACATAACTTATATCAGCGGTATGACAGAGTGCAGATCAGAATCTGTCTGTGGTTTGTTTTCTTCTCCTCTTCTCTCTGATGATGGAAACATTGGATGAAGCTGAGCTCTGCTTTCCATCATTAAACACCTCTTGCAAAAAGACCATCCACCCTCATGCGGAGGCCACCGTCATCTACACCCTGCTCTCCTTCATCACTCTGGTCACTGTGGTCCTGAACCTGCTGGTCATCATCTCTATCTCCCACTTCAGGCACACATAATCTTCTCTGCATGGCCTATACAATATGTATTTATTCTGCTGAAAGACAGGGACTATGGCCTTGAACAAGGCAAATAGAGCTTAAATGTCACATTTAACTGACGAGAACAGAGTTTTAAATTTCTTGTGTTTATTATAATTATTATTTACAGTAGTTGTGTCTGATTAAAGCACTAGAAGATTAGAGCATTTGGGTATTAGTTTATCTTTATTAGTTATGTTGAAGTAAAAAAAATCTTAAATGAATTTTTTTTGTAAACTTATAAATCTCTTTTCTCAATTTGTTGTGGGCTATGTGTTAAATAACTATATTCTTCCTTTTTCAGGCAGCTCCACACCACCACCAACCTCCTCCTCCTCTCTTTGGCTGTCTCAGACTTCCTTGCAGGTCTTCTAGAGATGCCAGTTGAAATCCTCCTCTTCCGAGGTTGTTGGTTCCTGGGTGACTTTGTATGTGCGGTGTATTGCTTTTTTAGTTTTCTTGTTGTTAGTGTGTCAGTAGGAAACATGGTGCTTATTTCAATTGACCGCTATGTGGCTATTTGTGACCCCATGTTGTATCCTACAAAAGTCACTATGAAAAGAGTTCAGTTCAGCATTTATCTGTGTTGGATATTTTCTACTGTTCATGCCAGTTGGATTCCAAGAGATTTTCTTAAATACCCAGAAAAGTACAGCTCCTGTTATGGAGAGTGTCTTGTTGTAGTAAACTCTCCTGAAGCAGCTGTTGATCTTGTTGTGACCTTTTTAGGCCCATTTCTTATCATCACAGTTTTGTACATGAGAGTATTTGTGGTGGCTGTGACTCAGGCTCGTGCCATGAGATCCCATGTTGCATCAGTCCCACAGCAGCGTTCAGGGACTGTAATCGCTAAGAAATCTGAGCTGAAAGCAGCCAGGACACTGGGTGTTGTTGTGCTTGCTTTTCTTCTGTGCTCCTGTCCATATTATTGTTTTACTGTTGCTGCTGATTATAACTTACCTGGTTCATCAACAGGAGCAGCTGAGCTGTGGTTGTTATATTTTAACTCCTGTCTGAACCCTGTCATCTATGCTTTGTGTTATCCATGGTTCAGACGGTCTATTAAACACATTTTGACACTTCAGATACTGCAGCCTGGTTCTTGTGAGGCCAATATACTATAAAGAGATGCAAATTCTATTCTCTATAATCTGCTTATCATATAATTCAAGACTAAAGATTACTATGAATATGCTAAATAATTGTGGATATTTTTTCTGTGTGTTTATTAAAATAAAAGGACAAGAATTGCAAATTTCTCTTTAATAGATGTTATTTATCTGACTTGGTATCACTCATAGTATTTATTCACTTTCATGTACAAAACATGTTACTAGTAGTTGGGAAGATTCACATACCAACTGTATGTAACATCAATATCACTTTTAGATGTATTCTGATGAAATTTAAGACCTATGTTTTAAAATTACAGTGACTCCAGTCAAGTCCTCTGTATTTCATAATTTTACAAATAATGACATAACTTGTCATTTGCATAGTTGAATATTTTATTTACCTTGACACAGATCTGCTGCTGCTGCTGCTATATAGTACAGGTTTGAGAGAGCATATAAGACCCAAAGCAAACTACAGTACATACAAGTGTAAAACATATTAAGGCCTCTGTTGACACCAGAATTGTGTAAACTTTTCTAATAAGGTCTTGTTACATCCCATCTGACATTGTTGAAGAGATTACAACATCAGTCTGAAACTGAATTGAAAGCAGAAGCTGATTATATTTCAGTGTAATCATTATTACTCAATAGATTAAATGGTGGCACTTAAAAGTGTTTGTTTCACAACAAAATTACAACTTTTAGTTGATTTTTGATGATGAGATATATTTTATTCTTTACATCGAGGCAGGGTTTCTGAGTGATTTTTTACAGTGACAAAAGAGGAAAGAAAGAAAAAAATGAACAAAAAGGCCAAAGTAAGTTGTCATGTGATACATATTATCATGAACATATGATTAATGAAGCAATTTAGAAATGTAAAAACATGCAAATGTCTTTGTGACATACAAATATATCACAAAACATCAAACTACATACTTTGTTAAATAAATAAATAAATAAATAAATAAATAAACCTTTTTAAAATGTATTATTTTTCTTGCACAGAACTTTAGAGGAACGATTTAAGTGTGTATAAAATATTTAACTGTTCAGCATGGTCAATAATAGTGTCACAATCACTATAATTGATCGCTGGAAAGCCAGGACTTCTACAGTCATGAGACAAATAAAATAAAAGAAGATCTTTGAATTCTGTGGTTTTACATATTAGGACACTTCAACAACTGATCAGTTCCAGGTTCTAAAATTATTTCAATCTAACTCAGTGTTTTTCAACCTTGGGGTCAGGACCCCACGTGGGGTCGCCTGAAATTTCTAGTAATTGATAGAAATAAAAACTTACAAATAAAAAAACATATGGTGAGTTGACAGAGACAATCACAATCCATATAAGACATAACAAACTGTGAAGCTGAAACTGAAGCACTGTGGTACTGTTTATTTTTCAAATATTCATATGAGAGGGAGAGTGTTTCACAAAAATGACCACTGTTGCAAAGTTACTCACAACTGATTTGTGTTAAATGCGCAGGTTCAGCATGTAACGTGAGTGGACATGATGGGTTACACACAAAACCTGGAATGAGACTGAAGTTTCATGATAAACCCACATGTCTGGATTAGAAAAACCACATCCTCAAATTTCTCACAGTGTCTTTATTTACAGTGGTATGTAAGTCCATTTACAGCCATGTTTTCCAGATCAAATGTACTGACACCTAGGTAGCTTTTCATGTCCCATTTTTGGTCCTATTTTTGGCCTCGATATTTCATTAAAAATTTATTAATTTTGGGATGGCTCAGAGCAAGAGTGTGTGTGTATATATATATATATATATATATATATATATATATATATATATATATTTTTTTTTTTTTTTTTTTTTTTTTTTTTATTCCCCCCGCCCCCCCATTTATCATAAGTCATCATTAGGTACATCCTGGGAGGGGGGGTGGGTCTACATTTCTCTTTTATTATTGGGTCTGAAGAGCTGGCAAAGTGTCAGGTACCAAAATAAACCCGGTTTCATGGAAACACCCATGTACCTGAGGATTCCAGAATCAAACATAAGACCATCTGTCCAAAAGTCCAACATCACAAAGGCATTGACTCCCTTTGTGTTCATACTAATCATGTTTTGTCCATTTATTCAACTTCAACAGACTTAAAGTTTAATCCACATGGTCTGACTCAAGGTAACCTCATGTTGTTGCGTCATTGTACATTATGTCATTGGTTGGGGGAGTGGGGGGCGGGCAAAGAAGACTCAGACAAATGAAATAAATATGCTTGGACTGGATAGTTACTAGAGTATGGAGACCTTGGAAGGAGGGGAATTCTGCTTTCCACAGCTGCTGAACATCTCCTGCAGGAAACCAGTGCAGCATCATGCAGAAACTGTATTCATTTACATCCTGCTCTCCTCCATTTCTCTGCTCACTGTGACTCTCAACCTGCTGGTTGTCATTTCCCTCTCCCACTTCAGGCACAATCATATTTTAACATATCATATTTTTTTCATTTTCTAAAAGCTGGTTTTATGAGAGAAGCTGTAACTTTGTCTTATCATTAATACAATCTAACAAACATGTTTTTCATTCAGTGTTGTTATGGATTATACTTTTATTACAATAACTATTACATTATTATAATAATAATGTTTGCATGCTTTTTACTCTGTAGAGTGTGTATTAACATTTTATTCATTTAACCTTTGCATTTCATATGTTTGTGAAAGATAATGTTTTTGTGACTGACTTCTAAAGATGAACATATTCAGTAATGCTGATTTCTCTCCCTCAGGCAGCTCCACACCTCCACCAACCTCCTCCTCCTCTCTCTGGCTGTATCAGACTTCCTTGTTGGATTCGTGCTGATGCCCATTCAGATTCTCCTCATTGGCGGCTGCTGGGTTTTAGGGAGTTTTGTGTGTAGTTTGTTTTATTATGCTACATTCATCCTTACATCTGCTTCAGTAGGAAACATGGTGTTAATATCTGTCGACCGATATGTGGCTATTTGTGACCCTCTGCAATATCCCACTAAAGTCACTCCAAGAAGAGTGAGAGTCTGTGTGTGTCTGTGTTGGGCCTTTTCTGTGTTTTATAATGGTTTGATACTGAATGACTTTCTAAAACATCCAGATCGATATAATTCCTGCTATGGAGAGTGTATTGTGGAAATCGATCACATCACAGGAGCTGCTGATGTTATTTTAACCTTCATTGGGCCCATTACTGTCATTGTAGTTCTGTATATGAGAGTATTTGTGGTGGCTGTGTCTCAGGCTCATACCATGAGATCACACATTGCATCTGTCACACATCAGCATTCACAGACTGTAACTGCACTGAAATCTGAGGTGAAAGCAGCCAGGACTCTTGGGGTTGTCATAGTTGTGTTTCTGATATGCTTCTGTCCTTATTTTTATCCTTCTCTCGCAGGTCAGGACATGTCAACCAGTATGGAATTTTCAGTTTTTGGTGTCTGGTTGCTGTTATTTAACTCCTGTTTAAATCCATTGATCTATACATTTTTCTATCCCTGGTTCAGAAAATCCATTAGACTTATAGTTACTTTTTATATCATGAAGCCGGACTCCTGCAATGTCAGTCTAATGTAGAGATGCATGTAGAGAGGTTTGGATGAGTGGGATTGTGGGATACCACTACATAACCATCAAATGTGAATTAAAGTAACCCACAGAAGTGCATGCTGTATCCTACAAAAGTCACTATGAGAAGAGTTCAGTTCAGCATTTGTTTCAGTTGGATTCCAAGAGATTTTCTTCAATACCCAGAAAAGTACAGCTCCTGTTATGGAGAGTGTCTTGTTGTAGTAAACTCTCCTGAAGCAGCTGTTGATCTTGTTGTGACCTTTTTAGGCCCATTTCTTATCATCACAGTTTTGTACATGAGAGTATTTGTGGTGGCTGTGACTCAGGCTCGTGCCATGAGATCCCATGTTGCATCAGTCCCACAGCAGCGTTCAGGGACTGTAATCGCTAAGAAATCTGAGCTGAAAGCAGCCAGGACACTGGGTGTTGTTGTGCTTGCTTTTCTTCTGTGCTCCTGTCCATATTATTGTTTTACTGTTGCTGCTGATTATAATTTACCTGGTTCATCAACAGGAGCAGCTGAGCTGTGGTTGTTATATTTTAACTCCTGTCTGAACCCTGTCATCTATGCTTTGTGTTATCCATGGTTCAGACGGTCTATTAAACACATTTTGACACTTCAGATACTGCAGCCTGGTTCTTGTGAGGCCAATATACTATAAAGAGATGCAAATTCTATTCTCTATAATCTGCTTATCATATAATTCAAGACTAAAAATTACTAAGAATATACTAAATAACTGTGGATATTTTTTCTGTGTGTTTATTAAAATAAAAGAACAAGAATTGCAAATTTCTCTTTAATAGATGTTATTTATCTGACTTGGTATCACTCATAGTATTTATTCACTTTCATGTACAAAACATGTTACTAGTAGTTGGGAAGATTCACATACCAACTGTATGTAACATCAATATCACTTTTAGATGTATTCTGATGAAATTTAAGACCTATGTTTTAAAATTACAGTGACTCCAGTCAAGTCCTCTGTATTTCATAATTTTACAAATAATGACATAACTTGTCATTTGCATAGTTGAATATTTTATTTACCTTGACACAGATCTGCTGCTGCTGCTGCTATATAGTACAGGTTTGAGAGAGCATATAAGACCCAAAGCAAACTACAGTACATACAAGTGTAAAACATATTAAGGCCTTTGTTGACACCAGAATTGTGTAAACTTTTCTAATAAGGTCTTGTTACATCCCATCTGACATTGTTGAAGAGATTACAACATCAGTCTGAAACTGAATTGAAAGCAGAAGCTGATTATATTTCAATGTAATCACTATTACTCCATAGATTAAATGGTGGCACTGAAAAGTGTTTGTTTCACAACAAAATTACAACTTTTAGTTGATTTTTGATGATGAGACATATTTTATTCTTTGCATCAAGGCAGGGTTTCTGAGTGATTTTTTACAGTGACAAAAGAGGAAAGGAAGACAAAAAATGAACAAAAAGGCCAAAGTAAGTTGTCATGTGTTACATATTATCATGAACATATGATTAATGAAGCAATTTAGAAATGTAAAAACATGCAAATGTCTTTGTGACATGCAAATATATCACAAAACATCAAACTACATACTTTGTAAATAAATAAATAAAAAAACCTTTTTAAAATGTATTATTTTTCTTGCACAGAACTTCAGAGGAATGATTTAAGTGTTTGTAAAATATTTAACTGTTCAGCATGGTCAATAATCACTGGAAAGCCAGGACTTCTACAGTCATGAGACAAATAAAATAAAGGAACATCTTTGAATTCTGTGGTTTTACATATTAGGACACTTCAACAACTGATCAGTTCCAGGTTCTAAAATTATTTCAATCTAACTCAGTGTTTTCCAACCTTGGGGTCAGAACCCCACGTGGGGTCATCTGAAATTTCTGGTAATTGATAGAAATAAAAACTTACAAATAAAAAAAATATACGGTGAGTTGACAGAGACAATCACAATCCATATGAGACATAACAAACTGTGAAGCTGAAACTGAAGCACTGTGGTACTGTTTATCTTTCAAATGTTCATTGTGGTCAGTTTCAGATGCTGCAGCTCTTTCATAATTCATAGTTTTAGTTTGAGTTCTTGTTTGTTCAGTATTAATTGTCAGCCTTGTAAATCCAAGCTGGACTGACTGTACATATCCTGACCAAGGAAAATAAAATTCTCACTTTGTGCAGTAATCTACACCTGGATTTTCTGCCTCCGTCCATAATAATATACACTATATAGCCTAAATGTCATCTAAAATTAACATTTATTTGCAACCTAGTATAGCAAAGTATCACATGATCAAAAACAAATTCATTTTAGCAAAAAAAATTTTCAATTTTGAATGTCTGGGGTCGCCAGAAATTTGTGATGTTAAAATGGAGTCACAAGCCAAAAAAGGTTGGAAACCACTGATCTAACCTCATGTGTGGGTAGCACTGTTGCCTCACATCACGAAGGTCCAGGGTTCGATTCCATCCATGGGCCTTTCTGTGTGGAGTTTGCGTGTTTTCCCCGTGTGTGTGTGGGTTCTCTCCGGAAACTCTGGCTCCTCCCACCATCCAAAGACATGCACTGATAGGTTAATTGGTTAATCTAAATTGCCCATATGTGTGAATGCGAGAGTGACTGGTTGTTCATCTCTATATGCCAGCTCTGACGACTCAGCCAGGGTGTACCCCGCTTTCACCCAAACGTAGCTGGGATGGGCTCCTGCGACCCTAATGAGGATAAAGCGGGTTCAGAAGATGAATGAATGAATGAACCTCAAGTGTAAAATAAAAGCAACAGATTCCATTCTATTATTTAACAAAATGAAAATGATGATGCAGTGTGTGAAACATCAAGTACACCTAGGAGGGTAAGTACACAGGTCTTGCTAATTTTATCGATCACCACCTTTATAAAAGCACAGGTTGCTTGCTAGCCTGGGGAATTCAGGTGTGTTCATGCAAAGCTAAGAAGGAAAAACAATCTTAGACAGACAATTGTTGCTGTACATTGATCTGGGGAGGATTTTAAGGCCAGTTCCAAACAATTTAAAATCAATCAGTTGACAATGAGAAGATTATTCACATGTGCGAAATATTTAAGACAGGAATGAATATCACAGCCAACTCACCCCAAAGTCAGACTGAATGATGCTCAGAGAAACGGCAAAAATCCCAACAGCTGCTGTACGTGTTAGACTCCAAAGGGGCTGATGACTCCACTATGTTATATGTTAAAGTTAAAGGCTGTACACTTACAAAATGACTGAATATGGCTTGCACAGCACCAGATTTGGTGGAAATCAACCATAGTATATCAACACAAATACTACATACCACCGACCAAGCACGGTGGTGGAGGGCTGAGAAGTTGTAGGACCTGAGCATTTTGCAGCCACTGAGTCGACCATGAACACTTCCAAATGGGTGCTTCTATGAAACTGGTCCCTAAAAGCAGGACGAGGGCTAAAAATTCAAACAAGATGTGGACTAAAGTTATGAAGCAAGTTTAGAAGCACTTTGGGTCTGTTTAAAAAATAAATATTTACTCAGATAAAAGAGAAACTATTTTTCAGATAAAACACATTTGTATTCGACACGTGCATGCAAAAATCTGCATGTAACACGGTAAAAAGGACACGAAAATTACGCACTACTAGTTTTTCAGAAACCTTTTTATTCTCTCACAGGTACATTTTGGGAATCAAAGTAAATATGAGAGGGAGAGTGTTTCACAAAAATGACCACTGTTGCAAAGTCACTCACTATTGATTTGTGTTAAATGCGTAGGTTCAGTGTGTAACACGAGTGGACATGATGGGTTACACACAAAACCTGGAATGAGACTGAAGTTTCTTGATAAACCCACATGTCTGGATTAGAAAAACCACATCCTCAAATTTCTCACACTGTCTTTATTTACAGTGGTATGTGAGTCCATTTACAGCCATGTTTTCCAGATCAAATGTACTGACACCTAGGTAGCTTTTCATGTCCCATTTTTGGTCCTATTTTTGGCACCGATATTTTATTAAAAATGTATTAATTTTGGGATGGCTCAGAGCAAGAGTATAATTTTTTTTTTTTTTTTCAATTATCATAAGTCATCATTAGGTACATCCTGGGAGGGGGGGGGGGGGGTCTACATTTCTCTTTTATTATTGGGTCTGAAGAGCTGGCAAAGTGTCAGGTACCAAAATAAACCCAGTTTCATGGAAACACCCATGTACCTGAGGATTCCAGAATCAAACATAAGACCATCTGTCCAAAAGTCCAACATCACAAAGGCATTGACTCCCTTTGTGTTCATACAAATGATGTTTTGTCCATTTATTCAACTTCAACAGACTTAAAGTTTAATCCACATGGTCTGACTCAAGGTAACCTCATGTTGTTGCGTCATTGTACATTATGTCATTGGTTGGGGGAGTGGGGGGCGGGCAAAGAAGACTCAGACAAATGAAATAAATATGCTTGGACTGGAGAGTTACTAGAGTATGGAGACCTTGGAAGGAGGTGAATTCTGCTTTCCACAGCTGCTGAACATCTCCTGCAGGAAACCAGTGCAGCATCATGCAGAAACTGTATTCATTTACATCCTGCTCTCCTCCATTTCTCTGCTCACTGTGACTCTCAACCTGCTGGTTGTCATCTCCATCTCCCACTTCAGGCACAATCATATTTTAACATATCATATTTTTTTCATTTTCTAAAAGCTGGTTTTATGAGAGAAGCTGCAACTTTGTCTTATCATTAATACAATCTAACAAACATGTTTCTCTTTCAGTGTTGTTATGGATTATACTTTTATTACAATAACTATTACATTATTATAATAATAATGTTTGCATGCTTTTTACTCTGTAGAGTGTGTATTAACATTTTGTTCATTAATCCTTTGCGTTTCATATGTTTGTGAAAGATAATGTTTTTGTGACTGACTTCTAAAGATGAACGTATTCAGTAATGCTGATTTCTCTCCCTCAGGCAGCTCCACACCTCCACCAACCTCCTCCTCCTCTCTCTGGCTGTATCAGACTTCCTTGTTGGATTCGTGCTGATGCCCATTCAGATTCTCCTCATTGGCGGCTGCTGGGTTTTAGGGAGTTTTGTGTGTGGTTTGTTTTATTATGCTTCATTCATCCTTACATCTGCTTCAGTAGGAAACATGGTGTTAATATCTGTTGACCGATATGTGGCTATTTGTGACCCTCTGCAATATCCCACTAAAGTCACTCCAAGAAGAGTGAGAGTCTGTGTGTGTCTGTGTTGGGCCTTTTCTGTGTTTTATAATGGTTTGATGCTGAATGACTTTCTAAAACATCCAGATCGATATAATTCCTGCTATGGAGAGTGTATTGTGGAAATCGATCACATCACAGGAGCTGCTGATGTTATTTTAACCTTCATTGGGCCCATTACTGTCATTGTAGTTCTGTATATGAGAGTATTTGTGGTGGCTGTGTCTCAGGCTCGTACCATGAGATCACACATTGCATCTGTCACACATCAGCATTCACAGACTGTAACTGCACTGAAATCTGAGGTGAAAGCAGCCAGGACTCTTGGGGTTGTCATATTTGTGTTTCTGATATGCTTCTGTCCTTATTTTTATCCTTCTCTCGCAGGTCAGGACATATCTACTAATGTAGCATTTTCAGTCTGGGTACTGTTTTTTAACTCCTGTTTAAATCCATTGATCTATACATTTTTTTATCCCTGGTTCAGAAAATCCATTAGACTTATAGTTACTTTTTATATCATGAAGCCGGACTCCTGCAATGTCAGTCTAATGTAGAGATGCATGTAGAGAGGTTTGGATGAGTGGGATTGTGGGATACCACTACATAACCATCAAATGTGAATTAAAGTAACCCACAGAAGTGCATGTTGTATCCTACAAAAGTCACTATGAGAAGAGTTCAGTTCAGCATTTGTTTCAGTTGGATTCCAAGAGATTTTCTTAAATACACAGAAAAGTACAGCTCCTGTTATGGAGAGTGTCTTGTTGCAGTAAACTTTCCTGAAGCAGCTGTTGATCTTGTTGTGACCTTTTTAGGCCCATTTCTTATCATCACAGTTTTGTACATGAGAGTATTTGTGGTGGCTGTGACTCAGGCTCGTGCCATGTGATCCCGTGTTGCATCAGTCCCACAGCAGCGTTCAGGGACTGTAATCGCTAAGAAATCTGAGCTGAAAGCAGCCAGGACACTGGGTGTTGTTGTGCTTGCTTTTCTTCTGTGCTCCTGTCCATATTATTGTTTTACTGTTGCTGCTGATTATAATTTACCTGGTTCATCAACAGGAGCAGCTGAGCTGTGGTTGTTATATTTTAACTCCTGTCTGAACCCTGTCATCTATGCTTTGTGTTATCCATGGTTCAGACGGTCTATTAAACACATTTTGACACTTCAGATACTGCAGCCTGGTTCTCGTGAGGCCAATATACTATAAAGAGATGCAAATTCTATTCTCTATAATCTGCTTATCATATAATTCAAGGCTTCATTAAAGACTACTAAGAATATACTAAATAATTGTGGATATTTTTTCTGTGTGTTTATTAAAATAAAAGAACAAGAATTGCAAATTTCTCTTTAATAGATGTTATTTATCTGACTTGGTATCACTCATAGTATTTATTCACTTTCATGTACAAAACATGTTACTAGTAGTTGGGAAGATTCACATACCAACTGTATGTAACATCAATATCACTTTTAGATGTATTCTGATGAAATTTAAGACCTATGTTTTAAAATTACAGTGACTCCAGTCAAGTCCTCTGTATTTCATAATTTTACAAATAATGACATAACTTGTCATTTGCATAGTTGAATATTTTATTTACCTTGACACAGATCTGCTGCTGCTGCTGCTATATAGTACAGGTTTGAGAGAGCATATAAGACCCAAAGCAAACTACAGTACATACAAGTGTAAAACATATTAAGGCCTTTGTTGACACCAGAATTGTGTAAACTTTTCTAATAAGGTCTTGTTACATCCCATCTGACATTGTTGAAGAGATTACAACATCAGTCTGAAACTGAATTGAAAGCAGAAGCTGATTATATTTCAATGTAATCACTATTACTCCATAGATTAAATGGTGGCACTGAAAAGTGTTTGTTTTACAATAAAATTACAACTTTTAGTTGATTTTTGATGATGAGACATATTTTATTCTTTGCATCAAGGCAGGGTTTCTGAGTGATTTTTTACAGTGACAAAAGAGGAAAGGAAGACAAAAAATGAACAAAAAGGCCAAAGTAAGTTGTCATGTGTTACATATTATCATGAACATATGATTAATGAAGCAATTTAGAAATGTAGAAACATGCAAATGTCTTTGTGACATACAAATATATCACAAAACATCAAACTACATACTTTGTAAATAAATAAATAAATAAACCTTTTTGAAATGTATTATTTTTCTTGCACAGAACTTCAGAGGAACAGGGGCGGCCGTGGCTCAGGTGGTAGAGCGGGTCGTCTAATAACCAAAGGGTTGGCGGTTCAAATCCCGCTCTATCCTTATCAGTCCGTTGTGTCCTTGGGCAAGACACTTCACCCTCCTTGTCTCCAGTGCCACTCACACTGGTGAATGTTTGGTGGTGGTCGGAGGGGCTATAGGCACGAATTGGCAGCCACGCTTCTGTCAGTCTGCCCCAGGGCAACTGTGGCTACAGATGTAAGTTACCACCACTAGAGGGAGAATGTGAGAGCAAATGAATAATGGATCAATAATGTAAAGTGCTTTGGGTGTCTAGAAAAGTGCCATATAAAATCCAATCAATTATTATTATTATTATTATTATTATTAACAACGATTTAAGTGTGTATAAAATATTTAACTGTTCAGCATGGTCAATAATAGTGTCACAATCACTACAATTAATCACTGGAAAGCCAGGACTTCTACAGTCATGAGACAAATAAAATAAAAGATCTTTGAATTCTATGGTTTTACATATTAGGACACTTCAACAACTGATCAATTCCAGGTTCTAAAATTATTTCAATCTAACTCAGTGTTTTTCATCCTTGGGGTCAGGACCCCACGTGGGGTCGCCTGGAATTCAAATGGGGTCACAGCCAACTCACCCCAAGGTCAGACTGAATGACGCTCAGAGAAACGGCAAAAATCCCAGCAGCTGCTGTACGTGTTAGACTCCAAAGGGGCTGATGACTCCACTATGTTATATGTTAAAGTTAAAGGCTGTACACTTACAAAATGACTGAATATGGCTTGCACAGCACCAGATTTGGTGGAAATCAACCATAGTATATCAACACAAATACTACATACCATCGACCAAGCACGGTGGTGGAGGGCTGAGAAGTTGTAGGACCTGAGCATTTTGCAGCCACTGAGTCGACCATGAACACTTCCAAATGGGTGCTTCTATGAAACTGGTCCCTAAAAGCAGGACATGAGGGCTAAAAATTCAAACAAGATGTGGACTAAAGTTATGAAGCAAGTTTAGAAGCACTTTGGGTCTGTTTACAAAATAAATATTTACTGAGATAAAAGAGAAACTATTTTTCAGATAAAACACATTTGTATTCGACACGTGCATGCAAAAATCTGCATGTAACACGGTAAAAAGGACACGAAAATTACGCACTACTAGTTTTTCAGAAACCTTTTTATTCTCTCACAGGTACATTTTGGGAATCAAAGTAAATATGAGAGGGAGAGTGTTTCACAAAAATGACCACTGTTGCAAAGTCACTCACTATTGATTTGTGTTAAATGCGCAGGTTCAGTGTGTAACACGAGTGGACATGATGGGTTACACACAAAACCTGGAATGAGACTGAAGTTTCTTGATAAACCCACATGTCTGGATTAGAAAAACCACATCCTCAAATTTCTCACACTGTCTTTATTTACAGTGGTATGTGAGTCCATTTACAGCCATGTTTTCCAGATCAAATGTACTGACACCTAGGTAGCTTTTCATGTCCTATTTTTGGTCCTATTTTTGGCCCCGATATTTTATTAAAAATGTATTAATTTTGGGATGGCTCAGAGCAAGAGTATAATTTTTTTTTTTTTTTCAATTATCATAAGTCATCATTAGGTACATCCTGGGAGGGGGGGGGGGGGGGGGGTCTACATTTCTCTTTTATTATTGGGTCTGAAGAGCTGGCAAAGTGTCAGGTACCAAAATAAACCCAGTTTCATGGAAACACCCATGTACCTGAGGATTCCAGAATCAAACATAAGACCATCTGTCCAAAAGTCCAACATCACAAAGGCATTGACTCCCTTTGTGTTCATACAAATGATGTTTTGTCCATTTATTCAACTTCAACAGACTTAAAGTTTAATCCACATGGTCTGACTCAAGGTAACCTCATGTTGTTGCGTCATTGTACATTATGTCATTGGTTGGGGGAGTGGGGGGCGGGCAAAGAAGACTCAGACAAATGAAATAAATATGCTTGGACTGGAGAGTTACTAGAGTATGGAGACCTTGGAAGGAGGTGAATTCTGCTTTCCACAGCTGCTGAACATCTCCTGCAGGAAACCAGTGCAGCATCATGCAGAAACTGTATTCATTTACATCCTGCTCTCCTCCATTTCTCTGCTCACTGTGACTCTCAACCTGCTGGTTGTCATCTCCATCTCCCACTTCAGGCACAATCATATTTTAACATATCATATTTTTTTCATTTTCTAAAAGCTGGTTTTATGAGAGAAGCTGCAACTTTGTCTTATCACTAATACAATCTAACAAACATGTTTCTCTTTCAGTGTTGTTATGGATTATACTTTTATTACAATAACTATTACATTATTATAATAATAATAATGTTTGCATGCTTTTTACTCTGTAGAGTGTGTATTAACATTTTGTTCATTAATCCTTTGCGTTTCATATGTTTGTGAAAGATAATGTTTTTGTGACTGACTTCTAAAGATGAACGTATTCAATAATGCTGATTTCTCTCCCTCAGGCAGCTCCACACCTCCACCAACCTCCTCCTCCTCTCTCTGGCTGTATCAGACTTCCTTGTTGGATTCGTGCTGATGCCCATTCAGATTCTCCTCATTGGCGGCTGCTGGGTTTTAGGGAGTTTTGTGTGTGGTTTGTTTTATTATGCTTCATTCATCCTTACATCTGCTTCAGTAGGAAACATGGTGTTAATATCTGTCGACCGATATGTGGCTATTTGTGACCCTCTGCAATATCCCACTAAAGTCACTCCAAGAAGAGTGAGAGTCTGTGTGTGTCTGTGTTGGGCCTTTTCTGTGTTTTATAATGGTTTGATACTGAATGACTTTCTAAAACATCCAGATCGATATAATTCCTGCTATGGAGAGTGTATCATTGAAGTCGATCACATCAAAGGAGCTGTTGATGCTCTTTTAACCTTCATTGGGCCCATTACTGTCATTGTAGTTCTGTATATGAGAGTATTTGTGGTGGCTGTGTCTCAGGCTCATACCATGAGATCACACATTGCATCTGTCACATATCAGCGCTCACAGACTGTAACTGCACTGAAATCTGAGGTGAAAGCAGCCAGGACTCTTG
Source organism: Sphaeramia orbicularis (assembly GCF_902148855.1). Classification (NCBI taxonomy): domain Eukaryota; kingdom Metazoa; phylum Chordata; class Actinopteri; order Kurtiformes; family Apogonidae; genus Sphaeramia; species Sphaeramia orbicularis. Next base: position 26,247,141 of record NC_043977.1, on the reverse strand, counting down.
GGATTGTCATAGTTGTGTTTTTGATATGCTTCTGTCCTTATTTTTATCCTTCTCTCGAAAGTCAGGACATATCAATTAATATCGCATTTTCAGTCTGGGTGCTTTATTTTAACTCCTGTTTAAATCCATTGATCTATACATTTTTCTATCCCTGGTTCAGAAAATCTATTAGACTTATTGCTGCTTTTTATATCATGAAGCCGGACTCCTGCAATGTCAGTCTAATGTAGAGATGCATGTAGAGAGGTTTGGATGAGTGGGATTGTGGGATACCACTACACAGCCAGCAAATGTGAATTAAAGTAACCCACAGAAGTGCATGTTGTATCCTACAAAAGTCACAATGTGAAGAGTTCAGGTCGGCATTTGTTCCAGTTGAATTCCAAGAGATTTTCTTAAATACCCAGAAAACTACAGCTCCTGTTATGGAGAGTGTCTTGTTGTAGTAAACTTTCCTGAAGCAGCTGTTGATCTTGTTGTGACCTTTTTAGGCCCATTTCTTATCATCACAGTTTTGTACATGAGAGTATTTGTGGTGGCTGTGACTCAGGCTCGTGCCATGAGATCCCATGTTGCATCAGTCCCACAGCAGCGTTCAGGGACTGTAATCGCTAAGAAATCTGAGCTGAAAGCAGCCAGGACACTGGGTGTTGTTGTGCTTGCTTTTCTTCTGTGCTCCTGTCCATATTATTGTTTTACTGTTGCTGCTGATTATAATTTACCTGGTTCATCAACAGGATCAGCTGAGCTGTGGTTGTTATATTTTAACTCTTGTCTGAACCCTGTCATCTATGCTTTGTGTTATCCATGGTTCAGACGGTCTATTAAACACATTTTGACACTTCAGATACTGCAGCCTGGTTCTCGTGAGGCCAATATACTGTAAAGAGATGCAAATTCTATTCTCTATAATCTGCTTATCATATAATTTAAGACTAAAGATTACTATGAATATGCTAAATAATTGTGGGCATTTTTTCTGTGTGTTTATTAAAATAAAAGGACATGAATTGCCAATTTGTCTTCAATAGATGTTTTTTATTTGACTTGGCATCAGTCATAGTACTTATTTACTTTTCATGTACAAAACATGTTAGTAATTGGTGGGAAAATTTCTTACAACACATGCCAACTGTGTGTCACATCAATATCACTTTTAGATGTATTCTGATGAAATTCAAGATCTGTGTTTTAAAATTACAGTGACTCCCGTCAAGTCCTCTGTATTTCATTATTTTACAAATAATGACTTGTCGACCATGAACACTTCCATCTACCAGAGGATTCCAGAGTCCAACATAAGGCCATCTGTCCAACAGTCTGACATCAATCACAAAGACACTAACTTATTTTTCATTTATACATTTTCACTCACAAATATATCCACTCCTTTCATCATAAAGTGATCTTTCTTTTTTTAAACAGCCATGGGGGTCATTTGAGTACAGGTCTTGAGTACAGCCCCCTCTTGTTTGCTATGGTGATGGACAGGCTGTCAGATGAGGGTAGGCAGGAATCTCCATGCATTATAAATCAGTGGCGGTTGGTCAATAGAGGGCGCTAGGGCACTGCCCAACCTGTCTGACATGAAGAAGAAGATGATAGGAATCAAAATATTTTTGCAAAAATATGAATATTTAAATAAACAAGCTATACACGATACAGCCTATGAGTACTGTGTATAATACGCATGTAAGCGTAGTTTAAAAATGTCTTTGGTCATTGTCGTGCTGTGGCTACATCTAAAGGTAACAGCCAAAAGTAGGAGGAGTAGTTAAAGGGGTTGTAAAACTGTGTAGGAACATCATCAGCATGACCCTGAACAACTTCATAGCCTTGCACTAAACTAGAACACTGAGGAACATCTGTTCTGTTCTGACCAAACACAAGCATCCTCTTCACAAGCATGACAGGTCACTTCCATGAGTATTTGTCACTAATTCCCATGTAGTCTATGCTTCTACGTAACTGGCTCTAGCTAGTATTACTTCATACACAGTACATGGAAGCACCAGTAGGAGGGGTTTTCCTCTTGTGGTGTGTTGTCCATGTTCAGACGTGCATCATTTACATTATAGCTGTTAGCTTAGCTCTGTTTTGTAGACATAAGCCAGGCCCAGTAAAATCACAAATGGTCTTTCTTTTCATTTTATATCAGTTTGTGTTGTGAGTAAAATGAACTAAAGATTCATTGTATACACTATAACACAGTAACGTCATATTAGTAATGGGAAGCCTGATTCTTTTTACTAACTCAATTCTTTTGGCTTGTTCATCTCTTGTGAACTGATTTAGAATCGATTCATTTGATTCACCATTTTAAAAAAAAATATGGTCAAATCTAGCAGGTATTGGTTGCAAACTGGTGGTGTTAAATTGACAGGTAGAAGAAACAATCAATCTAATCCTTAATATCTGTCTTTTCTGTCCATCTGTGACTAATGTAATCAGAAAATTACAAACATTAATAAAGATTTTCCACTAGTATATCAACATAGTACTACTTTGTCAATAGTTAATTGTATTTAGTATGCTTTTAACTTTTTATCTATCTATCTATCTATCTATCTATCTATCTATCTATCTATCTATCTATCTATCTATCTATCTATCTATCTATCTATCTATCTATCTATCTATCTATCTACAGGGTGGGGAAGTAAAATTTACAATATTTTGAGGCAGGGATTGAAAGACAGTGTATGACCAATTAGTTTATTGAAAGTCATGAGAATTTATTTGCCACAAGAAAATTGACATAATAGAAAATGTTTTTATTCTATGTGTCCTCCTTCTTTCTCAATAACTGCCTTCACACGCTTCCTGAAACTTGCGCAAGTGTTCCTCAAATATTCGGGTGACAACTTCTCCCATTCTTCTTTAATAGTATCTTTAAGAAAGTCGACATTGCTGTGTGATGTTCTATTGGTAGTAGGGCTGGGTGATATGACCTAAAATCAATATCACGATAATTGGGTAGTTTTACCACGATAACGATAAATGCACAATAAATAACCCGCCCCCCAACCCCCACCCCGGCCCGCACAAGGACCACGGCAAAGTGACTTCCTTTTGTTCATTTATTATAAACATTTTACCTTTCTCGTAAACTTTTTTGAACATACGTTTATGTATTGGCATTTTGGCAGTAATGTCTTTGTTGAGGTAATGTCTCTTGTAAACAAATATAAATATTGCCAAGTGCAAAAGAGGTTCTTCTGGCTTGTAAACAATAACAGAAATAAAATAAATCAATACAACGCTAGAACAATAGAAGAGGTATACGTTTTACACATTTTTAACAAACATTTGAACTAGTGCAATGACCAAAGTGCAAAAATGTCAGTGTAACACTGATTAGAAACAAAACGAGCTTCAAAAGTGCACTTAAAAAAACACAAGCAGAATTGCTTTCTCAACTCAAAAGATTTCAACCTGACTCCCTGCAGTTACATATTATCACTCTAAACACTAATATTTAGTTTAGGTTTTTACTTAGAAACACTAGCATGTTAACCATTTCTGGTTTAAGGCATGATCTGAGGCATGTAACAATGTTGCCTCCAGAGCTGAAAACTCGCTCAGATGGGGAGCTAGTGGCTGGTATACAAAGGTACTTTTTTGCCACCTTACTCAGAGTGGGAAAGTGGACATGATGTTCTCTCCACCAATCTAGTGGATTTCCCTCACTATCCTGCAAAGGGGACACCAAGTAGCTGCTCAGCTCTGCTTCTATTGCTTGCTGGCATGACACAGTGGGTGCATTTGAAGATGCTGCCTCGCTTCCTTTGAAAAAGCTACCCAATGACTTTCTTGGCTTCTTTGGTTCAGAAGATGACGATGTAGAAGGCTGAGGTTCAGTTGCAGTGTTCCCTTCGGTTAACTGTGTGTAGTCTGCAGCTGCTGACTCCATCTCTCTTTTCATTTTTTCCTGAATGGCGAGGACACGATCTGCAGAAATGTAGGATGCCTTGAATCTGGGATCAGTAAAACTGGTCATGTCCAAAAGGTCCTCAGTGGTCGGATCTGAGAACTTCTCATCAAGGTATGCCAGGATGTCAGATTTTATGGCTTTTGTCAGATCAACATCATCATCATCCTCAGCCAGCACCCGTGACTGGAGAATGTGTAAGACAGGCTTCACGGATGAAATTGTCACATACTCTTCACCTGACAGAGCATCTATGAACTCCACCAGTGGAGCAAGGGCTTTGTTCATGGCCTCCAACACATCCAAGTCAGACCAGTTTGGTATCAGATGCCTTGAGGTTTTGCCATCAGAGAGGACCTGTGATAATAATAATAATTATTATTATTATTATTTTTATTGCATGTATGTTGTGCTTTTCAACTTAATATATTTTTTAAATAAATCTTTTGACTATTTTCCCAAATGCCTAAATTTAAAAGAGTGGTGGAAACTATTTTGTTGTAATCACTGCTGTTGAAAGCCAACTGCCTCTTTAAAATGCATTGAAACTTAAGTCCCTAGCTTTGTATGAAACAGTTCTTACGTTATGAAAAAAACTTTTAAATGACAACAAAGCAACAACAGAAAAGAAAATTAGTATCTAATTCTGAGCCCAGTAACATATACAATAAAATAAAGCACTAATGATAATAGCTTACCTGTATGATGGCTTTCTTTTGTTCAAGTAGCCTTGCTGTCATCAACTGCATTGATCCCCATCTGGTGGGGCATGATGTTTTAAGTTTGTGTTGAGGCAGGTTTAACTCTATCTGTGCCTTGCACAAAGCTTTCTTCTTCTTCCAACTACAGGAGAAGGAACTGACTATTTTTTTTTTTACAGATCTTCATGGCCCGGTCCACAGCAGGTTGTTTTTTGAGAGCATTTTCTGAAACAGACACACACATAAACACAATTTAGCTTTTATTTGCAGATAAAGCATAATTTAGTATTTGATATGGTCAACTTTGTACAATGACACAGAGAGCATGAGATGCAGTGGTGGAATAAGTACTTAATTTTCTTATCTAGGTAAAAGTTCTGATACAAAAGCAATAAATGTACTTAGGTTAAAAGTAAAAAAAGTACTTTACAAGTAAAAAACAATTCACTCAAATTATCTGAATAAACTAGGACTAAATCTCAACTAAAACAAGATTAAACCAGGACTAAACCAGGCCCTGGCTAAAGTGTTAATTTTAAGAACTAAATATGTTGAAAATTCTTTTACTTTTGCAGCAAATCAAAAACGTAGTGAAGTACAAAGTACACAGGCTATGAAATGTAATAAAGTAAAAGTATCCATCCCAAAATGTACATTAATATAGCTTCAAATTTGTACTTTTTACTTAGTTATTCCTCACTGATTAGCTGCTATAGCCACGTAAGTGTCATTTTATTCCTAATATACACTGCTGAATAATTACTAATGGTTGTTTAGGCTTTCTTTCCTATTATCCCTACATTGTACAAAGTTAGTCACAGGAACACACACACAGAGTTAGCTTATGCCAATAATACAGTACAGTTGACTTCGTTACCACCAATATATCCCAATTAGGTGAGCACACTTACCGATTGCCAAGTGGAGTCTGTGTCCAAAACACTGTACCCGCATCCACTGGTTGAGCTCTGCAGCTTTGACAACGTTTGTACCATTGTCTGTTGTGATAGCCACGAGATTCAGTTCTCTGAGGTCCCACGATGAGAGCATGAGTTTCAGGCCCTGTGCTATCATCTCTCCTGTGTGCTCATTTGGAAAATACGCCGTTTCGAGCACTCTGGTGCGCAGTTTCCACTCGTCAATAAAATGTACAGTTAGGCTCATGTAGGGCTCCATGGTACGACTGGACCACAGGTCGGATGTGGCGGCGAAATGCTGGACCTGTTTTAGCTCGGCAGCAACCTTTTCTCTCTCAGTCTGAAACATTTTGGGGAGCACAGTTTGTGAAAAATATTTTCGCGATGGCACGTCGTACCTTTTGTCAGCAGTCTGGATTAAATGTCTAAACCCTGGACGTTCTACTGTACCCATGGGGACCATATCCTTAGCTATATGGTAGGCAATAGCGGTTGTAATTTCGATCCACCTTTTTGACGTCCTCTCATATGGACTCACGCCTGCAAATGCCTCCGTTATCCTCTGCTGTCGGGGGGAGGTAGCACGCTTCGTACCTTGCTTCTCGATTTGAGCTTTTCGTGCATCTTCGAACTCAACAGCGTGCTTGTGCTGCAAGTGATGGAAAAGGTTGGACGTGTTGCCTTGGCTCGTCACAACAGCTTTCAGACACACCTTGCATTTTGTGTTCTTCTGTTCAAAGTCATCTTTGTCGAAACCAAAATATTTCCAAATTACAGATGTTGAGTTTCTTTTCGGCACAAGCTCAGTCGGATTTTCTTCGGCTAATTCCACGTCTTCGACTGTGTCAGTCACTTCAACATTCAAACTGTCCGCCATAACTCTGCGCAGCGTCTTCTCTCTTGTTCAGACAGGATTGGTAGAGTCACGTGACTACACGGTACGTCAGGGGCCACTCTACTCGCTGCTGCTGCTGCTACTACTACTACTTGAAGGGGAATGAACAATAGTCTACCAGCACAAGTTAGAATATATAGACTTTATTTATTATTAAAACACCGAAAATTACCGCCATGGGCAAAATGACGACGGTCATCGTCGTCATTTCCGGTAACGGTAAATTTACGGTATATCGCCCAGCCCTAATTGGTAGCATGTTCTAAAACGCCCCAAATACCATAATCCAGAGGGTTTAGATCTGGGCTAGAAGGTGGCCATAAACATGATTCCCAAAAATTGCTAAACTTGGATTTGCAGAAATCTTGTATTTTTCTAGCTGTGTGGGCTGGAGCACCATCCCGTGTCCATACATAATTTCCATCTGGGTAGTTTGCTTTAAGCCATGGCAATACCTGGTATCTGGATGGATTTGGTTGGATCCTTTAGGATTTTGGATTTGAGAGCTTTAATAAAACCTTTGGTATGTTTTTTCTTGCTTCCTCCACTTCCAGACTTTCTCGTAATAGTTTTGCTCATAGTCATTCTCTTCTTTACATTATAAACAGTCTTTATGGACACTCCAACTATTTTTGAAATCTCCTTTGGCGTGACGAGTGCATTCAGCAAATCACACACTCTTTGACGTTTGCTTTCTTGATTACTCATATGGGCAAAAGTTCCTGAAAAGGTATGGATAATAGTGTTAGGAATGATTATGACATCAATATATGTTTGGTTTCAAAACAATTGACGTAGTGCCTGCTGAGAAAAAACAACTAAATGTTCTTTGTAAATTTTGCTTCCCCACCCTCTATCTATCTATCTATCTATCTATCTATCTATCTATCTATCTATCTATCTATCTATCTATCTATCTATCTATCTATCTATCTATCTATCTATCTATCTATCTATCTATCTATCTATCTTTCTTTCTTTCTTTCTTTCTTTCTGTCCCCACGGTTTGACTTAAGGTAACCTCATGTCATTATATCATTGTCATTATGTCATGGGTTGGGGGTGGACAGGGGAAAAGAACATTCAGATAAATTAGGTAAATATGCTTGGACTGGAGAGTTACTAGAGTATGGAGACCTTGGAAGGAGGTGAATTCTGCTTTCCACAGCTGCTGAACATCTCCTGCAGGAAACCAGTGCAGCATCATGCAGAAACTGTATTCCTTTACATCCTGCTCTCCTCCATTTCTCTGCTCACTGTGACTCTCAACCTGCTGGTTGTCATCTCCATCTCCCACTTCAGGCACAATCATATTTTAACATATCATATTTTTTTCATTTTCTAAAAGCTGGTTTTATGAGAGAAGCTGTAACTTTGTCTTATCATTAATACAATCTAACAAACATGTTTCTCTTTCAGTGTTGTTATGGATTATACTTTTATTACAATAACTATTACATTATTATAATAATAATGTTTGCATGCTTTTTACTCTGTAGAGTGTGTATTAACATTTTGTTCATTAATCCTTTGCGTTTCATATGTTTGTGAAAGATAATGTTTTTGTGACTGACTTCTAAAGATGAACATATTCAATAATGCTGATTTCTCTCCCTCAGGCAGCTCCACACCTCCACCAACCTCCTCCTCCTCTCTCTGGCTGTATCAGACTTCCTTGTTGGATTCGTGCTGATGCCCATTCAGATTCTCTTCATTGGCGGCTGCTGGGTTTTAGGGAGTTTTGTGTGTGGTTTGTTTTATTATGCTTCATTCATCCTTACATCTGCTTCAGTAGGAAACATGGTGTTAATATCTGTCGACCGATATGTGGCTATTTGTGACCCTCTGCAATATCCCACTAAAGTCACTCCAAGAAGAGTGAGAGTCTGTGTGTGTCTGTGTTGGGCCTTTTCTGTGTTTTATAATGGTTTGATGTTGAATGACTTTCTAAAACATCCAGATCGATATAATTCCTGCTATGGAGAGTGTAATGTTGTAATTGACCCCATCACAGGAGCTGTTGATGCTCTTTTAACCTTCATTGGGCCCATTACTGTCATTGTAGTTCTGTATATGAGAGTATTTGTGGTGGCTGTGTCTCAGGCTCATACCATGAGATCACACATTGCATCTGTCACACATCAGCATTCACAGACTGTAACTGCACTGAAATCTGAGGTGAAAGCAGCCAGGACTCTTGGGGTTGTCATAGTTGTGTTTCTGATATGCTTCTGTCCTTATTTTTATCCTTCTCTTGCAGGTCAGGACATATCTACTAGTATGGCATTTTCAGTTTTTGGTGTCTGGGTGATGTTATTTAACTCCTGTTTAAATCCATTGATCTATACATTTTTCTATCCCTGGTTCAGAAAATCTATTAGACTTATTGCTGCTTTTTATATCATGAAGCCGGACTCCTGCAATGTCAGTCTAATGTAGAGATGCATGTAGAGAGGTTTGGATGAGTGGGATTGTGGGATACCACTACATAGCCAGCAAATGTGAATTAAAGTAACCCACAGAAGTGCATGTTGTATCCTACAAAAGTCACAATGTGAAGAGTTCAGTTCAGCATTTTTTTCAATTGAATTCCAAGAGATTTTCTTAAATACCCAGAAAAGTACAGCTCCTGTTATGGAGAGTGTCTTGTTGTAGTAAACTCTCCTGAAGCAGCTGTTGATCTTGTTGTGACCTTTTTAGGCCCATTTCTTATCATCACAGTTTTGTACATGAGAGTATTTGTGGTGGCTGTGACTCAGGCTCGTGCCATGAGATCCCGTGTTGCATCAGTCCCACAGCAGCGTTCAGGGACTGTAATCGCTAAGAAATCTGAGCTGAAAGCAGCCAGGACACTGGGTGTTGTTGTGCTTGCTTTTCTTCTGTGCTCCTGTCCATATTATTGTTTTACTGTTGCTGCTGATTATAACTTACCTGGTTCATCAACAGGAGCAGCTGAGCTGTGGTTGTTATATTTTAACTCCTGTCTGAACCCTGTCATCTATGCTTTGTGTTATCCATGGTTCAGACGGTCTATTAAACACATTTTGACACTTCAGATACTGCAGCCTGGTTCTCGTGAGGCCAATATACTGTAAAGAGATGCAAATTCTATTCTCTATAATCTGCTTATCATATAATTTAAGACTAAAGATTACTATGAATATGCTAAATAATTGTGGGTATTTTTTCTGTGTGTTTATTAAAATAAAAGGACATGAATTGCAAATTTGTCTTCAATAAATGTTTTTTATTTGACTTGGCATCAATCATAGTACTTATTTACCATAAATTCTGGACTATAAGCCGCTAATTTTTTCCCACGCTTTAAACACTGCAGCTTATACTCCGACGCGGCTTATACGATGATTTTACCTTGTTACATGCCACACCCCAGGGGAGAATCTGTCTATTGTTACCAGGTATGCAGGAATGGATAACATTAACAACTTAACCTTTATAAAGTTAATATTAACACACACAAAAGGGGAACTTTTAAGGAAAAATAGTAAACCTTCAAATGTTAATATTGTTTCACAATTATACAAAACAAAACTCTGAATGAAAACACTCAATAAAGCTCTCCAGAGACTGTCATAAATTTAAAGCATCTCAGAACTAATGCACACGTCGTCAGAGACAGCGAGTGCATATTGAGGTACAGACACTGCCGGTGGCTCACTTCCAGTACCATGGCACCAGCACCTCAAGCCTCTTGCAGTACCATGGCACCAGCACCTCGAGCGGCACCATGGCGCCACGGCGGTGCGCCACGGCACCATGGCTCAGTGCCAGGTGCCACAGCTCGGTGCCAGGTGCCATGGCGCCGTGGGACCATGGCTCGGTAACACAGCTCAGCTCGGTACCACGGCTCGGTACCAGGTACCACAGCACAGTGCCAAGTACCGTGGCATCTTGTCCCTACTGCACGTCATGCGTAATGTTTAATGAAAATGATATTACAACAGACATAATTACTTGTTTTTAATCTTTATATTTTAAAAATAAATTAAAAGTCCTACTCTAACGAAAAACAAAAATTTTTTCACTTTCAAGTGTCTTTCAAGTCATTTTAAGTCCGTGAATCCACAGCCGGCGCAAAAGCAAGTCAATCCCGTATCGGCACGAATCCAAAGGAAACCCCGATAAGTCCACCGACAAAAAAAAAAAGAAAGAGAAAATGTGCTTTTATTACTATCCTTTTATTGCCTCGGTTTTTGTCTTTTGTTTTTTAATCATTATATTAACAACGAATCAACCTATAGATATGACAGCAAGCTCACACATATCATACCCATTTACATACAGGGAATAATTTCATTTGAACTCAAAGAAAACCTTTATCCAATTACCGGCCAGTTTTGATGCAATGAAAAAAAAGGTTCCACTCGGTCCCATAGACTCCCATAGAAGCCAGGCTTCGACGGGGAGATGCATTGACCATAGATCGTATGAGGAAACAGCGCAACGGGAATGTATGAGAAGTCAACAACATCGAGTCTGATGATTTGTGATAAAGCTGATTCTGAACAAACTCGTCTGTGAGATGAACATGTTTTAACACATGTGTAGTCAATGAAATGTCAACACAACCAAACATATTTAACCATTTAATTTTCGTAATGATAGGGGAAGCCAGGCTTCTCTTGCAGTCTATGAGAAATCACCACTGGTGGACACCCGCGGCTTATAAACCGGCGCGGCTTATACATGTACAAAATTGATTTTCTTTCTAAAATTAGGGTCTGCGGCTTATATTCAGGTGTGGTCTTTAGTCCGGAATTTACGGTACTTTTCATGTACAAAACATGTTAGTAATTGGTGGGAAAATTGATTACAACACATGCCAACTGTGTGTAACATCAATATCACTTTTAGATGTATTCTGATGAAATTCAAGATCTGTGTTTTAAAATTACAGCGACTCCCGTCAAGTCCTCTGTATTTCATTATTTTACAAATAATGACTTGTCGACCATGAACACTTCCATCTACCAGAGGATTCCAGAGTCCAACATAAGGCCATCTGTCCAACAGTCTGACATCAATCACAAAGACACTAACTTATTTCTCATTTATACATTTTCACTCACAAATATATCCACTCCTTTCATCATAAAGTGATCTTTCTTTTTTTAAACAGCCATGGGGGTCATTTGAGTACAGGTCTTGAGTACAGCCCCCTCTTGTTTGCTATGGTGATGGACAGGCTGTCAGATGAGGGTAGGCAGGAATCTCCATGCATTATAAATCAGTGGCGGTTGGTCAATAGAGGGCGCTAGGGCACTGCCCAACCTGTCTGACGTGAAGAAGAAGATGATAGGAATCAAAATATTTTTGCAAAAATATGAATATTTAAATAAACAAGCTATACACGATACAGCCCATGAGTACTGTGTATAATACGCATGTAAGCGTAGTTTAAAAATGTCTTTGGTCATTGTCGTGCTGTGGCTACATCTAAAGGTAACAGCCAAAAGTAGGAGGAGTAGTTAAAGGGGTTGTAAAACTGTGTAGGAACATCATCAGCATGACCCTGAACAACTTCATAGCCTTGCACTAAACTAGAACACTGAGGAACATCTGTTCTGTTCTGACCAAACACAAGCATCCTCTTCACAAGCATGACAGGTCACTTCCATGAGTATTTGTCACTAATTCCCATGTAGTCTATGCTTCTACGTAACTGGCTCTAGCTAGTATTACTTCATACACAGTACATGGAAGCACCAGTAGGAGGGGTTTTCCTCTTGCGGTGTGTTGTCCATGTTCAGACGTGCATCATTTACATTATAGCTGTTAGCTTAGCTCTGTTTTGTAGACATAAGCCAGGCCCAGTAAAATCACAAATGGTCTTTCTTTTCATTTTATATCAGTTTGTGTTGTGAGTAAAATGAACTAAAGATTCATTGTATACACTATAACACAGTAACGTCATATTAGTAATGGGAAGCCTGATTCTTTTTACTAACTCAATTCTTTTGGCTTGTTCATCTGTTGTGAACTGATTTAGAATCGATTCATTTGATTCACCATTTTAAAAAAAAATATGGTCAAATCTAGCAGGTATTGGTTGCAAACTGGTGGTGTTAAATTGACAGGTAGAAGAAACAATCAATCTAATCCTTAATATCTGTCTTTTCTGTCCATCTGTGACTAATGTAATCAGAAAATTACAAACATTAATAAAGATTTTCCACTAGTATATCAACATAGTACTACTTTGTCAATAGTTAATTGTATTTAGTATGCTTTTAACTTTTTATCTATCTATCTATCTATCTATCTATCTATCTATCTATCTATCTATCTATCTATCTATCTATCTATCTATCTATCTATCTATCTATCTATCTTTCTTTCTTTCTTTCTTTCTTTCTTTCTTTCTTTCTTTCTTTCTTTCCCCATGGTTTGACTTAAGGTAACCTCATGTCATTGTATCATTGTCATTATGTCATGGGTTGGGGGTGGACAGGGGAAAAGAACATTCAGATAAATTAGGTAAATATGCTTGGACTGGAGAGTTACTAGAGTATGGAGACCTTGGAAGGAGGTGAATTCTGCTTTCCACAGCTGCTGAACATCTCCTGCAGGAAACCAGTGCAGCATCATGCAGAAACTGTATTCCTTTACATCCTGCTCTCCTCCATTTCTCTGCTCACTGTGACTCTCAACCTGCTGGTTGTCATCTCCATCTCCCACTTCAGGCACAATCATATTTTAACATATCATATTTTTTTCATTTTCTAAAAGCTGGTTTTATGAGAGAAGCTGCAACTTTGTCTTATCATTAATACAATCTAACAAACATGTTTCTCTTTCAGTGTTGTTATCGATTATACTTTTATTACAATAACTATTACATTATTATAATAATAATGTTTGCATGTTTTTTACTCTGTAGAGTGTGTATTAACATTTTGTTCATTTAACCTTTGCATTTCATATGTTTGTGAAAGATGTTTTTGTGACTGACTTCTAAAGATGAACGTATTCAATAATGCTGATTTCTCTCCCTCAGGCAGCTCCACACCTCCACCAACCTCCTCCTCCTCTCTCTGGCTGTATCAGACTTCCTTGTTGGATTCGTGCTGATGCCCATTCAGATTCTCCTCATTGGCGGCTGCTGGGTTTTAGGGAGTTTTGTGTGTGGTTTGTTTTATTATGCTTCATTCATCCTTACATCTGCTTCAGTAGGAAACATGGTGTTAATATCTGTCGACCGATATGTGGCTATTTGTGACCCTCTGCAATATCCCACTAAAGTCACTCCAAGAAGAGTGAGAGTCTGTGTGTGTCTGTGTTGGGCCTTTTCTGTGTTTTATAATGGTTTGATACTGAATGACTTTCTAAAACATCCAGATCGATATAATTCCTGCTATGGAGAGTGTATTGTTGTAATTGACCCCATCACAGGAGCTGTTGATGTCGTTTTAACCTTCATTGGGCCCATTACTGTCATTGTAGTTCTGTATATGAGAGTATTTGTGGTGGCTGTGTCTCAGGCTCGTACCATGAGATCACACATTGCATCTGTCACACATCAGCATTCACAGACTGTAACTGCACTGAAATCTGAGGTGAAAGCAGCCAGGACTCTTGGGGTTGTCATAGTTGTGTTTCTGATATGCTTCTGTCCTTATTTTTATCCTTCTCTTGCAGGTCAGGACATATCTACTAGTATGGCATTTTCAGTTTTTGGTGTCTGGTTGCTTTATTTTAACTCCTGTTTAAATCCATTGATCTATACATTTTTTTATCCCTGGTTCAGAAAATCCATTAGACTTATAGTTACTTTTTATATCATGAAGCCGGACTCCTGCAATGTCAGTCTAATGTAGAGATGCATGTAGAGAGGTTTGGATGAGTGAATTATGGGATACCACTACATAACCAGCAAATGTGACTGAAAGTAATTGAAAAAGTAACTTAATACCTGAGGAGGCTATTGTTACACAAAGGAGTGTATTTGAGTGAATTCAGTGTCATACTGTGATTTATGAATACACTCCTGATCAAAATTTTAAGACCAGCTGAAAAATTGCATGAATTCACATTTTGCACTATTGGATCTTAAGAAGGTTCTAAGTAGAGTTTCAAAATGCAAAAAGATGAAATGGGAGTGAGACAAAAAAAAGAGTAAGCCAGTTATTGAAAACAACAATTAAACTGAAATAGACTGTTCATCAGCCAATCAAAAGTTTAAGATCACAGCCTTTTAAAAGCCAAAATCTGTGCAAAAATATGGATTCAGTGTCATTTCCTGTCAGGTATTCACACTGTCATGACCTCCTGATGGAAAAGGCCAAAAAGCTTTCTCCCTTTGAACATGGTCAGATTGAGTTGCATAAGCAAGGCCTCTGCCATCGCTGCTGAGGTTGGACACAGTAAGACAGTCATTTTGAATTTCTTAAAAGATCCTGAGGGTTACAGAACAAAAAAGTCAAGTGGTAGACCAAAAAAATACTCTTTTTTTTTTGTCTCACTCCCATTTGTTCTTTTTGCATTTTGAAACTCTACTTAGAACCTTCTTAAGATCCAACAGTGCAAAATGTAAATTCTTGCAATTTTTCAACTGGTCTTAAAACTTTGATCAGGTGTGTATGTGGCAGCACCACATTGTTGAGATGTTCCTCAGTAGTAGTGAAGGTGGAGTGTGACATGAATTTAACAAAATACAGGGAAATCCTGGACAGTCCAATTCAGTTACTTCAGTTGAAATAGTTAAATCAGTCACTGAACACTTTTGTACACTGATGTGGCTCCTGTCTGCCTTTTATTACAAACCTGGCACTTCCATCTGACTTACTGCATATTTCTAGGATCGAACTTGAATGTTCTTCCCAAATTACACTACTGAAAAACATAACATCAAAAGACATTAACTGTGGGGGGGGAGGGGGGGGGGCATAGACAGTGGACTGTTATTAGAATTCAACTTCAGTTTATGAATAACTATGGTAACATGCAATCCATTACTGTTGCTGGCAATTTTGTGAATGATTCTATATCCTACAGAGATTGTGGTGTAAATAAAAAACAAACAACTGAATATATGTTTTAATGTGTTTAAATTAGTCCAGATTCTGGATGTGATTTAAATCTGCAGTTGTATGGGTTTCATTTTCTTTTGCAATTAAAGCTGACAGGGCCCCAGACTGTCATGTTTGTATAATATGAATAACTTCAACTATGAGATTCAATGTCTAAGTTGCATAGTTGTGATTAGATTTTTATCAGATTACTTAATACAATATAATGGAAATACTGCCATGGTTTGATCAAGGCCTTCCTTCATCTACCAGGTAAAATCTAAGTCAAATAAATCTAATAGTCCATGTTTGTGTTGTACTGTCCAGTTACACTCAGGAGTACTAGTACTGGCTTTACACACAGCTGGTGTGTGACGTATTTGACTTTGCCCTTCTGAATGTGATATCGAGAGGAGAGAAAATAAAAGAAATCAGCTGTAGGATGCAGAGCTTTGACCTGAAAGCTCGTCATGAGTCTGATGATGGAAACAACAGAGGAAGCCCAGCTCTGCTTCCCATCATTCAACACCTCCTGCAGGAAGACGAGGCGCTCTCAGTTGGAGGACACGATCGTCTACACCCTGCTCTCCCTCATCACTCTGCTCACTGTGGTTCTGAACCTGGTGGTTGTCATCAGCATCTCCCACTTCAGGCAAAGATAACCTTCTCAGCATTGCTCATACACTGTTTTTTTTTTTTTTAATTATTATACTGAAATTCAAGAAAAATGGGCTTGAGCAAAGCCATAGATAGTCTGATGATAGTGTAAGAACATTTGGACAGTAATTTAAGATAACCTCTTTCAATATTTAGAAACTATCAGAAATCATATTTAGAGTTGTTTTTTGTTGTTTTTTTTTAAATTCAGTCTGCTTCTTTGACCAAACTTCTCTTCAACTTTGACCCATGGACTTGACCCATGAATATATGCATTTTATGAGTGCATGTTTTTACTGTATCTGACAAATAATATCATAGTATCACAATCTATAAAAAAAACATTTCCTTCTATATGTAACTGTGTCTCTATAACAATGTTTTTCACAATTCTTTTATTTCAGGCAGCTCCACACCACCACTAATATCCTTCTCCTCTCTCTGGCCGTCGCCATTTCCTTGTGGGTTCTGTACAGATGCCACTGCAAATGTTCTATTACGGAGACTGTTGGCTCCTGGGTGACTTTGGATGTGCTTTGGATTGCTCTTTTAGTTATATCATTGTCAGTGTGTCAGTAGGAAACATGGTTCTCATATCAATTGACCGCTATGTGGCTATTTGTGACCCCATGTTGTATCCTACAAAAGTCACTATGAAAAGAGTTCAGTTCAGCATTTATCTGTGTTGGATATTTTCAGTTCTTCATGGTACTTGGATACTGAGAGATTTCCTCCAACAACCAGGCAGGTATAATTCTTGTTATGGAGAGTGTGTGTTAATAGTCCACTATGCTGATGGAGTTGTTGATCTTGTGGTCACTTTTTTAGCTCCTATTATTGTCATCACAGTTTTGTACATGAGTGTATTTGTGGTGGTTGTGTCTCAGGCTCGTGCCATGAGATTCCATGTTACATCTGTTGCACAGCAGCATTCAGGGACTATAACTGCACAGAAATCTGAGCTGAAAGCAGCCAGGACACTCGGTATACTTGTAGTTGTTTTTCTTCTGTGCTCCTCTCCATATTATATTTTCACACTTGCAACAGAGAATCACTCGGTTGAGCCGTCAGCAGCAGATGCACAGCTTTGGTTGTTATATTTTAACTCTTGTCTAAATCCTGTCATCTATGCTTTTTGTTATCCGTGGTTCAGGAAATCTATTAAACATATTGTGACACTTAAGATACTGCAGCCTGACTCCAAAGACACAAATATACTGTAGAAAGACATCAGGTGTCCTCTGTATAACTGGTGATACAAAAATAGAGAGTTTGACTTTGGCACACTTCTTTCATTCATTATATTCAGGTTGCGTCATCTATATTATAAAAGCCAAGTGGCCTCTGTGTGTGTGTGTGTGTGTGTGTGTGTGTGTGTCCAGGGAGTCACACAAAATTTGGAAAGAACTGACTGCTGCAGTTTGGCATACTAATGTATTTTTGGTCAAGGAACAGACTAGCGAAAATGGCAAGTTGATAGGGCCAGTATTTTGGGCGATATTATTTTGGAATACAATAGCCTTACAATCACGTTGCAATGGCCAGAACGCTTTGGCGGTGACTGCTGGACAAATGTGGAACAGCATGCACAAATACAGAACAGCATAGAAACCACATGGATCCCCATGGGTCAACATGCTCGTAGGATTTAACCTTGATTTCATGGAAAGAAAAACAGACCATTGTTATTGATGGGAAAGTTTTGTAATTTTTGGTGCTGAGTTGGATCCCACTGGGCCTTTCTGTGTGGACTCCAGACACAATTACACTATAAAAAGACATCAAGTTTTCTCTCTGTGTACTAAATTGCAATTAAAGTTGAAGTTATGGTTGAATAAACAATGATTTTGCTGAATATTGTGGAAATAACTTGACAAAAAATTGACTTAACAGATTATTTCTTTCATGAGAGTCTGGTTCAGTCATAGGATTTAAAATTAAAGCCAGCCAAACAAATTTCTTAATTCAAAGGGGCCTTAAATGTCAGATAAATCCACAGTTATTTACTATTTTGCAAAAGTTTTCTCCGCAGATTAATGATGTCATGCACATACAGCAGTGGTGGCTGCTCGTCTTTCAGAAAGGGGAAGCTCATTGTCAGCTTACATCAAAAAATTGTCAAGTTATTTACACATAAATTTGGCCCTCCGTTCCTTTTTAAGAAAATGGTCAGTGACCTTATCGTACCAAGTAGGCGTCTTTTCCAGGGACTTGATAGCTAGTTCACTCCAACCTAGCCAACAGTATGATTGATTTAACTATCTACAAAACGATATTAAACTTGAACAAGAAATGATTAAATTATGTAACCGAAACAAGAAAACATTGAAATTATGTTAAACTGAAACAAGGAAGTACAATGAGTGGGTTTTATTTACAGTGCAAGGAATGAACAAGTAATTTCGTAGTGGTTTCTCTCTCGATTTCACAAGCAGAATGCGTGAATGTATTAAACTGAACTCTGTCAAGTGAAGGAGTAGATCTCAAAATAGCTGTCAATCAAACGGGATTCAACCTTTCAACTGATCCTCCAATCAGCACGTGGAAGCCCAGTGTCCAGCCCAGCTGAGGTCCGCCCACAGCTCCATTCACGGCGGGACAACATCGTGGCATTTATCCAATTACCATCCAGTTTTGAGGCAATGAAAAAAACTGTTCCACTCAGTCCCATTGAAGTGCATGGACGCTGAGCATCTACAGGCAAATGCACTGAGCAGAGATCGTATGAGAAAACAGCGCAACGGGAATGTATGAGAAGTGAACAAAATCGAGACTGTTGATTTGTGATAAAGCTGATTCTAAACGAACTCGTCTGTGAGATGAACGTGTTCGAACACATTTGTCGTCAATGAAGTGTCAACACAACCGAACATATTTGACCATTTAATTTTTGTAATTTTAGGGGAAGCTGAGCTTCCTTGCAGTCTATGAGAAATCCCGTCTGATATACAGTGGTGTTTTCTCTTGATCAACTCCTCCCTTGCGTCAGAATAAAGCGACCATCCAAAATGAAGCCTCCTTCCAGCTCATTCAACACTTTCAGAGACTAGTTTTAAAAATGAGATGTCTGCCTTACACCATCATGGTCGTGAATAATCTCATAATCTCTAAATTAGTGTTTGTTTAAATTTATTGTTTTTACTTGTCTTTTAAACCCTGCATTCTTTCATAGCGTGTGCTGATGACCACTTGGCCAGGTCATCCTTGTAAAAGAGGTCTCAATGGGACTGTAATTGGTTAAATATAGATTTAAAAAAAACTACACAGGCACAGGAGTAAATCCAATTTAGACACAGGCTTAATTTAAATTTTTAAACACAAATATAACACCAAAGGCTACCTGGTTTATGTTGCTATTTCAACTGTATTGAATGTGACTGATATTTATTAACCCATAAAGATCCAGTGCTACTTTTCTGTCAGTTCCCAAATGAATCTTTCTCTCTATTTAACTTTTTTAAAGTGATTTATCACCATTTATTGCAAAATTATCTTCTTTATTTTGCATTTTTTCAGTGTAAATTATGTATTTTCTATATCTAATTCACTGATCATGTAGTTTTGTTTTGTTTTTTTATTAAAGCTCAGATTAAAGTTGAGGGTTATTATATCAGAAACAAAGAAAACTGAAAAAAGGGACTTTCAGTAAAATATATCATTAACTGAACATAAACCCAGTGTCTCCATCTACTGTCACTGACCAAACTCCATGGGTTTTACTGGTGAATCAATGTTGTAGAAGATGATGGTGTTTCCATGGTAACTACGGAGCCTCTGAACATTCAAACGGGTCATATCTGATGACCATGAAAAGATGACAAACTGCATTTTACACCAATTACTTACATGAATTGATAGGATTAGTGGATCATAAGTAGATGGTTTTGGTCAACAGTGGATGTTTGAGTCTTTATGGGTTAAAGGAGGCTTAGTTCACTTTAGTCACAAGGCCTGACTTTTGGCATCACTAGAAGAACCATATAATCTCAGGCAGCCATCAGGCTTTTAGCATAAGTATCTCATGATTCTTTGTCAAGTGTATTGCCACACACTATTTCTGCTGCACACATCACACAGGAGTTAACACAAACTGAAGAGTTGGAGAAACAATTACCAAGTAAAACAGTGTATTCCACGACCAACAGAGAGAGTTCAATAAAAGTGTGTTCACGTAGATCATCATTTAGCTCATTCTTAGCGTCCTGGTACTCAACACGAGGTTCTACTGGTTTGTATGTACATCTGTGTAATGCAGAATAATATTTTCACTTATTTTTGTAATGTATGCTTACCAGACTATCACAACTGTCATTGAATTAGACACCCAGGTTGGATATTGATGTCATACAAGAATCACACCACATATACTCAGCACAATATTCATTTATTCATTCATTTTCTGAACTGCTTGGTCATCAAGAGAATCATGGGGAGGCTTATACCAGCTGATGCCCATAAAGTTGGGATAAGATATTTTTCCCTATTCTCGTGGAATGGTTGTGACAATGTGATTTATTGCTGATCGATAAAGTGTAACTGGGACTCAGTATGTAATTACTGCAAAAGGTCATTGCTGATGTGCAGAAATAGGAATAAAAAGAGGAATGTGTCTGAAAACAATGTTATTACAACTTTATCAGGCTAATGTGTATTATGTTATACACTGTAGCATATAAATTACAAATATTTTATATATATATATATATATATATATATATATATATATATGTGTGTGTTTGTGTGTGTGTATTTTTTTTAATCAATTCCTTGCTTCCCTATGCCAATTGTCACTAAATCACTCCAAGCCAGAATCTGTTGTGATAAACGGATGACTGGAAGAGTCACTATATAAAACAGCAGCCATTAAATTTAATATCTAGGTTGCATCAGGTTTTTTTTTTTAAACTTATTTATTGGATACAGAGACATTCAGCATATAATCATAAGACTTACATTGTTGTATATCCTCAAAGGACAACTGAAAGTATCACATCAGATAGACTCATACCAGCAGATCTACACATAAACAGAGCAAAACAAAAACAACAAGACAAGCACGCAGAGAGCGCAGACCTCTGCCAAGACAGATCTGCTTTCTTTGGCTGTCGCAGACTTTCTTGTGGGTTTTACTGAGATGCCTCTTCATATCCTCTAGTATGGAGACTGTTGGCTCTTGGGTGACGTTGGATGTGCTGTGATTTGCACTTTTAGCTTTTTCACCGTCAGTGTGTCAGTAGGAATCATGGTTCTCATATCAGTTGACCGCTATGTGGCTATTTGTGACCCCATGTTGTATCCTACAAAAGTCACTATGAAAAGAGTTCAGTTCAGCATTTATCTGTGTTGGATATTTTCTGCTGTTCACACTTTTTGGATACTGAGAGATTTCCTCCAACAACCAGACAGGTATAATTCCTGTTATGGGGAGTGTGTACTCGTAGTAAACTATGCTGAAGTAGTTGTTGATCTTGTTGCGACCTTTTTAGGCCCCATTCTTATCATTACAGTTTTATACATGAGAGTATTTGTGGTGGCTGTGTCTCAGGCTCATGCCATGAGATCCCATGTTAAATCTGTCACACATCATTGTCCAGAAACTGTAACTGCACAGAAATCTGAGATAAAAGCAGCCAGAACACTTGGCATTGTTGTAATAGTATTTCTTCTGTGCTGTTCGCCATATTATATTTTTACAGCTGCAGCTGAAAGTAACTTGGTTGAGGCTTCATCTGGAGGCACTGAGATTTGGTTTTTATATTTTAACTCCTGTCTAAATCCTATCATCTATGCTTTCTGTTATCCGTGGTTTAGAAAATCAGTTAAACACATTCTGACACTTCAGATACTGCAGCCCGACTCCAGAGACACAAACATACTGTAGAAAGACATCAGGTTTCCTCTGTAACTGGTACTGCTGTGTTGTAAGAGTAAGAGTTATTAATGGATGAATTTGTTGCATGTTCTTTGAAAATAAAAAGACAAAAATAGAGAATTTGACTTTGGCACATTATTTCATTTATTTTATTCAGGCTGCATCATAGGATTTAACTTTGTTTTCATGGAAAACAAGGTATTCTCTCCATGTCTGTATGGAACCTCTAAGTACTCCAGCTCCCTTCCACCATCCACAGACATGCACCTTAACAGGTTACTGGTCAATGCAAATCTCCAAAAGAGGACCTCTTATGTTTCATGCTTGTTTGCAAAAGCCATTACATCAAACAGAAGAGTTCAGTATTGTTAGGCATCATGTAAAATCTGCATGAATGTGATGTAATAGCCCATGTTTATGTTCTACGGTCTAGGCCAGGGGTGCCAAACTCATTTAATTCAGACGTCACATACAGCCCAATGTGATCTCAAGCAGACCAGACCAGTGAAATAATAAGCACAATAACCTTTACATAATAATCCAGATTTTTCACTTTGTCTTAGTTTGAAAAAAGTCAAATTGGATCATGAAACTATGAATAACCTGAACAACCATGTACAGCCTGAAATTTCTTCAGAAAAATGAGCAATTTGACCAATATTATGATGTAGGTTATTATTAACACAGCTTGCAGATCACAATGAATTATTCTATTACTGTATTAAAAATGTAACTTTTTTTCTCTTAAAGCATTTCAGGTTGTTAATATCTGCTCAAGTTATTCACATTTCATTGTGAAAAGACAGTTTGTAAATGTAAATATTTTCATAATGTAATTTTACAACTTTGACTGTTAACATCTTCTGTGTAATTTTTGCATTTTGCAAATTCATCCTGTGGGCCAGATTGGAACCTTTGGCGTTCCTGTTTTGGACCACGAGCTGAATGTTCCTGGGCTAGGTACACCCATTAGGACCAGGACCAGCTTTGCACAGATGTAGCACACATGAATTATAAAGATATGTAAGTGCATATGTGGATTCCTTTTTCAAGTGTCAACACTAGGGTTGGGTATCATGGCCAATTTCCATAATCGATTCGATTTCGATTCATAAGGTTCTGAATCAATTAATTGCGATTCGATTCGATTCAATATCAATTCGATTCAGTATTAATTGACTGATTCAGAGTAATTTAGTGATACCAAAGTACAATTTTGAGTTGTAACCTGATTATTTGAGTACCGCAGTCATGCAACACATCAATACTGGTGTCAATATTGATATTAGAAAGGAAACTAGAAGCACTCGGAGAGCGCAGACCTCCGCCAAGGCTGATCAGTGGCCCCCCCCGTGGGCCCCCCCACCACCGATCACCACCAAAATTTAATCATTTCTTCCTTATCCCATTTCCAACAAACCCTGAAAATTTCATCCAAATCTGTCCAGAACTTTTTGAGTTATGTTGCACAGTAACGATCAGTGCCCCACCCCCCCACCCCCCGTGGGCCCCCCCCACCCCCGATCACCACCAAAATTTAATCATTTCTTCCTTATCCCATTTCCAACAAACCCTGAAAATTTCATCCAAATCTGTCCAGAACTTTTTGAGTCATGTTGCACACTAACGATCAGTGCCCCCCCCCCGTGGGGCCCCCCCACCCCCGATCACCACCAAAATTTAATCATTTCTTCCTTATCCCATTTCCAACAAACCCTGAAAATTTCATCCAAATCTGTCCAGAACTTTTTGAGTCATGTTGCACACTAACGATCAGTGCCCCCCCCCCCCCGTGGGCCCCCCCACCCCCGATCACCACCAAAATTTAATCATTTCTTCCTTATCCCATTTCCAACAAACCCTGAAAATTTCATCCAAATCTGTCCATAACTTTTTGAGTTATGTTGCACACTAACGATCAGTGCCCCCCCCCCCCCCCCCCCCCCCCCCCCCCCCCCCCCCCGATCACCACCAAAATTTAATAATTTCTTCCTTATCCCATTTCCAACAAACCCTGAAAATTTCATCCAAATCTGTCCAGAACTTTTGAGTTATGTTGCACACTAACGGACAGACAAACAAACAAACAGACAAACAAACAAACAAACCCTGGCAAAAACATAACCTCTTTGGCGGAGGTAATAAATATGAAATTTCAGCAGTAAGTAGCTGGATGTGCTCTTAAATAATGAACGGGACAGAAACATTACCATGTTTATACAGTGGCTCAGAACGAACTTCTTTGTCATCTTTATTCTGTTTTATGGCTGGAGGCCTCTACTCACTGGGGGTGGGGGTGGGTGCTCCGTGATTGTTGGTCAGAGCGGAGCTGGGCTGGGGGGTGTGCGCGCTCCGTGAATATTGGTCGGGGAGCGATGGGGGTGCGGTGAGGGCTGGGGGGGGGCGTAGCGGTCGGACATTGTCGCTTTACTCTTTCTCTAACTCCATACTCAACCATAGGTGATAGTATGGATCCATGTTATTATTCCAAGAATGATCGGGTTCCGCAACCCGCCGGGTGGCTGCTTCCTTCACACTGCGGGTTCGAGTTTGAGGCCGGGTGGAGGGGGAGGAGAGGTTTTCCTCACCCTTCCTCTGTGTCTTTTCCGCGTCAGAGCTGTCGTGAGTGAAACCAAGTCTTCCTCAGGGGTTCACGAGATGGAGCCGCCCATGGTTCCGCGTACTCCCGGTCCTGCTCTGAAAAATCGATCTCATCCACTATTAATCGATTACGCAAAATTAAAATGAGATCAATCTAAGATCGATTAAATCGATTTTTTTACCCAGCCCTAGTCAACACATTATGACAGCTACATGTTGTACTATATTCTCCTTTAGTTTCTAATCATTTCCTGAACACGTGGTTTTCAATACAAATTGTCAAAACAAATGGGGAACTCTTATAACAATGGTGAACTCTTCTGGAAAAAAAAAAACAGCAATCGATAAAAAATAAATTAAATAATAAAATTATGTAACATGGACCAAATTTTGTTGGTAGCTCTTTAGTTTACTCTGAAATGCCACCCCTTGCTTATACAATAACACAATAAATGTCACAAAATGTATGTTCATCCATAATTGTATTCATTTTTTGCAAAGTTGTTGTGTTGATGATAGGAGTCAGACTTCTGTGTAAAACCTTCTTCATCACATGCCAAAAATTCTCAATGTGGTTCAGGTCTGGACTCTGTGGAGGCCGATCCAAGTGTGAAAATGATGACTAATACTCCTGAACCACTCTCTTAATTTGAACCTGATGAATTCTTGTATTATCACTTTGGAATTTGTCCGCGTCATCAGGGAAGAAAAAAATCCACTATTGTCCAAATGTGGTCATTCAGTTAATTCAGGTTCAGCGGGACTCATTTTATGGACACATAATGTTACTGAACCTAGAGCTGACCAACTGAATCAACCCCAGATCATAACACTGCCCCCACAGGCCTGTACTGAAGGCACAAAGCATGATGGGTAATCACTTCATCCGTTTCTCTTCTCACACTGATGCATCCATCACTCTGGAACAGGGTCAGTCTGGACTCATCAGACCACATGACCTTTATCCATTGAAACACAGTCCAGTCTTTGTGCTCTCTATCAAACTCAGCTCAGCAGAACAGTTCAAAAATAACATAATTTTATTTTTTGGGGGGCAGGGAGGGGGCCTTTGTCATTTCCCAGACTGGGCTGGAGTGTGACGTATCTGATTTTGCCCAATTTGGGCGGAGAGAAAAAATTAAAAATAAATCAGCCGTATGACATACAGCACTGATCAGAAAGCTCTTCTCTTCTCCCTCCATCTCTGCTCTGCTGATGGAAACATTAGAGGAAGCCCAGCTCTGCTTTCCAGCAGTCAACAACTCCTGCAAGAAGTCAACAGGCTCTCACTTGGAGGCCGCAATAACTCACACCCTGCTCTCCCTCATCTTTCTGCTCACTGTGGTTCTGAACCTGGTGGTCATCATCGCCATCTCCCACTTCAGGCAGAGATAAACTTCACTGGTTGATAGAATGTGTATTTTCTATTATTACACTAATGTACAGGGTTAAACGTCAACAGTTAATGTCTCTGATAGGTACATTAGTTTATTTGAACAGTATTTGCAGATGACTAGTTTTGATATTTAGAAACAAATATTCTTTTGAAAAACTAATCCTTAATATTTTTGTCCTATTCACCAACACACTCCTAATATTACACTCCTGATTACATCCTTTTTGTCTGCTTCATGAGTGTGACATGATTGTTCAATAATTGTTAA
The DNA here is from genome assembly GCF_902148855.1 of Sphaeramia orbicularis. Classification (NCBI taxonomy): domain Eukaryota; kingdom Metazoa; phylum Chordata; class Actinopteri; order Kurtiformes; family Apogonidae; genus Sphaeramia; species Sphaeramia orbicularis. Next base: position 26,220,874 of record NC_043977.1, on the reverse strand, counting down.
ATAAAAGTGTAATCAGCTTCATTGTATTCATTTTTACTGTGCCTGAATTGCTTCTCATTGCTTATTATATCTAAAAACTATATTATCTTCAAAACCGCTGTTTTACAACCATGTGTTTATTCATTATATTTTCCTCTTTCAGGCAGCTCCACACCACCACCAACCTCCTCCTGCTTTCTTTGGCTGTTGCAGACTTTCTTGTGGGTTTTACTGAGATGCCTTTTTATATCTTCCAGTATGGACAATGTTGGGTCCTGGGTGACTTTGGATGTGCTGTGATTTGCACTTTTAGCTTTTTCACCGTCAGTGTGTCAGTAGGAAACATGGTTCTCATATCAGTTGACCGCTATGTGGCTATTTGTGACCCCATGTTGTATCCTACAAAAGTCACTATGAAAAGAGTTCAGTTCAGCATTTATCTGTGTTGGATATTTTCTGCTGTTCACACTTTTTGGATACTTAGAGATTTCCTCCAACAACCAGACAGGTATAATTCCTGTTATGGGGAGTGTGTACTTGTAGTAAACTATGCTGAAGTAGTTGTTGATCTTGTTGCGACCTTTTTAGGCCCCATTCTTATCATTACAGTTTTATACATGAGAGTATTTGTGGTGGCTGTGTCTCAGGCTCGTGCCATGAGATCACATGTTAAATCTGTCACACATCATCGTCCAGGAACTGTAACTGCACAGAAATCTGAGATAAAAGCAGCCAGAACACTTGGCATTGTTGTAATAGTATTTCTTCTGTGCTGTTCGCCATATTATTTTGTTACAGCTGCAGCTGAAAGTAACTTGGTTGAGGCTTCATCTGGAGGCACTGAGATTTGGTTTTTATATTTTAACTCCTGTCTAAATCCTATCATCTATGCTTTCTGTTATCCGTGGTTTAGAAAATCAGTTAAACACATTCTGACACTTCAGATACTGCAGCCCGACTCCAGAGACACAAACATACTGTAGAAAAGACAGCAGGTTTCCTCTGTAACTGGTACTGCTGTGTTGTAAGAGTAAGAGTTATTAATGGATGAATTCGTTGCATGTTCTTTGAAAATAAAAAGACAAAAATAGAGAATTTGACTTTGGCACATTATTTCATTTATTTTATTCAGGCTGCATCATAGGATTTAACTTTGTTTTCATGGAAAACAAGGTATTCTCTCCATGTCTGTATGGAACCTCTAAGTACTCCAGCTCCCTTCCACCATCCACAGACATGCACCTTAACAGGTTACTGGTCAATGCAAATCTCCAAAAGAGGACCTCTTATGTTTCATGCTTGTTTGCAAAAGCCATTACATCAAACAGAAGAGTTCAGTATTGTTAGGCATCATATAAAGTCTGCATGAATGTGATGTAATAGCCCATGTTTATGTTCTACAGTCTACGCCAGGGGTGCCAAACTCATTTAGTTCAGACGTCACATACAGCCCAATATGATCTCAAGCAGACCAGACCAGTGAAATAATAAGCACAATAACCTTTACATAATAATCCAAATTTTTCACTTCGTCTTAGTTTGAAAAAAGTCAAATTGGATCATGAAACTATGAATAACCTGAACAACCATGTACAGCCTGAAATTTCTTCAGAAAAATGAAAGATTTGACCAATATTATGATGTAGGTTATTATTAACACAGCTTGCAGATCACAGTGAATTATTCTATTACTGTATTAAAAATGTAACTTATTTTCTCTTAAAGCATTTCAGGTTGTTAATATCTGCTCAAGTTATTCACATTTCATTGTGAAAAGACAGTTTGTAAATGTAAATATTTTCATAATGTAATTTGACAACCTTGACTGTTAACATCTTCTGTGTAATTTTTGCATTTTGCAAATTCATCCTGTGGGCCAGATTGGAACCTTTGGCGTTCCTGTTTTGGTCCACGAGCTGAATGTTCCTGGGCTAGGTACACCCATTAGGACCAGGACCAGCTTTGCACAGATGTAGCACACATGAATTATAAAGATATGTAAGTGCATGTGTGGATTTCTATTTAATGTGTCAACACATTATAACAGCTACATGTTGTACTATATCCTCCTTTAGTTTCTAATCATTTCCTGAACACATGATTTTCAATGCAAATTGTCAATACAAATGGTGAACTCTTCTAGAAAAAAAAATTAAAAAGTTAAATAATAAAATTATGGAACATGCACAGTATTTTGTTGGTAGCTCTTTAGTTTACTCTGAAATGCCACCCATTGCTTATATAAAGCACAATAAATGTCACAAAATGTATTTTCATCCATAATTGTATTCATTTTTTGCAAAGTTGTTGTGTTGATGATAGGAGTCAGACTTCTGTGTAAAACCTTCTTCATCACATGCCAAAAATTCTCAATGTGGTTCAGGTCTGGACTCTGTGGAGGCCGATCCAAGTGTGAAAATGATGCCTCGTGCTCCTGAACCACTCTCTTAATTTGAACCTGATGAATTCTTGTATTATCATTTTGGAATTTGTCTGTGTCATCAGGGAAGAAAAAAATTCACTATTGTCCAAATGTGGTCATTCAGTTTATTCAGGTTCAGCTGGCCTCATTTTATGGACACATAATGTTACTGAACCTAGAGCTGACCAACTGAATCCACCCCAGATCATAACACTGCCCCCACAGGCCTGTACTCTAGGCACAAAGCATGATGGGTAATCACTTCATCCGTTTCTCTTCTCACACTGATGCATCCATCACTCTGGAACAGGGTCAGTCTGGACTCATCAGACCACATGACCTTTATCCATTGAAACACAGTCCAGTCTTTGTGCTCTCTATCAAACTGATGGTGGTTTAAGAAATGAGATGCAACTCACTGCATCAGTTTAAGTTACACAACTTATTACCAGAAACATATTAATCACTGCAGTTATTATGCAACAGGTGTCAGCCTTTTTTATGGTCAGTGTATTGTGCCTATGCGTAGACGTTGTAACAATCAAATTAAAGATTCATGAAATATTTTAATTGTAAATGTTAAACTCAGCAAAACAATTAAAAAAATAGTATAATTATATATTTTCTGGGGCAGGGAGGGGGCCTTTGTCATTTCCCAGACTGGGCTGGAGTGTGACGTATCTGACTTTGCCCAATTTGGGCGGAGAGAAAAAATTAAAAATAAATCAGCCGTATGACATACAGCACTGATCAGAAAGCTCTTCTCTTCTCCCTCCATCTCTGCTCTGCTGATGGAAACATTAGAGGAAGCCCAGCTCTGCTTTCCAGCAGTCAACAACTCCTGCAAGAAGTCAACAGGCTCTCACTTGGAGGCTGTGATGATTTACACCCTGCTCTCCCTCATCTCTGTGCTCACTGTGGTTCTGAACCTGGTGGTCGTCATCAGCATCTCCCACTTCAGGCATAGATAAACTTCTCTGCATTGCTCATATACTGTGTATTTTTTTATTATTATACTGAAATTCAAGAAAAATGGGCTTGAGCAATGCCATAGATAGTCTGATGATAGTGTAAGAACATATGAACAATAATTTAAGATAACCTCTTTCAATATTTAGAAACTGTTAGAACTTATATTTAGAAAAAATGTGTTTTGTTTTTTTTTTAATTCAGTTTGCTTCTTTGACCAAACTTCTCTTCAACATTTAATATTAGACATGACCCATGAATATATGTAGTCTATTTTATGAATGCATGTTTATACTGTATCTGACAAATAATATCATAGTATCACAATCTATAAAAAACATTTCCTTCTATATGTAACTGTGTCTCTATAACAATGTTTTTCGCAATTCTTTTATTTCAGGCAGCTCCACACCACCACTAATATCCTTCTCCTCTCTCTGGCCATCGCCGATTTCCTTGTGGGTTCTGTACAGATGCCACAGCAAATGTTCTATTATGGAGACTGTTGGCTCCTGGGTGACTTTGGATGTGCTTTGTATTGCTCTTTTGGTTATATCATTGTCAGTGTGTCAGTAGGAAACATGGTTCTCATATCAATTGACCGCTATGTGGCTATTTGTGACCCCATGTTGTATCCTACAAAAGTCACTATGAAAAGAGTTCAGTTCAGCATTTATCTGTGTTGGATATTCTCAGTTCTTCATGGTACTTGGATACTGAGAGATTTCCTCCAACAACCAGGCAGGTATAATTCTTGTTATGGAGAGTGTGTGTTAATAGTCCACTATGCTGATGGAGTTGTTGATCTTGTGGTCACTTTTTTAGCTCCTATTATTGTCATCACAGTTTTGTACATGAGTGTATTTGTGGTGGTTGTGTCTCAGGCTCGTGCCATGAGATCCAATGTTACATCTGTTGCACAGCGGCATTCAGGGACTATAACTGCACAGAAATCTGAGCTGAAAGCAGCCAGGACACTCGGTATACTTGTAGTTGTTTTTCTTCTGTGCTCCTCTCCATATTATATTTTCACACTTGCAGCAGAGAATCACTCGGTTGAGCCGTCAGCAGCAGATGCACAGCTTTGGTTGTTATATTTTAACTCTTGTCTAAATCCTGTCATCTATGCTTTTTGTTATCCGTGGTTCAGGAAATCTATTAAACATATTGTGACACTTAAGATACTGCAGCCTGACTCCAAAGACACAAATATACTGTAGAAAGACATCAGGTGTCCTCTGTATAACTGGTGATACAAAAATAGAGAGTTTGACTTTGGCACATTCTTTCATTCATTATATTCAGGTTGCGTCATCTATATTATAAAAGCCAAGTGGCCTCTGTGTGTGTGTGTCCAGGGAGTCACACAAAATTTGGAAAGAACTGACCGCTGCAGTTTGGCATACTTATGTATTTTTGTCAAGGAACAGACTAATGAAAATGGCAAGTTGATAGGGCCAGTATTTTGGGCGATATTATTTTGGAATACAATAGCCTTACAATCACATTGCAATGGCCAGAATGCTTTGGCGGTGACTGCTGGACAAATGTGGAACAGCATGCGCAAATACAGAACAGCATAGAAACCACATGGATCCCCACGGGTCAACATGCTCGTAGGATTTAACCTTGATTTCATGGAAAGAAAAACAGACCATTGTTATTGATTGGAAGGTTTTTGGTCCTGAGTTGGATCCCACTGGGCCTTTCTGTGTGGACTCCAGACACAAATACACTGTAAAAAGACATCAACTTTTCTCTCTGTGTACTAAATTGCAATTAAAGTTGAAGTTATGGTTGAACTAAATAAGGATTTTGCTGAATATTGTGGAAATAAACTGACAAAAAATTGACTTAGATAATTTCTTTCATAAGAGTCTGGTTCAGTCATTGGATTTAAAATTAAAGCCAGCCAAACACATTTCTTAATTCAATTCATGGCATGTGCTGATGACCTCTTGGCCTGGTCATCCTTGTAAAAGAGGTCTCAATGGGATTGTAATTGGTTAAATATAGATTAAAAAACTACACAGGCACAGGAGTAAATCCAATTTAGACACAGGCTTAATTTTAATTTTTAAACACAAATATAACACCAAAGGCTACCTGGTTTATGTTGCTATTTCAATTGTATTGAATGTGACTGATATTTATTAACCCATAAAGATCCAGTGCTACTTTTCTGTCAGTTCCCAAATGAATCTTTCTCTCTATTTAACCTTTTTAAAGTGATTTATCACCATTTATTGCAAAATTATCTTCTTTATTTTGCATTTTTTCAGTGTAAATCATGTATTTTCTACATCTAATTCACTGATCATGTAGATTTTTTTTAATAAAAGCTCAGATTAAAGTTGAGGGTTATTATATCAGAAACAAAGAAAACCAAAAAAAAAAAAAAAAGGGACTTTCAGTAAAATATATCATTAACTGAACATAAACCCAGTGTCTCCATCTACTGTCACTGACCAAACTCCATGGGTTTTACTGATGAATCAATGTTGTAGAAGATGATGATGTTTCCACGGTAACTACGGAGCCTCTGAATGTCCAAATGGGTCATATCTGATGTCCATGAAAAGATGACAAACTGTATTTTACACCAATTACTTACATGAATTGATAGGATTAGTGGATCATACGTAGATGGTTTTGGTCAACAGTGGATGTTTGAGTCTTTATGGGTTAAAGGAGGCTTATTCCACGTCAGTCACAAGGCCTGACTTTTGGCATCATTAGAAGAACCATATAATCTCAGGCAGCCATCAGGCTTTTAGCATAAGTATCTCATGATTCTTTGTCAAGTGTATTGCCACACACTATTCCTGCTGCACACATCACACAGGAGTTAACACAAACTGAAGGGTTGGAGAAATATTTACCAAGTACAACAGTGTATTCCACAACTAGGGCTGGGTATCATGGCCAATTTCCATAATCGATTCGATTTCAATTCATAAGGTTCTGAATCGATTAATCACGATTTGATTCGATCCGATATCGATTCAATTCAGTATTAATTAATTGATTCAGATAAATTTAGTGATACCAAAGTACAATTTTGAGTTGTAACCAGATTATTTGACTACTGCAGTCATGCAACACATCAATACTGGTATCAGTATTGACATTAGAAAGGAAATAAATACGATATTTCAGCAGTAAACAGCTGAATCTGCTCTTAAATAATGAACAGGACTACAGTGGCTCAGAACGGACTTCTTCATCATCTTTATTCTGTTTTACAGCTGGTGGCTTCTACTCCCGGGGGGGGGGGCGCTGGTAGCGTAGCGGTCGGACATCTTCGCTTTACTATTCCTTTAAGTCCATACTCAGCCATAGGTGATAGTATGGATCCAAGTTAATATTCCAAGAATGACCGGCTTCCGCGACTCGCCTCAGAGAGCCTCTGGCCGACCAGTTCCATCACACTGCGGGTTTGAGTTTGAGGCCAGGAGGACCTCCAGCCGAGGGGTTTTCCCCACCCTTCCTCCGCGTCTTTTCCGCACCAGAGCTGTCGTGAACAAGATGAAGTCGCCCCGTCTTCCCCAGGGGTTCACAAGACGGGGCCAGCTGCGCTTCCGCATACTCCCGGTCCTGCTCTGAAAAATCGATCTCATCCACTATTACGCAAAATTAAAATGAAATCTAAGATCGATCAAATCGATTTTTTTTACCCAGCCCTATCCACGATTAACAGATAGAGTTCAATAACAGTATGTTCACATTGATCATCGTTTAGCTCATTCTTAGCATCCTGGCACTCAACACCAGGTTCTACTGGTTTGTCTGTACATCTGTGTAATGCAGAATAATATTTCTACTTATTTTTGTAATGTATGCTTACCGGACTATCACATCTGTCGTTGAATTAGACACCCAGGTTGGATATTGATGTCATACACGAATCACACCACATATACTCAGCACAATATTCATTCATTCATTCATTTTCTGAACCACTTGGTCATCAAAAGGATCATGGGGAGGCTTATACCGGTTGTTGCCCATAAAGTTGGGATAAGATATTTTTCCCTGTTCTCATGGAATGGTTGTGACAATGTGATTTATTGCTGATCGATAAAGTCTAACTGGGACTCAGTATGTAATCATTGCAAAGGTCATTACTGATGTGCGGAAATTGGAATAAAAAGAGGAATGTGTCTGAAAATAAAGTTATCACAACTTTATCTGGCTAATGTGTATTATGTTATATACTGTAGCATATAAATTCTAGATATTATATATATATATATATATATATATATATATATATATATATATATATATACACACACACACGTTTTTTTTTTTTTTTTTAATCAATTCCTTGCTTCCCCATGCAAATTGTCATGAAATCACTCCAAGCCAGAATCTGTTGTGATAAATGGATGATTGGAAAAGTCACTTTTTAATATCTAGGTTGCATCGGGGTTTTTTTTTTTTAACTTATAATTTATTGGAGACAGAGACATTCAACATACAATCATGAGACTTACATTGTTGTACATACTCAAAAGGCAAACTGAGAGTATCACATCAGATGAATTCATACCAGCAGATCTACACATAAACAGAGCAAAACAAAAACAAAAACAAAACTTACTGCGTGTGTGCGTGGGGGGGGGCAACACAGGGGACCATCTCGGGTTGTATAGTTATGATCAGTGTTTTACCAGGATACTCAACACAATATAGAATACAATAGAATAGAATAGAATAGAATAGAATAGCCTTTATTGTAGTACTGCACGATATATCGAAATGATTGTAATATCGAGAATGTTGTGCCTTACGATAGAGGATCAGACATTATCATATATAACAATAATCACTTTTCCCGCCGCTTCCCCTCTGTTCTCCTTCCTGAAGAATAGCCCACCCCTTTTCCCACTTACTGCACTGCAGCAGCAACACATTAACAACAATGGAGTCTGACTCGAGACAAGTTGTGGAAGATGAGCAGGTTTGTAAAAAAAGAAACAATGGATCAGTCGTATGGAGATGGTTTGGATTTAAGGTTTCAGATGTAGAGCAGAAAAATGTATTCTGCAGGTTATGCCAAAAACCTGTTCCGACCAAATGTTCAAGCACTACCAATCTCTTTCACCATTTGCAACAGCGACATAAAGTTGAATATGAAGAGTGCCTTAAACTGCGTATAACAAGTCAGTCAGAAAATACAGATCAGACCTCTAACCCGAAAACAACACAAGTCACACTGCAGAACGCACTTTCTCGTACCGCCACTTCAGAAAAAACTAGTAAGAGGTGGCGTGACATCACGAAAGCTGGAGCTTACCACATCGCCAAAGACATGGTTCCAATTACAACAGTGGAACAGATAGGGTTTATTCAGATGCTAAAAACTTTGGAACCCAGATACCAGTTGCCTGGACGAAAACATTTTGCAAGCGAAGTGCTACCAAAATGTATAAGGAAGTTCGAGCCAGCATGGAAACCCGCCTCGCTAAAGTGGCGTATTTTGCTCTGACATCCAACATGTGGTCCAGCAGGACCTGTGAACCATACATGTGTGTGACAGTACATTTCATAGAAGAGTGGAATATAAAATCTGCCTGTCTCCAGACAAAGTTACTTTCCCCAGGATGTACAGTACATCTTATAGGTATTTCATTGTTTGAAAGTTAAATGATTAGTAAATCATTGCATCAAGAGCTTGTTTACATTATTTGATTGGTTACATGTTTGGATATTTGTACAATTTACGAAATGCTTGAATTGCATTTACAGAGGAGGAAACATATTGATTGGCAAAAAAAAAAAAAACTTAAGTGGATTGAAGCTTTTGTAAATGACAAGCTGATTTGTTTTTGGCCAGTATCTTATCGGTTTACATTTTGCATAAATTTCATCTGTTTTGTTTCATAGTAAAAGAAAAAATAGTTATTTATTATTTTATTTCGCTTCAAGAGAATTTTGTGAATTCATGCACAATTTGCACGTTCGTTTTGTGCTGCTGAACATTGACAGAAGTGCCTTTGTGACAGTTGTCACATGTGGTTTTGACCAAGAACTGCCTTATTGGTATTAATTTGCAGGAAAAAAAAAAAAAATCAAGATATATTGTATATCGCCATTCAGTTCAAAAATATCGAGATATGAGTTTTTGTCCGTATCGTGCTGCCCTACTTTATTGTCATTGTGTGTACAATATAATTAGACATGTTTCGACCAGGCCTTCCCATGTCAAAGATCACTGACCCCTTGTTTTCTTCATATATCATGTAAAAGTGAGTATAATAAATGTAATAGCCAAAGTTTGTGTTCCACTGTCCAGCTATACTCAGGAGTACTACACACAGAGCTAGAGTGTGACGTATTCAACTTTGTTTTTTTCAATTTGATTTGGGGCAGAGAGAAAATAAAATAAATCAGCTGCATGACATTGGGTTAACATGCAGAAACCTGACAGAAGAATATTCTCTCCTTATGATGGGAACATTAGAAGAAGCTGAGTTCTGCTTCCCGTCATTAAACAACTCATGCAGGAAGACGATGCGCTCTCACATAGAGGACACAATCATCTACACCCTGCTCTCCCTCATCACTCTGCTCACTGTGGTTCTGAACCTGGTCGTCGTCATCTCTATCTCCCATTTCAGGCAGAGACAAAATTATCTCCATCAGTTTTACAATGTGTATTTTACATTTTTGTTCTTGTGATTTAAAGAAAAACAGACTTAAGGGAGGCCTCAGTTAATTTAGAAGTTTAATACATTTGAACAGAAGTTTAAGATAACTGCTTTTGATGTTTTTTAAAAAAAAACAGTAGTATTAGTATATAGTATTTTTTGTACTTCCACCTTTAGATTGTTCACTGACTCTCCTCTAACAGATCAGTATTTACCAATTCTTTGAAACAATGCAATTTACTCTAATTATATTCCTAAAATAATATTTCCAAATGTGCTTCTATAACTGCTGTTATATAAATACTGTGTTGAATAGATATATTTTTTTCATATTCTTCCTTTTCAGGCAGCTCCACACCACCACCAACCTCCTCCTGCTTTCTTTGGCCGTCGCGGACTTTCTTGTGGGTTTTATTGAGATGCCTCTTCATCTCTTCCAGTATGGAGACTGTTGGCTCCTGGGTGACTTTGGATGTGCTGTGATTTGCAGTTTTAGCTTCTTCATCGTCAGCGTGTCAGTAGGAAACATGGTTCTCATATCAACTGACCGCTATGTGGCTATTTGTGACCCCATGTTGTATCCTACAAAAGTCACTATGAAAAGAATTCAGTTCAGCATTTATCTGTGTTGGATATTTTCTGCTGTTCACACTTTTTGGATACTTAGAGATTTCCTCCAACAACCAGACAGGTATAATTCCTGTTATGGGGAGTGTGTACTTGTAGTAAACTATGCTGAAGTAGTTGTTGATCTTGTTGCGACCTTTTTAGGCCCCATTCTTATCATTACAGTTTTATACATGAGAGTATTTGTGGTGGCTGTGTCTCAGGCTCGTGCCATGAGATCACATGTTAAATCTGTCACACATCATCGTCCAGGAACTGTAACTGCACAGAAATCTGAGATAAAAGCAGCCAGAACACTTGGCATTGTTGTAATAGTATTTCTTCTGTGCTGTTCTCCATATTATATTTTTACAGCTGCAGCTGAAAGTAACTTGGTTGAGGCTTCATCTGGAGGCACTGAGATTTGGTTTTTATATTTTAACTCCTGTCTAAATCCTATCATCTACGCTTTTTGTTATCCATGGTTTAGAAAATCAGTTAAACACATTCTGACACTTCAGATACTGCAGCCCGACTCCAGAGACACAAACATACTGTAGAAAGACATCAGGTTAGGTTATTTCATTTATTTTATTCAGGCTGCATCATAGGATTTAATCTTGTTTTCATGGAAAACAAGGTATTCTCTCCATGTCTGTATGGAACCTCTAAGTACTCCAGCTCCCTTCCACCATCCACAGACATGCACCTTAACAGGTTACTGGTCAATGCAAATCTCCAAAAGAGGACCTCTTATGTTTCATGCTTGTTTGCAAAAGCCATTACATCAAACAGAAGAGTTCAGTATTGTTAGGCATCATGTAAAATCTGCATGAATGTGATGTAATAGCCCATGTTTATGTTCTACGGTCTAGGCCAGGGGTGCCAAACTCATTTAGTTCAGATGTCACATACAGCCCAATGTGATCTCAAGGAGACCAGACCAGTAAAATAATAAGCACAATAACCTTTACATAATAATCCAAATTTTTCACTTTGTCTTAGTGTGAAAATAGTCAAATTGGATCATGAAACTGAATAACCTGAACAACCATGTACAGCCTGAAATTTCTTCAGAAAAATGAAAAATTTGACCAATATTATGATGTAGGTTATTATTAACACAGCTTGCAGATCACAGTGAATTATTATATTATTGTATTAAAATAACATTTCAGGAGCATATTTGCTCAAGTAATTCGCATTTCATTGTGAAAAGACAGTTTGTAAATGTAAATATTTTCATAATGTAATTTGACAACCTTGACTGTTAACATCTGTGTAATTTTTTGCATTTTGCAAAATCATCTCGTGGACCAGATTGAAACCATTAGTGGGCCTGTTTGGGCCCACAGCCCGAATGTTTGACACCCCTGGTCTATGTACACCCATTAGGACCAGGACCAGCTTTACCCAGATGTAGCACACATGAACTAAAAAGATATGTTGGTGCACTTGTGGATTTCTATTTAATGTGTCAACACATTATAACAGCGACATGTTGTACTATGTTCTCCTTTAGTTTCTAATCATTTCCTGAACACATGGTTTTTAATACAAATTCTCAATACAAATGGTGAACTCCTCCTTTGGAAAAAATAAATACATAAAATAACAATAATAAAATAATGTCACATGCCCAATATTTTGTTGGTAGCTCTTTAGTTTACTCTGAAATGCCACCCATTCCTTATACAATAGCACAATAAATGTCACAAAATATATTTCCAACCATAGTTGTATTCATTTCTTGCAAAGATGTGTTGATGATAGGAGTTAGGCTTCTGTGTAAAACCTTCTTCATCACATGCCAAAAATTCTCAATGTGGTTCAGGTCTGGACTCTGTGGAGGCCGATCCAAGTGTGAAAATGATGTCTCATGCTCCTTAATCACTCTCTCTTAATTTGAACCTGATGAATTCTTCCTTCATCAGGGAAGAAAAAATCCACTATTGTCCAAATGTGGTCATTCAGTTTATTCAGGTTCAGCTGGCCGCATTTTATCAACACATGTTACTGAACCTAGAGCTGACCAACTGAATCAACCCCAGATCATAACACTGCCCCCACAGGCCTGTACTGTAGGCACAAAGCATGATGGGTAATCACTTCATCCGTTTCTCTTCTCACACTGATGCATCCATCACTCTGGAACAGGGTCAGTCTGGACTCATCAGACCACATGACCTTTATCCATTGAAACACAGTCCAGTCTTTGTGCTCTCTATCAAACTCAGCTCAGCAGAACAGTTCAAAAATAACATAATTTTATTTTTTGGGGGGCAGGGAGGGGGCCTTTGTCATTTCCCAGACAGAGCTGGAGTGTGACGTATCTGACTTTGCCCAATTTGGGCGGAGAGAAAAAATTAAAAATAAATCAGCCGTATGACATACAGCACTGATCAGAAAGCTCTTCTCTTCTCCCTCCATCTCTGCTCTGCTGATGGAAACATTAGAGGAAGCCCAGCTCTGCTTTCCAGCAGTCAACAACTCCTGCAAGAAGTCAACAGGCTCTCACTTGGAGGCCGCAATAACTCACACCCTGCTCTCCCTCATCTCTCTGCTCACTATGGTTCTGAACCTGGTGGTCATCATCACCATCTCCCACTTCAGGCAGAGATAAACTTCACTGGTTGATAGAATGTGTATTTTCTATTATTACACTAATGTACAGGGTTAAATGTCAACAGTTAATGTCTCTGATAGGTACATTAGTTTATTTGAAGTGTATTTGCAGATGACTAGTTTTGATATTTAGAAACAAATGTTCTTTTGAAAAAGTAATCCTTAACATTTTTGTCCTATTCACCAACACATTCCTAATTTTACACTCCTGAGCGTGACATGATTGTTCAATAATTGTTAAATAAAAGCGTAATCGCTTCATTGTATTCATTTTTGCTATGCCTGAATTGCTTCTCATTGTTTATTATCTCTAAAACCTGCATTATCTTCAAAACTGCTGTTTTATAACCATGTGTTTAATCATTATATTTTCCTCTTTCAGGCAGCTCCACACCACCACCACCAACCTCCTGCTCCTCTCTCTGGCTATCGCAGACTTTCTTGTGGGTTTTCTCCAGATGCCTCTTCATCTCTTCCAGTATAGAGACTGTTGGCTCCTGGGTGACTTTGGATGTGTTGTGATTAGCAGTTTTAGCTTCTTCATCGTCAGTGTGTCAGCAGGAAACATGGTTCTCATATCAGTTGACCGCTATGTGGCTATTTGTGACCCCATGTTGTATCCTACAAAAGTCACTAAGAAAAGAGTTCAGTTGAGCATTTATCTATGTTGGATATTTTCTGCTGTTCACACTTTTTGGATACTTAGAGATTTCCTCCAACAACCAGACAGGTATAATTCCTGTTATGGGGAGTGTGTACTTGTAGTAAACTATGCTGAAGTAGTTGTTGATCTTGTTGCGACCTTTTTAGGCCCCATTCTTATCATTACAGTTTTATACATGAGAGTATTTGTGGTGGCTGTGTCTCAGGCTCGTGCCATGAGATCACATGTTAAATCTGTCACACATCATTGTCCAGGAACTGTAACTGCACAGAAATCTGAGATAAAAGCAGCCAGAACACTTGGCATTGTTGTAATAGTATTTCTTCTGTGCTGTTCGCCATATTATTTTGTTACAGCTGCAGCTGAAAGTAACTTGGTTGAGGCTTCATCTGGAGCCACTGAGATTTGGTTTTTATATTTTAACTCCTGTCTAAATCCTATCATCTATGCTTTTTGTTATCCGTGGTTTAGAAAATCTGTTAAACACATTCTGACACTTCAGATACTGCAGCCTGACTCCAGAGACACAAACATACTGTAGAAAGACATCCGGTTTCCTCTGTAACTGGTACTGCTTTGTTGTAAGAGTAAGAGTTATTAATGGATGAATTTGTTGCATGTTCTTTGAAAATAAAAAGACAAAAATAGAGAATCTGACTTTGGCACATTATTTCATTTATTCAGTTTATTCAGGTTCAGCGGGCCTCATTTTATGGACACATAATGTTACTGAACCAAGAGCTGACCAACTGAATCCACCCCAGATCATAACACTGCCCCCACAGGCCTGTACTGTAGGCACAAAGCATGATGGGTAATCACTTCATCCGTTTCTCTTCTCACACTGATGCATCCATCACTCTGGAACAGGGTCAGTCTGGACTCATCAGATCACATGACCTTTTTCCTTTGAAACACAGTCCAGTCTTTGTGCTCTCTATCAAACTGATGGTGGTTTAAGAAATGAGATGCCACTCACTGCATCAGTTTAAGTTACACAACTTATTACCAGAAACATATTAATCACTGCAGTTATTATGCAACAGGTGTCAGCTTTTTTTATGGTCAGTGTATTGTGCCTGTGCGTAGACGTTGTAACAATCAAATGAAAGATTCATGAAATATTTTAATTGTAAATTTTTAGCTCAGCAAAACAGTTCAAAAATAAAATAATTTTATTTTTTGGGGAGCAGGGAGGGGGCCTTTGTCATTTCCCAGACAGAGCTGGAGTGTGATATATCTGACTTTGCCCAATTTGGGCGGAGAGAAAAAATTAAAAATAAATCAGCCGTATGACATACAGCACTGATCAGAAAGCTCTTCTCCCTCCATCTCTGCTCTGCTGATGGAAACATTAGAGGAAGCCCAGCTCTGCTTTCCAGCAGTCAACAACTCCTGCAAGAAGTCAACAGGCTCTCACTTGGAGGCCGCAATAACTCACACCCTGCTCTCCCTCATCTCTCTGCTCACTGTGGTTCTGAACCTGGTGGTCATCATCGCCATCTCCCACTTCAGGCAGAGATAAACTTCACTGGTTGATAGAATGTGTATTTTCTATGATTACACTAATGTACAGGGTTAAATGTCAACAGTTAATGTCTCTGATAGGTACATTAGTTTATTTGAATTGTATTTGCAGATGACTAGTTTGGATATTTAGAAACAAATGTTCTTTTGAAAAAGTAATCCTTAATATTTTTGTCCTATTCACCAACACACTCCTAATATTACACTCCTGATTACATCCTTTTTGTCTGCTTCATGAGCGTGACATGATTGTTCAATAATTGTTAAATAAAAGTGTAATCGCTTCATTGTAATCATTTTTGCTATGCCTGAATTGCTTCTCATTGTTTATTATATCTAAAAACTGCATTATCTTCAAAACTGCTGTTTTATAACCATGTGTTTAAGCATTATATTCTCCTCTTTCAGGCAGCTCCACACCACCACCAACCTCCTGCTCCTCTCTCTGGCTATCGCAGACTTTCTTGTGGGTTTTCTACCGATGCCTCTTCATATCTTCCAGTATGGAGACTGTTGGCTCCTGGGTGACTTTGGATGTGCTGTGATTTGCACTTTTAGCTTCTTCATCGTCAGTGTGTCAGCAGGAAACATGGTTCTCATATCAGTTGACCGCTATGTGGCTATTTGTGACCCCATGTTGTATCCTACAAAAGTCACTAAGAAAAGAGTTCAGTTCAGCATTTATCTGTGTTGGATATTTTCTGCTGTTCACACTTTTTGGATACTGAGAGATTTCCTCCAACAACCAGGCAGGCATAATTCCTGTTATGGGGAGTGTGTACTTGTAGTAAACTGTGCTGAAGGAGTTGTTGATCTTGTTGCGACCTTTTTAGGCCCCATTCTTATCATTACAGTTTTATACATGAGAGTATTTGTGGTGGCTGTGTCTCAGGCTCGTGCCATGAGAGCACATGTTAAATCTGTCACACATCATCGTCCAGGAACTGTAACTGCACAGAAATCTGAGATAAAAGCAGCCAGAACACTTGGCATTGTCGTAATAGTATTTCTTCTGTGCTATTCTCCATGTTATTTTTTTACAGCTGCAGCTGAAAGTAACATGGTTGAGGCTTCATCTGGAGCCACTGAGATTTGGTTTTTATATTTTAACTCCTGTCTAAATCCTTTCATCTATGCTTTTTGTTATCCGTGGTTTAGAAAATCTGTTAAACACATTCTGACACTTCAGATACTGCAGCCCGACTCCAGAGACACAAACATACTGTAGAAAGACATCAGGTTTCCTCTGTAACTGGTACTGCTGTGTTGTAAGAGTAAGAGTTATTATTGGATGAATTTGTTGTATGTTCTTTGAAAATAAAAAGATAAAAATCTGACTTAGGCACGTTATTTCATTTATTATATTCAGGCTGCATCATACAATATAACCTTGTTTGCATGGAAGGAACAACAAACCATTGTTATTGATGGGAAATTATTGTAATTTTTGGTCCTGAGTTTGATCCCACTGGGCCTTTCATTGTGGTGTTTGTTATTCTCTCCGTGTCTCCATGTCTGAGTACTCCAGCTCCCTTCCACCATCCACAGACATGCACCTTAATAGGTTATTGGTCAAATCAAATCTCCAAAAGAGGACTTCTTACGTTTCATGCTTGTTTGCTAAAGCCATTACCATCAAACAGAAGCGGTCAGTATTGTTAGGCATCCTGTAACATCTGCATAAATGTGATCTACTGTGAAAAAGTCAAATTGAAAATGAAAACATGAATAACCTGAACGACCATGTACAGCCTGAAATTTCTTCAGAAAAATAACCAATTTCACCACTATTATGATGTAGGTTATTATTAACACAGCTTGCATATCACAGTGGAGCTATTATGTTGTTAAAATTGAACTTTTTGTCTTAAAGCATTTCATGTTCATACTTGTTTAGGTTATTCACATTTCATTGTGAAAAGATAGTTTGTAAATATAATATCAGGGTTCTCACTAGGATTTTTTCACAGCATAGGGGCACCATGTACGCGGGTCCAGGAGCATCCTCCCCCGGAAAATTTTGAAATTTATAACTCTCTGAAACACTATTTCCTGCATTTTGAGGGGAAAATTTTGAGGAATGAAGCCAAGTTTTTTTCTTTGTTACAACAATGATTAAAAGCAAAAACTGTTGTTTTTTTTTTCAATTTATGAATGGGAATTATTGATGGGAATTACTCCATACGGGAACTTGACACAAATTGATACTCAGAGACAATATACAAGAAGAAATAACATTTTATTCCAAAGACACTGTCTAGGATAATACAAGCCATGTGAAGACAAACATTGTTTCTTTAGAAGCACTAAGAACTTTACTTGACATTTAGCTTCCCTTTCTGTTTGCCATCCCAGTTATCACAGGCCAGGTCAAAATCAAAGTCATCATCTGGCCCCTCGATAGCAATCATCAGCAGGTGGTTGAGGGTGTCTGCCTTCAATCTGTTCCTCAGTGGCGTCTTGACCCTCATCATTGTTGAGAAGCCACGCTCACAGTCTGAAAGGGTACAATAGTCAATGGTAGAGCCCAACTGATTAATCGCCCCCCATCCCGGCAAAAATCATGGACTGCTACTGTGCGCTCTGACAAGGATGGACCGCTAACCCCCCGCCACTCCAAAAATCACGGACCCCACCTCTCATCTTATGAAGTATCCACCCCCCCACACACACCCATGTCTGTGCACTTCCTGTCTACCTCACACAGTTTCATTCTGCAGGCAGGCCAGGGTATTTCTAGTGTAGGGGAGACTGGGGATAGTTGTAACACAGGTCAGTTGTAACTCTCGCTATTGCTCCAATCAGGAACAACTTAGGACTCACCTAATTCACTCTGCACATGCTCAGTTTAGTCCTTAGGCCACATAAGAAGTTGTAGTGCCGTGAGGCAGACACATCAAAATTTGTGAGTGAAAACATAATTTTGTAGTAAGTAATATTTTTTGCACTAATTATTTTTGTGACTGCATAGTTTGCATTTGAAAGTTGTGTAAATTATATTTGTGAGAAAAACAAAGATTTATGCAACTGTTTATCCACCTGTCCACAACTATCTAATATAAGATTATATACTGTGTAGATCAGTGTTCTTATTTCATATTTCAGCCAATATATCGGTTATCAGCCAATATCGGATATTGACCGATATATTGGATATTGGCCTTTTTTAGCCCCCAATATCGGTATCGGCATCAGCCCTAAAAATCCCATATCGGTCGGGCTCTAGTCAATGGTGTTAGCTTGCTGTGCTATACAAGCTATTTATAGCAATTTCAAGCATGATTAAATATAACAATAATCTATGTTGCAATATAGAAATCAAATGTCAGGAAATCTGAGACCCTATACCTGCTGTAGATACAGGGATAACGGCTATGGCTTCAGCCAGCCTCGCGATGTTGGGCATGGTGTCTCCATGTACCTGCCGCACCTTGCTCAGGATGTCATTGGTGGTGAGGTGGTTGTACTGAGTGAGCATGAGGGCACACAGCCCTCATGCTCACTCGTACTCACTCAGCACCTCCTCCCTGCTGACCTCTTCCCGGTAGCGTTCGCAGAGTACCTGGAAAATAAATTACCAAGACAGGGTTTGTGAGAAACCGTTACGGCAAAGAATCTGGCAAATATAAAGCACACAATTTGCTAGAAATACACTGCGTGAACCGGAGTGTGTCCTCATACTTTGATCAAAATGATAAAAGTACAAAAAAAGCTATATATACCTCAAGTTTGTGTGTCTGATCCTGATCCGCCTTATCAGGGTTGAACACATTGAAGCAGGACATCAGCATGTTGTCAGGAAACCAGTCCTGCAGGTTTTGGATCAACTTCTCCAGGAAGGGCTTGTAGATCTAGAACATGTCCAAATTAGCAACATGTTAGTGACCTACTGATTGCAACTCTCTTAAGAGACACTTTTGAGGATGATGCAGTCTCTTCCATAGTACCTGCACAACTAGATAAGTAGAAACTTTGAATTCTAACGTGGTTGATTTTATTATGTAACTTGTTGTATAAATCTTACACAACTTTTAATTATTCATCTTTTGACTGTGGTAATAATTGTATTTACTTACATTCTTCACAAACAGGTTCTCTTCAGCCTCGCTGTACTGGATGTCTGCTGCCTCCTTGGTCTCCTTCAGAAACCCCTCCAGTCCTTGGAAGTGGTGCCCTGGCCTCTCCTTCAATCTTGTCAGGGCATCAATTGTTGCATCTACGTTGATATCAATGTGGCTGTAATCCATGTTGTGTTTCTGTAAAAATTAGATAATTGATTGAATAGACAGTAATACATTTGTCAATCTAGACAGATTCATCTTGTCAACTAATTAAAAGTCATTTCCTTCTATAATTATAAAGTTACCACATATCTTAACAAAGCATACTTGGAGCAGTTTTGAAAGCTTGGCCAAGAGGGGTAGGACATCCGACAGCAAGAGGAGTGTTGCCACGAACTTGAAGGTCTTAAGGAACATTGCAAGTCCTCTTGCTGCCGCTTCGTTCCTTTCTGCAGCTTCTCTCTCAAGGCTCATGACCACAGCAGAAAAGGTCCTGCGCAGAGCTTTCACTGCCTGGTTGTGAGAGAGCCATCTCACATCTTTGGCCCGGGACAACTTGATGCAGTTGTCCTTTGAGTTGACAATGGCCTGAATAAAAGAGGACAGAAAGAAAAGAAAGTTTGTATTAATGAATTATAAATGAAGAAACGTTTCACCTACACATCTTAATGCATGATCATTTCACAACAGGGAAATTAACATAGAATCGCATATTTAGCTGTTAGTATTCACCTGGATTTCCTGCAGGCTGGACGTCCTCACTGGTGAATACTCATAGAAGCGGTACAACTGGCCAAGTGTGTCCTTGAACTTGACCATGTAGGACCATGTGGCCCTCAGCTGCCTGTCCAGCTGCCAGGGCCAACCTGTGGGCAATGCAGTGGACGTTCACCAGCTTCTGGTTCCCCTGCTTCAGTTGTGCAGCAACCTATTGAAAGAGATAGATTGAGAGTGTAAAAATGATGTTGATGTCAGTTTTGGACATGTTAGGTACTATCAGTGGGTTTTTTGTAGATAGTTGATGGCTAGAAAAACAATAGGCAATACCAGAAATAAGATACTCACTGAAACATTAATGCACTTAAATAAATGAAGCTTAAGTGTGACTTACTCCATTGGTTTTCCCAACCATGACAGCTGCCCCATCCGATCCAAATCCTGCCATTCGTGCAATGTCCACATCGATGGATCGCAGGAAGGTCTTGATGGCTCTGACGATTGTGTCTGCTTTACCATCAGGAATGTCTCGAATTCCCAGGAATGATGTCACTACCTGTTGAAAACAAATCATTGTGAACGTTCTTATATTCGTGTTTTGGTCTGCCATTTTAATCTAAAATTTAATGCGTTACGTTGTTTCTCTAGGCACAACAGTGCATAAGTAGGAAAGAAACCACCATTCACACTGGCTGGAAAATCTGGTTACCTCATGTTTGTTGTTTAGATATCAGTCAAAGATGATTAACTGCTTTATCACTGCAACATCAGTTGTCTCATCAATAAGGAGGCTGAAGTAGGGGCTTGTCTTAAGTCAGCAAGGATCTGGTGTCAAGGTACATCAGCGAGCACCAGCACCATCTCTGCAATTGTTTCCTCTGAGGTGTACTTTGCATTACCAGCCTGGAATAACAAAATACCAAACTTTATTATCACATCTTGAATCTTAAAGGCTACATCATAACTTACCTAAAACAAAACTCTACCATCAATTAAAGCTCCAAGCAGCACTGGGTGGGACCTCGCACCAGACGTTCCGCCTCCCGTGACTGTCGACACCTCAGCTCCACTCACACCTCTCCGTCCTGATACGAGCTCCCACCGTTTTGTGTCTGTCATCCTTACAGAACACCAGCAACCCTCTGCTGAAAGCACTACCACTTTTTAATGAGGCTTTTATTTTGGAAAAACCCTACTGTGTGTAAGTGTGTGTGTGAGAGAGAGACAGAATCACTCTGAATGAATTGAAATTATACAAATAGTTGAACATAAAAGTCATGATTTACCACATTTCAGGCTTTTATTTTGAAAAAAACTATTGTGTGTGCATGTGTGTGTGCCTTTGAGAGAATAATTTTTAATGAATTAAAACTGTAGAAACACTTGAGCGTTTGGCATAAAAACGAAGAAGTTATTTAATAGTCATTATGTATTATTTTAGATAAGGCTTTTATTTTGAAAAAATGTACTCCGTGTACTCTGTAATGTGTGCAAAATGTCAAATATCCACAATACAATGCAGCAAAAGCAGTTTTAAAATTAAAGCTACAAGCAGCATTGGGCGGGACCTCGCACCGGGTGTTCCGCCTCCCCCACGATCCGCCTCCCAAGACCGTCGACACCTCAGCTCCACTCACACCTCTCCGTCCCGATACCAGTTCCCACCCTTTAGTGTCCGTCCTCCTTACATCTCTACAGAACACCAGCGACCCTCTGCTGAAACACCATCACCTTTAAAATGAGACTTTTATTTTGGAAACCCTACTGTGTGTATGTGCATTTGTTTTGTATGTGAGAGAAAGAATCAGTTTGAAAAATGAATTGAAATTGTATGAATAAGTGAGTATAAAAGTGATGATTTACCACATTTAAGGCTATTATTTTGGAAAAACCCTATTGTGTGAGCATGTGTGTCTGTGAGAAAGAGTACTTTTGAATGAAGAAACATTATACAAACAGTTGAGCATTTGGTCATAAAAATGAAAAGAAGTTATGTAATAGACATTTTGTATTATTCCTAATTGAGTTTTTATTTTGAAAAAATGTACTCCGTGTACTTTTGAATGTGTGCAAAATTTCCAATATCCACAATACAATGCAGTAAAACCTGTTTAAAAAAAAAAAAAAAAAAAAAAATTTTGGATTGCTTGGGACTTGAACCAGGGTCCTCCTATTCAATAGGCAGCAACATTAACCACTGCACTATAGACAAACATGTGCAATAATGCACCAGCAAGAGTTTTATAGGGATTTTGCCATTGTGAAAAGTGAAAGTAAACATAGTCTTTAAAAAATCGCCATTATTCCATAACCGTAGGTCATATCTGAAAAATTCTTTCAGTTTTGGATTCTGCAGACTTGTGGGAATTTAATGAGGTATAACTTTTGTGTCAAAAGTGTGAAATGAATAAACAGTAATTGCAGAAGCATAGAGTAACTTTCAAAGGCAGATTGCCAACTTCCTGTTGGAGTTAGCTCATGAGTGTCAGTGTATGATTTGTCGGGCTCAATCAGACCAACATTTTGGCATTTGTTTCATGTTTCTGTGACATTCCTACTGGCCGCTAGGGCAGTTTTTGTCTATTTTTTAGTACATAGGTGGCGCTACAGAGTCCATTTTGGCACCCAAGGGGTTAATTTTGATATTGAATCAAAGTGTTCACCAGCCATGACATACATGGCAAATTTGGTGAGTTTTGGAGCATGTTAAGGGGGTCAAATGGCAGTCTAAAGTGGAAAAAGTATGAAAATAAACAAATTGTTATAAATCAATAACTGTACATCCTATCTCAAAAATTTTTGCATGTAAGCATTGTGGTGAGTCCTGTGAATGGATAGATATGTCACACGTTGGGAAAAAGTCCAAAGTGAAAAATGAGTTCCAGACATCGCAACTTTCCGGGCTCATAAAAAAAAAACAAAGACAGTTAAGACTAAGTTACGAGATCACTTTTTTGAGGAGGGTTCACTCTATCTTTTGGTGCTATTTAGAAGTCAATATGACAAACAGTGTCATACGAGTTACTTTTAAAAATTTTATTTTGAAAGGCATATTGTGAACTTCCTGTTGGAGTTAGGTCATAAGTGTCAGTAATATCATTTGTAGTGCTTCATCCAACAAAGTTTTTGGCACTGGTTCCATGTCTCTACGACATTCCTACTGGCCACTAGGGCCGTTATGGTGTTTTTTCACATAGGTGGCGCTAGAGAGCACTTATGGGATTAAGTTTTTTCATTTTATCGAATTTTTTGCCAGGCCTGACGTGTGCCAAATTTGGTGAGTTTTTGAGCATGTTTAGGGGGTCAAAATCCAGTTCAAAGTGACGACAGTATAATAAAAAACGAATGAAAAACGATAGGGCCTTGCATCCAGGCAAGGCCTCTCACTGTGTGAGAGGGCCTTACCTTTTGGCTCAGTCCCTAATTATCTCTTAAGAATACCCAGTGGCATGGCAAACTTTTATTAGGAACAGTTAATAAATAATAAACCTTTCAGAACCCCATATATAACAGAGTAGAACTAACCTTGTTCATGTGAGCAAGGTACAACAGTCCCAGACCCTTCATCATGTCCAGGAGACTGGCAAACTTGGTGGTACGCGCGACTTCCTGCTTCGTCAGCCAGTACATCCCTTGCAGCGCTGCCCTCTCTGCAAACTTGGCAGTTGCAGCCATGACTACTGCCTCTCAATGCTGTGCTGACTTCTCATGTCTACCAAGGCTGATCCTCTCGAAGATGGTGCAAGGCAGTTTGCTCCAAACCCTTACACCTTCTTGCCGTTGAGGGTGGTGGACTGAGCAAATATTGCACAGCATTCCTTAAACAAAGAAAGACATGCCATTGAACAGATAATAAGACAAAAAAACACACAATAGTTACATGTTATCAATTTTCTGACATGAAAAAAAGAGAAGACAAAAAATTTATTGTCCGTGTCCTTTATAATGACTATATACATGCAGCAAAAACAGCAATTGGCAATGGCATTAAACCATCAAAAACTTTAAAAAATTTCTATGGTCACAACTGAGGGTGGTTTCCATTGAAAGTCACGCTGTTTGCCGACATCAGTCAGGCATCGGCATCACAAATGGCACACGGTGGTATGCACTTTTTTTAGACCTAAGAAAAGGCTAAATTGCCGCTAAACCAAGCTAAAACATAATAGCTGGCAGGAGAGCTTGCACCAGGCATCGGTTGAGATGAGACATTACCCTAGCAATGGCATGGAGACAACTTTGACTGACAGCGGCACGTTCTGTTAACAAATACTACGCTAAGTGGATCATCCGCTCATTCATCGAAGTGATTAGAGAACCAGCATATTGTACAGAGCGAAATAAATAGCATCAGTGATAGAATAATGCAAAAAGGATGAACTATAACAGCATCGGCTAAAGTCAAAGTCAAAAATCAATAGATTATCGTAAAGATGAGGTACATACCAGAAAATCCATCAGAAGTAATTTCCATTCAGGGAAATTCTTTCTTCCATGCAGGATCAAAGCCTGTCTTCTGCTTCTTCTTATCCCTCTGCCCTCCATCTACCTTGGCCGTTTCTGGGGCACCATCTTCGACGATGACTGTGGCTGGCTCACCATTGTCAGGGCCATTGGCGTGAATATCCCGTGACCGTCTTTTCAACGCTCGCTCAAAAAACGATGCAATATTACCCTTGCGTTTGGCGTTGCTCCCGCACTTCAACGCAGACATGATCGTAGAAAAATATTCACTTGCACGAAATTAGGGATAATCGGAGCTGCACTCATACTACACGCACGCACAGGCTAAATTTTAGATATAATTTTCCACGGGTGATCGGTCCGTTTAAATAAGATACTGTAAATTGATTGAAGTCTCATTGTCAGCCAATGAACGTAAGGCAAGTGCTGTTGCCAGGCGGGCGTCAGACAATACCAAGGCACACAAAGGGTTACTGATTATATTGTTCTCATTTCCTGTCTGCAGCGCTTTGCGCCAAGACAAAGGAATATATTTTTTCAAATTCAAATCTCGTTATCATTACGCTGGATGATCACACACACGCACAAAAAAACACCGCTGCACTGGTTGAAAGACAGCGTCGCAGGTCAAATCTCAGCGTCGGGGCCCCCCAGGGACAGCGTCAGGGGCCCTGACATTCAATGACGCTAGCGAGAACCCTGAATATATAATAATGTAATTTGACACCCTTGACTGTTAAAGAAGCGTATGACTTTCATCTAGGGCTGCTCAATTATAGAAAAAAAAATAATCACGATTATTTTAGCAATAATTGAAATCACGATTATTAAAAATGATTATTTGTTAACCTTAAAGTTGTTTATTTTTTTCTTGCAAAACAATGTAAGATATACTCTTTAAATATAAATAAAACTTTTAACCATTAAAACAAAGTATGTTCACTTTTGTACGAAACCAAAAAATCTTTGAATGCAAATAAGTATACTGTAAATTCAAGTATGTTTCCTTTTCTAAACAAATAGCGCACTGGAATTAAACTGCTCTAGACTTGCCATAGAACTGGAGCAATAAAAAAAAAAAAACCTCACGTAAAGTGCAAATTATAAATTCAAGTATGTTCAGTGTAGTATGAAACATAGTAAATTCAGTGGCGTGCCGTGACGTTTCAGTTAGGTTAATACGGGAGTTGCAGCGTAAAGAGATTCGGAGACTGAAGATTGCATTGTGGACGAAGTTGTAGACAGAGTTTTTTTTATGTGTTTTAGTTTTTCATAAGATTATGATAAAGGTTGCGGTGGTTAAACTTTAGATGGTTAAAAAGGTTTGCTGTGTTACCGGTCGGTGCGGACACAACTACGAAACACTTTTTGCACGTAATGGGTTTTTGCTCTTCATCAAACCCAAAGTGATTCCATACAATTGAATTTGACTTGCCTTTTTTGTTTGCCAAGCACTTCTGCTGCGATTCTCCTGCTATTTTTCCAGACTGCTAGGTACAACTTTCCTCTTGGGGTGGACCTGCCGGCTAGCAGGAAGCAGTAGCTTAGAGGGGGGCGGGGCAGAGCAGCTCATGGGAGCTTGCGTGCGGGTGAATTAAACAACTCAAAATTAATAATCGTTTTTTCTCGATTACATAATTTTTGTAATCGTTGCGTGTAATAATCGAAATCGTAATTGAATTTCGATTAATTGCACAGCCCTACTTTCATCACACATTTTTTTCAAATTTGTAAAACCCCAGTGTAGCCCATCTATGCCCAGTGTATTAAGGTAAGGCCCCTGAGTTCCTAATTAACTCATTAGATACTTAAATAAATAGAAATCTAATTACTTATTGTTCTTAAAGGTGGGGTACGAGATCTTACAAAAACGGTTCTAGCAAACTACATTTTGAAAATACTCAATTCAAAAGTCCAAACCCCTTCCTTCAGACATCCCTCCAAAGCCACACCTCCAGAGTACTGGCATGCACAATGCTTGCAACAGCAACAATTCGCCAGCTCTGGCCCCGGCCCTGACTCAAGCACCGGCTCTGGCCCCGTGCAGCCCTGGCTCAGGCTCCGACCCTGGATACGGGTGCCGGCTCCAGCTGCAGCCCCGGATCCAGCCCCGATCTATGCATACCTCATTCAGTCTCCTCCAACACCTCCGCTCTTACAGAACAGCCCCAATTCATACCTAGCATGTCATTTTCGTGAGCAGCCCGCAATGCAAGGCACTGCTCCCTACCTCAAATCTGTGATGGTATCACGTGATGGGCCCACAGAAGTTTGTTTGTTTTTTTTTTTACATTAAATCTTTATTGAATGAAGTAGAGTAGACAATGTACACAACAAGAAAATAACATAATAAATTTGCCAGGGGGAATACACTACAATACAATGTCCAAATCAGAGCAAATATTGATGGTTTTTATAACCTTTTTGTTTCCAGATGTATCTAACAGCTTTGAATAAAGTTCAACATCTTTCAAAAAATAAATAATATTTGGTTTTGTGCCACAGAACTTACATTTGTGAATGAAAAATTTCGCAAGTAAGAGAAATAAATTAATTATAAAAAAAGTTGTTGTTTTTTTTTTCTTTTGGTGTATCTGGGCCCAGAGAAGTGATACCGCTGTAAGTCAGCCGTGCGCGCGGACCGCATAATATGAGTGATCCCCATGCAGCTGTATTTCAACTGCGGGATCCGTGCGTGAAGCCACGGCTTACACTGGTGTCACTACAGCGGATTCATTAACAGATTTAAAGTCCGGTCATTACACGGACTTCTGTGAAACACTGCTGTCACAGATAGGAGGAAGAGCCTACGGTAGCCCGCAGGTGCGCGGCCCGGAGGCACGAGAGAGATTAAATCGATTTGACTATTTCCCTTTTTTAAAAATCGTCCTAATCAAAAAATCTGATTTCAATCTAAAATTGATCAATCGTGCAGCCCTAATGTTAGCGACAAAACAGTTTGCCAGTGAACTTCCCTCCTAATGTAGCTAATATAGCCGAGCTCTATTTTTCCAAACCAAAACAGTTGAACAGTACCTGGTTTAGTGTTTCAAAGGGCTGATGTCTGCTCCAAGGTCATGTGCTGAAGGTAGGCGCAGCCGTGTCCCAAGATGGCGGTCCCGTCCTCTGGTCCTGCTCAACTCCAAGCACACAGTGTCCGGAAAAATAGTAATCCAAAGGTTAACGTCTCACACTCTCTAAGATCCCCAGATATGACCAAAGTTCATATTCTAGGCCGGAATTATGAGAAACAGTCTTCATAGAAAGCTGGGATAGCTATTCTTGTCCACAGAAGCATATTCACTTAGCCAGTGAATGCTAATACACGTTGAGCTAAAGAGTTCCACTTGAGTCGGAAAAAAGTACTTAGCTACAGGACTATCTTCGAGCTGAAAACGTCCATAGCACTCCAAAGAAAAGAAGAACAAGTATTTATCTCCGACTGCTGATTTAACAATCTCAAACTTGTCTACATCCTACGAAAACAGCAACACGTTTTAATTTTTTCTCCTGTGGTTTTCCTCTCGATATTAAGCTAGCACTTATCAGTACATTCATTTCCGGTTTCACAAGCGTAAAGCTAATACAAATACTGACCAGGAACCGTTATATACAGACACTGCACTTCCTTTTACCTTTCAAAATAAAAAAAAGATGAAATGCATCGAATCCATTGTACGTTACAAATGTTTTTTAAACTCATGTCCAGGTACTTTTAAAAGTTTTAAACATATTGCACTACAAATAAAATAGTATTTTAACATATGTATGCTTTTTAACCCTTTTAACTGTAAATAACACCATGAACATCTATTTATTTATTTGTATTAGTGATTAGTGATTTAGTGATTTATTCCGAACATGCAGTGAAATTTAACATATATGCACTTGCAAAACATACATAATAATACAAATATCAAGAATCATAACAATCTTAATCAGAAGAAAAGCACAATAATTACATTTACATGCCCGAAAAGGGGTGGGAAGAAGTATAACTTATTTAATCCCACCCCCTCTCCCTACAATATTATCAATAATATATGTCCCTCTTCCCTTTACAATACTCTTCTATATTTATATATCTATTCACACACACATGTTCACATTTTTGTCAAGGTCACACCCAGTGATAGCCTAATTTTCACTAATTCATTAGTCTTTCCATGCTTACGCTCCTGAATCATTTCCCTCACGGTGAACAACTTCAAAGATGACTCCATCATAAACACAGTCCGCTTGTTTACAAAACAAACTGAAATGTCACTCAGGCCTTTTCAGAAATTTTGTCACAAAGTGCATTGTGGGAATGGGAATTCCATGGAGCAGCAGTTTCGCTGTGTCTTCCAGAGTGTTGAACCCAATTGTCGTCTTTACCTCCATCCACCGACTATACTCATTCTTCAAAACAACCCTGTGGACTGTATAATTTTATGTTGTAGCGATCTGGCTCATTTTCTTGCTGAATCTGTGAGAAACCTCTTCCGCTCTCCACAATGCACTTTGCAACCAACTTTCTCAAAAGGCTCCTGTGACGTTTCAGTTTGTTATGTAAACAAGCGGACTGTGTTTATGATGGAGTAATCAATGAAGTTGTTCACCATAAGGAAGGTGATTCAGGTCCATATGTAGAGAAAGACGAATGGTGTAGTGATAATTAGGCTATCACGGGGGTTTTACAAATTTGGAAAACAATTTGTAATGAAAGTCATACACTGCTTTAATATCTTAATTTTTATAAGAATTTTTGCATTTTGCAAAATCATCCCATGGGCCAGATTGAAACCATTAGTGGACCTGTTTTGGCCCATGGCCTGAACATTTGACACCCCTGGGACACCATATGGATCAGGACCAGCTTTACACAGATGTAGCACACATGAATTAAAAAGATATGTAGGTGCACTTGTGGATTTCTTTTTAATGTGTCAACACATTATAACAGCTACATGTTGTACTATGTCCTCCTTTAGTCTCTACTCACTTCCTGAACACATGGTTCAAATTGTCAGTACAAATGGTGAACTCCTCCTTTGGAAAAAATAAATAAATAAAATAATGTAACACACAATATTTTGTTGGGTACTCTTTAGTTTACTCTGAAACTACACCTATTCCTTATACAATAGCACAATAAATGTCACAAAATATATTTCCAACCATAGTTGTATTCATTTTTTGCAAAGATGTTGTGTTGATGATAGGAGTCAGACTTCTGTGTAAAACCTTCTTCATCACATGCCAAAAATTCTCAATGTGGTTCAGGTCTGGACTCTGTGGAGGCCGATCCAAGTGTGAAAATGATGTCTCACGCTCCTGAACCACTCTCTCTTAATTTGAGCCTGATGAATCCTTGTATTGTATTTTATGGATTTGTCTGTGTCATCAGGGAAGAAAAAATCCACTATTGTCCAAATATGGTCATTCAGTTTATTCAGGTTCAGCTGGCCTCATTTTATGGACACATAATGTTACTGAACCAAGAGCTGACCAACTGAATCCACCCCAGATCATAACACTGCCCCCACAGGCTTGTACTGTAGGCACAAAGCATGATGGGTAATCACTTCATCCGTTTCTCTTCTCACACTGATGCATCCATCACTCTGGAACAGGGTCAGTCTGGACTCATCAGATCACATGACCTTTATCCATTGAAACACAGTCCAGTCTTTGTGCTCTCTATCAAACTGATGGTGGTTTAAGAAATGCGATGCCACTCACTGCATCAGTTTAAATTAAACAACTTATTACCAGAAACATATTAATCACTGCAGTTATTATGCAACAGGTGTCAGCTTTTTTTATGGTCAGTGTATTGTGCCTGTGCGTAGATGTTGTAACAATCAAATTAAAGATTCATGAAACATTTTAATTGTAAATGTTAAACTCAGTAAAACGGTTAAAAAATAGTATAATTATATATTTTTGGGGGCAGGGAGGGGGCCTTTGTCATTTCCAGACTGGGCTGGAGTGTGACGTATCTGATTTTGCCCAATTTGGGCGGAGAGAAAAAATTAAAAATAAATCAGCCGTATGACATACAGCACTGATCAGAAAGCTCTTCTCTTCTCCCTCCATCTCTGCTCTGCTGATGGAAACATTAGAGGAAGCCCAGCTCTGCTTTCCAGCAGTCAACAACTCCTGCAAGAAGTCAACAAGCTCTCACTTGCAGGCTGCAATGATTTACACCCTGCTCTCCCTCACCTCTGTGGTCACTGTGGTTCTGAACCTGGTGGTCATCATCTCCATCTCCCACTTCAGGCAGAGATACAATTGACTGGTTGATAGAATGTGCATTTTCTATGTTTACACTGATGTACAGGGTTTAAAGTCAACAGTTAATGTCTCTGATAGGTACATTAGTTTATTTGAATTGTATTTGCAGATGACTAGTTTGGATATTTAGAAAAAAAAATACTCTATTGAAAAAGTAATCCTTAATATTTTTGTCCTATTCACCAACACACTCCTAATATTACACTTTTGATTACATCCTTTTTTTCGGCTTCATGAGCGTGCCATGATTGTTCAGTAATTGTTAAATACAAGAGTAATCTGCTTTATTGTATTCATTTTTGCTGTACCTGAATTGCTTCTCATTGCTTATTATATCTAAAAACTGCATTATCTTCAAAACTGCTGTTTTATAACCATGTGTTTTTAATCATTATATTCTCCTCTTTCAGGCAGCTCCACACCACCACCAACCACCTCCTCCTCTCTCTGGCTGTCGCAGACTTTCTTGTGGGTTTTCCACAGATGGCACTTAATATCTTCCATTATGGAGACTGTTGGCTCCTGGGTGACTTTGGATGTGCTGTGATTTGCACTTTTAGCTTCTTCATCGTCAGTGTGTCAGCAGGAAACATGGTTCTCATATCAGTTGACCGCTATGTGGCTATTTGTGACCCCATGTTGTATCCTACAAAAGTCACTATGAAAAGAGTTCAGTTCAGCATTTATCTGTGTTGGATATTTTCTGCTGTTCACACTTTTTGGATACTTAGAGATTTCCTCCAACAACCAGGCAGGCATAATTCCTGTTATGGGGAGTGTGTACTTGTAGTAAACTATGCTGAAGTAGTTGTTGATCTTGTTGCGACCTTTTTAGGCCCCATTCTTATCATCACAGTTTTATACATGAGAGTATTTGTGGTGGCTGTGTCTCAGGCTCGTGCCATGAGATCCCATGTTAAATCTGTCACACATCATCGTCCAGGAACTGTAACTGCACAGAAATCTGAGATAAAAGCAGCCAGAACACTTGGCATTGTCGTAATAGTATTTCTTCTGTGCTGTTCTCCATATTATATTTTTACAGCTGCAGCTGAAAGTAACTTGGTTGAGGCTTCATCTGGAGGCACTGAGATTTGGTTTTTATATTTTAACTCCTGTCTAAATCCTATCATCTATGCTTTTTGTTATCCGTGGTTTAGAAAATCTGTTAAACACATTCTGACACTTCAGATACTGCAGCCTGACTCCAGAGACACAAACATACTGTAGAAAGACATCAGGTTTCCTCTGTAACTGGTACTGCTGTGTTGTAAGAGTAAGAGTTATTACCTCCACCAAGGAGGTTATGTTTTTGTCATGTTGGTTTGTCTGTCTGTCTGTTTGCATGCAAGATATCTCACTGATCTGCCTTGGCGGAGACCTGCGCTCTCCGAGTGCTTCTAGTTAATGGATGAATTTGTTGCATGTTCTTTGAAAATAAAAAGACAAAAATAGAGAATTTGACTTTGGCACATTATTTCATTTATTTTATTCAGGCTGCATCATAGGCTTTAACCTTGATTTAATGGAAAACAAGGTATTCTCTCCATGTCAGTATGGAACCTCTAAGTACTCCAGCTCCCTTCCACCATCCACAGACATGCACCTTAACAGGTTACTGGTTGGATTGACCAGTAACCTGTTAAGGTGCATGTCTGTGGATGGTGGATCTCCAAAAGAGGACCTCTTATGCTTCACGCTTGTTTGCAAAAGCCATTACATCAAACAGAAGAGTTCAGTATTGTTAGGCATCATGTAAAATCTGCATGAATGTGATGTAATAGCCCATGTTTATGTTCTACAGTCTAGGCCAGGGGTGACAAACTCACTTAGTTCAGACGTCACATACAGCCCAGTGTGATCTCAAGCAGACCAGACCAGTGAAATAATAAGCACAATAACCTTTACATAATAATCCAGATTTTTCACTTTGTCTTAGTTTGAAAAAAGTCAAATTGGATCATGAAACTATGAATAACCTGAACAACCATGTACAGCCTGAAATTTCTTCAGAAAAATGAGCAATTTGACCAATATTATGATGTAGGTTATTATTAACGCAGCTTGCAGATCACAGTGAATTATTCTATTATTGTATTAAAAATGTAACTTTTTTTCTCTTAAAGCATTTCAGGTTGTTCATATCTGCTCAAGTTATTCGCATTTCATTGTGAAAAGACAGTTTGTAAATGTAAATATTTTCATAATGTAATTTGACAACCTTGACTGTTAACATCTTCTGTGTAATTTCTGCATTTTGCAAATTCATCCTGTGGGCCAGATTGGAACCTTTGGCGTTCCTGTTTTGGTCCACGAGCTGAATGTTCCTGGTCTAGGTACACCCATTAGGACCAGGACCAGCTTTGCACAGATGTAGCACACATGAATTATAAAGATATGTAAGTGCATGTGTGGATTTCTATTTAATGTGTCAACACATTATAACAGCTACATGTTGTACTATGTTCTCCTTTAGTTTCTAATCATTTCCTGAACACATGGTTTTCAGTACAAATTGTCAATACAAATGGTGAACTCTTCTGGAAAAAAAAAATAAAAAAAATTAAATGATAAAATAATGTAACATGCAAAATATTTTGTTGATAACTCTTTAGTTTACTCTGAAATGCCACCCATTCCTTATATAACAGCACAACAAATGTCACAAAATACATTTCCAACCATAATTGTATTCATTTTTTGCAAAGATGTTGTGTTGATGATAGGAGTCAGACTTCTGTGTAAAATCTTCATCACATGCCAAAAATTCTCAATGTGGTTCAGGTCTGGACTCTGTGGAGGCCGATCCAAGTGTGAAAATGATGTCTCATGCTCCTTAATCACTCTCTCTTAATTTGAACCTGATGAATTCTTGTATTATCATTTTGGAATTTGTCTGTGTCATCAGGGAAGAAAAAAATCCATTCATTCATTCATTCATTATCTGAACCCACTTTATCCTCTGTAGGGTCACAGGGGTCGCTTGGAGCCTATCCCGGCAACTTACGAGCGAAGGTGGGGTACACCCTGGACATTTTGCCAGTTCATCACAGGGCTGACATATAGAAAAAAACAATCACTCTCACATTCACACCTATGGGCAATTTAGATTAACCAATGAACTTATCAGTGCATGTCTTTGGATTGTGGGAGGAAGCCAGAGTACCTGGAGAGAACCCACACAGACACGGGGAGAACATGCAAACTCCACACAAAGGTCCCACCCCCTGTTGACTGGTGCTGGAATCGAACCCAGGACCTTCTTGCTGTGAGGCACCAGTGCTATCCACTGCACAGCCCAGAAAAAAAAAAAAAAACTATAGTGGAAGAAAATCCTCTACAGTCCAAATGTGGTCATTCAGTTTATTCAGGTTCAGCTGGCCTCATTTTATGAACACACAGGGCCGGATCTACTAAGATCCCAGTTTGCGTGTACAAATTTGCTTGCACAGTCTAGAATTTTGCGTGTGGGGTGGAACTGTGGTTTGCGGGTGATTTACTCAGATTGCTTGTGCAAATTACAACAGGTGCAAAATCTTGAAGACCGCCCTATTTAAATGAGGGTTTTGCGTGTGCTACTGGAGACAATACACTGTAAAAACTGCTGTGGGATCCACCAGCACTAATGGGAACAGTGCGCTGAGTGATCCAGACACATGGAAATGTAACGTTGAGTTGAGTGGAGTTATAGAAGGTATTGCATGACTCATTCATTCATTCATTTTTCATTTTAAAGGCGTGTGTGTGTGTGTGTGTGTGTGTGTGTGTGTGTGTGTGTGTGTGTGTGCGTGGTGTTGATGGGGTAGTTGGATTGAATGACTGTCACATGCACATAATACCTGATGTACCTGAATGTCGGTGCATATTTTTAATCACAATCATCAGGAATGGAAGAGTCCCGGAAAGTGTGTGTGTGTATGTGTGTGTGTGTGTGTGTGTGTGTGTGTGTGGGGGGGGGTGGCATACATCTCAATTATTTTTTTCTTCCGTCACTCCAAAAATGTTCACACGAGGATGAAAAATGCGTTCTCCACATCTCGTTTCATCATTTCTTTGTCTCCTAACCACAGCCATGTGTGCACAGTTACACATCCCACTCGTTTGTACCTCCTCTTGAGACGTGGTAAATATAGACACAGTTTCCATGAGCAAAATTGCTTTCTGGTTGGATAAATCCCTTTGCGTGTCCTAAATTAATACATTTACATTTTCTCCTCCCAGCACACACACAACTGCATGTAAACACCCCATATTGCATATTCATTGTGGCAAATGTACGAACTGGATGCAGACGCACTATTTTGCACCTTTGAAAGACGCAGCCCTTATTGCGCACTGTTAGTAAATCAGTTTGTACAATTTTTTTTGTGTGTGCAGTGAGTGTGCACATGTTTTAATACTCGCAAACCTTTAGTAGATCCGGCCCATAATGTTACTGAACCTAGAACTGACCACCTGAATCCACCCCAGATCATAACACTGCCCCCACAGGCCTGTACTGTAGGCACAAAGCATGATGGGTAATCACTTCATCCGTTTCTCTTCTCACACTGATGCATCCATCACTCTGGAACAGGGTCAGTCTGGACTCATCAGATCACATGACCTTTATCCACTGAAACACAGTCCAGTCTTTGTGCTCTCTATCAAACTGATGGTGGTTTAAGAAATGAGATGCCACTCACTGCATCAGTTTAAATTAAACAACTTATTACCAGAAACATATTAATCACTGCAGTTATTATGCAACAGGTGTCAGCCTTTTTTATGGTCAGTGTATTGTGCCTATGCGTAGACGTTGTAACAATCAAATTAAAGATTCATGAAATATTTTAATTGTAAATGTTAAACTCAGCAAAACAATTAAAAAATAGTATAATTATATATTTTTGGGGGCCTTTGTCATTTCCCAGACAGAGCTGGAGTGTGACGTATCTGACTTTGCCCAATTTGGGCGGAGAGAAAAAATTAAAAATAAATCAGCCATATGACATACAGCACTGATCAGAAAGCTCTTCTCTTCTCCCTCCATCTCTGCTCTACTGATGGAAACATTAGAGGAAGCCCAGCTCTGCTTTCCAGCAGTCAACAACTCCTGCAAGAAGTCAACAGGCTCTCACTTGCAGGCTGCAATGATTTACACCCTGCTCTCCCTCACCTCTGTGGTCACTGTGGTTCTGAACCTGGTGGTCATCATCTCCATCTCCCACTTCAGGCAGAGATACACTTCTCTGCGTGGTTGATAGAATGTGTATTTTCTATTATTACACTAATGTACAGGGTTAAACATCAACAGTTAATGTCTCTGATAGGTACATTAGTTTATTTGAACAGTATTTGCAGATGACTAGTTTTGATATTTAGAAACAAATGTTCTTTTGAAAAAGTAATCCTTAATATTTTTGTCCTATTCACCAACACACTCCTAATATTACAGTCCTGATTACATCCTTTTTTTCTGCTTCATGAGCGTTACCTGTTTGTTCAATAATTGTTAAATACAAGTGTAATCAGCTTCATTGTATTCATTTTTGCTATGCCTGAATTGCTTCTCATTGCTTATTATATCTAAAAACTGCATTATCTTCTAAACTGCTGTTTTATAACCATGTGTTTATTCATTATATTTTCCTCTTTCAGGCAGCTCCACACCACCACCAACCTCCTCCTGCTTTCTTTGGCTGTCGCAGACTTTCTTGTGGGTTTTCTACAGATGGCACTTTGTGTCTTCCAGGATGGAAACTGTTGGCTCCTGGGTGACATTGTATGTGCTGTGATGGGCACTTTTAGCTTTTTCATCGTCAGTGTGTCAGCAGGAAACATGGTTCTCATATCAGTTGACCGCTATGTGGCTATTTGTGACCCCATGTTGTATCCTACAAAAGTCACTATGAAAAGAGTTCAGTTCAGCATTTATCTGTGTTGGATATTTTCTGCTATTCACACTTTTTGGATACTTAGAGATTTCCTCCAACAACCAGGCAGGCATAATTCATGTTATGGGGAGTGTGTGTCAATAGTCCACTATGCTGAAGGAGTTGTTGACGTTGTTGTCACTTTTTTAGCTCCTATTATTATCATCACAGTTTTATACATGAGAGTATTTGTGGTGGCTGTGTCTCAAGCTCGTGCCATGAGATCCCATGTTAAATCTGTCACACATCATCGTCCAGGAACTGTAACTGCAAAGAAATCTGAGATAAAAGCAGCCAGAACACTTGGCATTGTTGTAATAGTATTTTTTTTGTGCTATTCTCCATCCTATTTTGCAGCTGAAAGTAACTTGGTTGAGGCTGCATCTGGAGCCACTGAGATCTGGGTTTTATATTTTAACTCCTGTCTAAATCCTATCATCTATGCTTTTTGTTATCCGTGGTTTAGAAAATCAGTTAAACACATTCTGACACTTCAGATACTGCAGCCCGACTCCAGAGACACAAACATACTGTAGAAAGACAGCAGGTTTCCTCTGTAACTGGTACTGCTGTGTTGTAAGAGTAAGAGTTATTAATGGATGAATTTGTTGTATGTTCTTTGAAAATAAAAAGACAAAAACACAGAATTTGACTTTGGCACATTATTTCATTTATTATATTTAGGCTGCATCATACAATTTAACCTTGTTTTCATGGAAAGAACAACAAACCATTGTTATTGATGGGAAATTATTGTAATTTTCGGTCCTGAGTTTGACCCCATTGGGCCTTTGTGTTTGGTGTTTGTTCTTCTCTCCATGTCTGGATGGAACCTCTAAGTACTCCAGCTCCCTTCCACCATCCACAGACATGCACCTTAACAGGTTACTGGTCAATGCAAATCTCCAAAAGAGGACCTCTTATGTTTCATGCCTGTTTGCAAAAGCCATTACATCAAACAGAAGAGTTCAGTATTGTTAGGCATCATGCAAAATCTGCATGAATGTGATGTAATAGCCCATGTTTATGTTCTACGGTCTAGGCCAGGGGTGACAAACTCATTTAATTCAGACGTCACATACAGCCCAATGTGATCTCAAGCAGACCAGACCAGTGAAATAATAAGCACAATAACCTTTACATAATAATCCAGATTTTTCACTTCGTTTTAGTTTGAAAAAAGTCAAATTGGATCATGAAACTATGAATAACCTGAACAACCATGTACAGCCTGAAATTTCTTCAGAAAAATGAAAAATTTGACCAATATTATGATGTAGGTTATTATTAACACAGCTTGCAGATCACAGTGAATTATTATATTTTGTATTAAAAATGTAACTTTTGTTCTCTTAGAGCATTTCAGGTTGTTAATATCTGCTCAAGTTATTCACATTTCATTGTGAAAAGACAGTTTGTAAATGTAAATATTTTCATAATGTAATTTTACAACTTTGACTGTTAACATCTTCTGTGTAATTTCTGCATTTTGCAAATTCATCCTGTGGGCCAGATTGGAACCTTTGGCGTTCCTGTTTTGGTCCATGAGCTGAATGTTCCTGGTCTAGGTACACCCATTAGGACCAGGACCAGCTTTGCACAGATGTAGCACACATGAATTATAAAGATATGTAAGTGCATGTGTGGATTTCTATTTAATGTGTCAACACATTATAACAGCTACATGTTGTACTATGTTCTCCTTTAGTTTCTAATCATTTCCTGAACACATGGTTTTCAATACAAATTGTCAATACAAATGGTGAACTCTTCTGGAAAAAATAAAAATTAAAAATTAAATGATAGAATAATGTAACATGCAAAATATTTTGTTGATAACTCTTCAGTTTACTCTGCAATGCCACCCATTCCTTATATAACAGCACAACAAATGTCACAAAATATATTTCCAACCATAGTTGTATTCATTTTTTGCAAAGATGTTGTGTTGATGATAGGAGTCAGACTTCTGTGTAAAACCTTCTTCATCACATGCCAAAAATTCTCAATGTGGTTCAGGTCTGGACTCTTTTGAGGCCAATCCAAGTGTGAAAATGATGTCTCATGCTCCTTAATCACTCTCTCTTAATTTGAACCTGATGAATTCTTGTATTATCATTTTGGAATTTGTCTGTGTCATCAGGGAAGAAAAAAATCCATTCATTCATTCATTCTTTATCTGAACCCACTTTATCCTCTCTAGGGTCACAGGGGTCGCTTGGAGCCTATCCCAGCTAGTTATGGGCGAAGGTGGGGTACTCCCTGCACAATTTGCCGGTTCATCACAGGGCTGACACATGGAGACAAACAATCACTCTCACATTCACACCTATGGGCAATTTAGATTAACCAATGAACTTATCAGTGCATGTCTTTGGATTGTGGGAGGAAGCCAGAGTACCTGGAGAGAACCCGCACAGACACGGGAGAACATGCAAACTCCACACAAAGGTCCCACCCCCCGTCGACTGGTGCTGGAATCAAACCCAGGACCTTCTTGCTGAGAGGCACCAGTGCTATCCACTGCACTACTGTGTCGCCCAGAAAAAAAACAAAACAAAAAAACAAAAAAAACAAACAAACAAACAAACAAACAAACAAACAAACAAACAAACAAAAAAAGACTATAGTGGAAGAAAATCCTCTACAGTCCAAATGTGGTCATTCAGTTTATTCAGGTTCAGCTGGCCTCATTTTATGGGCACACAGGGCCGGATCTACTAAGATCCCAGTTTGCGTGTACAAATTTGCTTGCACAGTCTAGAATTTTGCGTGTGGGGTGGAACTGTGGTTTGCGGGTGATTTACTCAGATTGCTTGTGCAAATTACAACAGGTGCAAAATCTTGAAGACCGCCCTATTTAAATGAGGGTTTTGCGTGTGCTACTGGAGACAATACGCTGTAAAAACTGCTGTGGGATCCACCAGCACTAATGGGAACAGTGCGCTGAGTGATCCAGACACATGGAAATGTAACGTTGAGTTGAGTGGAGTTATAGAAGGTATTGCATGACTCATTCATTCATTCATTTTTCATTTTAAAGGCGTGTGTGTGTGTGTGTGTGTGTGTGTGTGTGTGTGTGTGTGTGTGTGCGTGGTGTTGATGGGGTAGTTGGATTGAATGACTGTCACATGCACATAATACCTGATGTACCTGAATGTCGGTGCATATTTTAATCACAATCATCAGGAATGGAAGAGTCCCGGAAAGTGTGTGTGTGTATGTGTGTGTGTGTGTGTGTGTGTGTGTGTGTGGGGGGGGGTGGCATACATCTCAATTATTTTTTTCTTCCGTCACTCCAAAAATGTTCACACGAGGATGAAAAATGCGTTCTCCACATCTCGTTTCATCATTTCTTTGTCTCCTAACCACAGCCATGTGTGCACAGTTACACATCCCACTCGTTTGTACCTCCTCTTGAGACGTGGTAAATATAGACACAGTTTCCATGAGCAAAATTGCTTTCTGGTTGGATAAATCCCTTTGCGTGTGCTAAATTAATACATTTGCATTTTCTCCTCCCAGCACACACACAACTGCATGTAAACACCCCATATTGCATATTCATTGTGGCAAATGTACGAACTGGATGCAGACGCACTATTTTGCACCTTTGAAAGACGCAGCCCTTATTGCGCACTGTTAGTAAATCAGTTTGTACAATTTTTTTTGTGTGTGCAGTGAGTGTGCACATGTTTTAATACTCGCAAACCTTTAGTAGATCCGGCCCATAATGTTACTGAACCTAGAACTGACCACCTGAATCCACCCCAGATCATAACACTGCCCCCACAGGCCTGTACTGTAGGCACAAAGCATGATGGGTAATCACTTCATCCGTTTCTCTTCTCACACTGATGCATCCATCACTCTGGAACAGGGTCAGTCTGGACTCATCAGATCACATGACCTTTATCCACTGAAACACAGTCCAGTCTTTGTGCTCTCTATCAAACTGATGGTGGTTTAAGAAATGAGATGCCACTCACTGCATCAGTTTAAATTAAACAACTTATTACCAGAAACATATTAATCACTGCAGTTATTATGCAACAGGTGTCAGCCTTTTTTATGGTCAGTGTATTGTGCCTATGCGTAGACGTTGTAACAATCAAATTAAAGATTCATGAAATATTTTAATTGTAAATGTTAAACTCAGCAAAACAATTAAAAAATAGTATAATTATATATTTTTGGGGGCCTTTGTCATTTCCCAGACAGAGCTGGAGTGTGACGTATCTGACTTTGCCCAATTTGGGCGGAGAGAAAAAATTAAAAATAAATCAGCCGTATGACATACAGCACTGATCAGAAAGCTCTTCTCTTCTCCCTCCATCTCTGCTCTGCTGATGGAAACATTAGAGGAAGCCCAGCTCTGCTTTCCAGCAGTCAACAACTCCTGCAAGAAGTCAACAAGCTCTCACTTGCAGGCTGCAATGATTTACACCCTGCTCTCCCTCACCTCTGTGGTCACTGTGGTTCTGAACCTGGTGGTCATCATCTCCATCTCCCACTTCAGGCAGAGATACACTTCTCTGCGTGGTTGATAGAATGTGTATTTTCTATTATTACACTAATGTACAGGGTTAAACATCAACAGTTAATGTCTCTGATAGGTACATTAGTTTATTTGAACAGTATTTGCAGATGACTAGTTTTGATATTTAGAAACAAATGTTCTTTTGAAAAAGTAATCCTTAATATTTTTGTCCTATTCACCAACACACTCCTAATATTACAGTCCTGATTACATCCTTTTTTCTGCTTCATGAGCGTTACCTGTTTGTTCAATAATTGTTAAATACAAGTGTAATCAGCTTCATTGTATTCATTTTTGCTATGCCTGAATTGCTTCTCATTGCTTATTATATCTAAAAACTGCATTATCTTCTAAACTGCTGTTTTATAACCATGTGTTTAATCATTATATTTTCCTCTTTCAGGCAGCTCCACACCACCACCAACCTCCTCCTGCTTTCTTTGGCTGTCGCAGACTTTCTTGTGGGTTTTCTACAGATGGCACTTTGTGTCTTCCAGGATGGAAACTGTTGGCTCCTGGGTGACATTGTATGTGCTGTGATGGGCACTTTTAGCTTTTTCATCGTCAGTGTGTCAGCAGGAAACATGGTTCTCATATCAGTTGACCGCTATGTGGCTATTTGTGACCCCATGTTGTATCCTACAAAAGTCACTATGAAAAGAGTTCAGTTCAGCATTTATCTGTGTTGGATATTTTCTGCTATTCACACTTTTTGGATACTTAGAGATTTCCTCCAACAACCAGGCAGGCATAATTCATGTTATGGGGAGTGTGTGTCAATAGTCCACTATGCTGAAGGAGTTGTTGACGTTGTTGTCACTTTTTTAGCTCCTATTATTATCATCACAGTTTTATACATGAGAGTATTTGTGGTGGCTGTGTCTCAAGCTCGTGCCATGAGATCCCATGTTAAATCTGTCACACATCATCGTCCAGGAACTGTAACTGCAAAGAAATCTGAGATAAAAGCAGCCAGAACACTTGGCATTGTTGTAATAGTATTTTTTTTGTGCTATTCTCCATCCTATTTTGCAGCTGAAAGTAACTTGGTTGAGGCTGCATCTGGAGCCACTGAGATCTGGGTTTTATATTTTAACTCCTGTCTAAATCCTATCATCTATGCTTTTTGTTATCCGTGGTTTAGAAAATCAGTTAAACACATTCTGACACTTCAGATACTGCAGCCCGACTCCAGAGACACAAACATACTGTAGAAAGACAGCAGGTTTCCTCTGTAACTGGTACTGCTGTGTTGTAAGAGTAAGAGTTATTAATGGATGAATTTGTTGTATGTTCTTTGAAAATAAAAAGACAAAAACACAGAATTTGACTTTGGCACATTATTTCATTTATTATATTTAGGCTGCATCATACAATTTAACCTTGTTTTCATGGAAAGAACAACAAACCATTGTTATTGATGGGAAATTATTGTAATTTTCGGTCCTGAGTTTGACCCCATTGGGCCTTTGTGTTTGGTGTTTGTTCTTCTCTCCATGTCTGGATGGAACCTCTAAGTACTCCAGCTCCCTTCCACCATCCACAGACATGCACCTTAACAGGTTACTGGTCAATGCAAATCTCCAAAAGAGGACCTCTTATGTTTCATGCCTGTTTGCAAAAGCCATTACATCAAACAGAAGAGTTCAGTATTGTTAGGCATCATGCAAAATCTGCATGAATGTGATGTAATAGCCCATGTTTATGTTCTACGGTCTAGGCCAGGGGTGACAAACTCATTTAATTCAGACGTCACATACAGCCCAATGTGATCTCAAGCAGACCAGACCAGTGAAATAATAAGCACAATAACCTTTACATAATAATCCAGATTTTTCACTTCGTTTTAGTTTGAAAAAAGTCAAATTGGATCATGAAACTATGAATAACCTGAACAACCATGTACAGCCTGAAATTTCTTCAGAAAAATGAAAAATTTGACCAATATTATGATGTAGGTTATTATTAACACAGCTTGCAGATCACAGTGAATTATTATATTTTGTATTAAAAATGTAACTTTTGTTCTCTTAGAGCATTTCAGGTTGTTAATATCTGCTCAAGTTATTCACATTTCATTGTGAAAAGACAGTTTGTAAATGTAAATATTTTCATAATGTAATTTTACAACTTTGACTGTTAACATCTTCTGTGTAATTTCTGCATTTTGCAAATTCATCCTGTGGGCCAGATTGGAACCTTTGGCGTTCCTGTTTTGGTCCATGAGCTGAATGTTCCTGGTCTAGGTACACCCATTAGGACCAGGACCAGCTTTGCACAGATGTAGCACACATGAATTATAAAGATATGTAAGTGCATGTGTGGATTTCTATTTAATGTGTCAACACATTATAACAGCTACATGTTGTACTATGTTCTCCTTTAGTTTCTAATCATTTCCTGAACACATGGTTTTCAATACAAATTGTCAATACAAATGGTGAACTCTTCTGGAAAAAATAAAAATTAAAAATTAAATGATAGAATAATGTAACATGCAAAATATTTTGTTGATAACTCTTCAGTTTACTCTGCAATGCCACCCATTCCTTATATAACAGCACAACAAATGTCACAAAATATATTTCCAACCATAGTTGTATTCATTTTTTGCAAAGATGTTGTGTTGATGATAGGAGTCAGACTTCTGTGTAAAACCTTCTTCATCACATGCCAAAAATTCTCAATGTGGTTCAGGTCTGGACTCTTTTGAGGCCAATCCAAGTGTGAAAATGATGTCTCATGCTCCTTAATCACTCTCTCTTAATTTGAACCTGATGAATTCTTGTATTATCATTTTGGAATTTGTCTGTGTCATCA
Organism: Sphaeramia orbicularis; assembly: GCF_902148855.1. Taxonomy (NCBI): domain Eukaryota; kingdom Metazoa; phylum Chordata; class Actinopteri; order Kurtiformes; family Apogonidae; genus Sphaeramia; species Sphaeramia orbicularis. The sequence goes on along the minus strand of NC_043977.1, from coordinate 26,176,630 downwards.
GGGAAGAAAAAAATCCATTCATTCATTCATTCTTTATCTGAACCCACTTTATCCTCTCTAGGGTCACAGGGGTCGCTTGGAGCCTATCCCAGCTAGTTATGGGCGAAGGTGGGGTACTCCCTGCACAATTTGCCGGTTCATCACAGGGCTGACACATGGAGACAAACAATCACTCTCACATTCACACCTATGGGCAATTTAGATTAACCAATGAACTTATCAGTGCATGTCTTTGGATTGTGGGAGGAAGCCAGAGTACCTGGAGAGAACCCGCACAGACACGGGAGAACATGCAAACTCCACACAAAGGTCCCACCCCCCGTCGACTGGTGCTGGAATCAAACCCAGGACCTTCTTGCTGAGAGGCACCAGTGCTATCCACTGCACTACTGTGTCGCCCAGAAAAAAAACAAAACAAAAAAACAAACAAACAAACAAACAAACAAACAAACAAACAAACAAACAAACAAACAAAAAAAGACTATAGTGGAAGAAAATCCTCTACAGTCCAAATGTGGTCATTCAGTTTATTCAGGTTCAGCTGGCCTCATTTTATGGCACACAGGGCCGGATCTACTAAGATCCCAGTTTGCGTGTACAAATTTGCTTGCACAGTCTAGAATTTTGCGTGTGGGGTGGAACTGTGGTTTGCGGGTGATTTACTCAGATTGCTTGTGCAAATTACAACAGGTGCAAAATCTTGAAGACCGCCCTATTTAAATGAGGGTTTTGCGTGTGCTACTGGAGACAATACGCTGTAAAAACTGCTGTGGGATCCACCAGCACTAATGGGAACAGTGCGCTGAGTGATCCAGACACATGGAAATGTAACGTTGAGTTGAGTGGAGTTATAGAAGGTATTGCATGACTCATTCATTCATTCATTTTTCATTTTAAAGGCGTGTGTGTGTGTGTGTGTGTGTGTGTGTGTGTGTGCGTGGTGTTGATGGGGTAGTTGGATTGAATGACTGTCACATGCACATAATACCTGATGTACCTGAATGTCGGTGCATATTTTTAATCACAATCATCAGGAGTGGAAGAGTCCCGGAAAGTGTGTGTGTGTATGTGTGTGTGTGTGTGTGTGTGTGTGTGTGTGGGGGGGGGGGGGGGGCGCATACATCTCAATTATTTTTTTCTTCCGTCACTCCAAAAATGTTCACACGAGGATGAAAAATGCGTTCTCCACATCTCGTTTCATCATTTCTTTGTCTCCTAACCACAGCCATGTGTGCACAATTACACATCCCACTCGTTTGTACCTCCTCTTGAGACGTGGTAAATTTTGACACAGTTTCCATGAGCAAAATTGCTTTCTGGTTGGATAAATCCCTTTGCGTGTCCTAAATTAATACATTTACATTTTCTCCTCCCAGCACACACACAACTGCATGTAAACACCCCATATTGCATATTCATTGTGGTAAATGTACGAACTGGATGCAGACGCACTATTTTGCACCTTTGAAAGACGCAGCCCTTATTGCGCACTGTTAGTAAATCAGTTTGTACAATTTTTTTTGTGTGTGCAGTGAGTGTGCACATGTTTTAATACTCGCAAACCTTTAGTAGATCCGGCCCATAATGTTACTGAACCTAGAACTGACCACCTGAATCCACCCCAGATCATAACACTGCCCCCACAGGCCTGTACTGTAGGCACAAGGCATGATGGGTAATCACTTCATCCGTTTCTCTTCTCACACTGATGCATCCATCACTCTGGAACAGGGTCAGTCTGGACTCATCAGATCACATGACCTTTATCCACTGAAACACAGTCCAGTCTTTGTGCTCTCTATCAAACTGATGGTGGTTTAAGAAATGAGATGCCACTCACTGCATCAGTTTAAATTAAACAACTTATTACCAGAAACATATTAATCACTGCAGTTATTATGCAACAGGTGTCAGCCTTTTTTATGGTCAGTGTATTGTGCCTATGCGTAGACGTTGTAACAATCAAATTAAAGATTCATGAAACATTTTTATTGTAAATGTTAAACTCAGCAAAACAGTTTAAAAAATAGTATAATTATATATTTTCTGGGGCAGGGAGGGGGCCTTTGTCATTTCCCAGACAGAGCTGGAGTGTGACGTATCTGACTTTGCCCAATTTGGGCGGAGAGAAAAAATTAAAAATAAATCAGCCGTATGACATACAGTACAGCACTGATCAGAAAGCTCTTCTCTTCTCCCTCCATCTCTGCTCTGCTGATGGAAACATTAGAGGAAGCCCAGCTCTGCTTTCCAGCAGTCAACAACTCCTGCAAGAAGTCAACAGGCTCTCACTTGGAGGCCGCAATGATGTACACCCTGCTCTCCCTCACCTCTGTGGTCACTCTGGTTCTGAACCTGGTGGTCGTCATCGCCATCTCCCACTTCAGGCAGAGATACACTTCTCTGCGTGGTTGATAGAATGTGTATTTTCTATGATTACACTAATGTACAGGGTTAAAAGTCAACAGTTAATGTCTCTGATAGGTACATTAGTTTATTTGAACAGTATTTGCAGATGACTAGTTTTGATATTTAGAAACAAATGTTCTTTTGAAAAAGTAATCCTTAATATTTTTGTCCTATTCACCAACACACTCCTAATATTACAGTCCTGATTACATCCTTTTTTTCTGCTTCATGAGCGTTACCTGTTTGTTCAATAATTGTTAAATACAAGTGTAATCAGCTTCATTGTATTCATTTTTGCTATGCCTGAATTGCTTCTCATTGCTTATTATATCTAAAAACTGCATTATCTTCTAAACTGCTGTTTTATAACCATGTGTTTATTCATTATATTTTCCTCTTTCAGGCAGCTCCACACCACCACCAACCTCCTCCTGCTTTCTTTGGCTGTCGCAGACTTTCTTGTGGGTTTTCTACAGATGGCACTTTGTGTCTTCCAGGATGGAAACTGTTGGCTCCTGGGTGACATTGTATGTGCTGTGATGGGCACTTTTAGCTTTTTCATCGTCAGTGTGTCAGCAGGAAACATGGTTCTCATATCAGTTGACCGCTATGTGGCTATTTGTGACCCCATGTTGTATCCTACAAAAGTCACTATGAAAAGAGTTCAGTTCAGCATTTATCTGTGTTGGATATTTTCTGCTATTCACACTTTTTGGATACTGAGAGATTTCCTCCAACAACCAGGCAGGCATAATTCATGTTATGGGGAGTGTGTGTCAATAGTCCACTATGCTGAAGGAGTTGTTGACGTTGTTGTCACTTTTTTAGCTCCTATTATTATCATCACAGTTTTATACATGAGAGTATTTGTGGTGGCTGTGTCTCAGGCTCGTGCCATGAGATCCCATGTTAAATCTGTCACACATCATCGTCCAGGAACTGTAACTGCAAAGAAATCTGAGATAAAAGCAGCCAGAACACTTGGCATTGTTGTAATAGTATTTTTTTTGTGCTATTCTCCATCCTATTTTGCAGCTGAAAGTAACTTGGTTGAGGCTGCATCTGGAGCCACTGAGATTTGGGTTTTATATTTAACTCCTGTCTAAATCCTATCATCTATGCTTTTGTTATCCGTGGTTTAGAAAATCAGTTAAACACATTCTGACACTTCAGATACTGCAGCCTGACTCCAGAGACACAAACATACTGTAGAAAGACAGCAGGTTTCCTCTGTAACTGGTACTGCTGTGTTGTAAGAGTAAGAGTTATTAATGGATGAATTTGTTGTAATGTTCTTTGAAATAAAAAGACAAAAACACAGAATTTGACTTTGGCACATTATTTCATTTATTATATTCAGGCTGTATCATACAATTTAACCTTGTTTTCATGGAAAGAACAACAAACCATTGTTATTGATGGGAAATTATTGTAATTTTCGGTCCTGAGTTTGACCCCATTGGGCCTTTGTGTTTGGTGTTTGTTCTTCTCTCCATGTCTGGATGGAACCTCTAAGTACTCCAGCTCCCTTCCACCATCCACAGACATACACCTTAACAGGTTACTGGTCAATGCAAATCTCCAAAAGAGGACCTCTTATGTTTCATGCTTGTTTGCAAAAGCCATTACATCAAACAGAAGAGTTCAGTATTGTTAGGCATCATGCAAAATCTGCATGAATGTGATGTAATAGCCCATGTTTATGTTCTACGGTCTAGGCCAGGGGTGACAAACTCATTTAGTTCAGATGTCACATACAGCCCAATGTGATCTCAAGCAGACCAGACCAGTAAAATAATAAGCACAATAACCTTTACATAATAATCCACATTTTTCACTTTATCTTAGTTTGAAAAAAGTCAAATTGCATCATGAACATATGAATAACCTGAACAACCATGTACAGCCTGAAATTTCTTGAGAAAAATAAGCAATTTCACCAATATAGTCATTTAGGTTATTATTAAAACAGCTTGCAGATCACAGTAAATTATATTATATTATTGTATTATTTTGTTAAAATTGAACTTTTTTCTCTTAAAACATTTCAGGTTGTTCATATTTGCTCAAGTTGTTCCCATTACATTGTGAAAAGACAGTTTGTAAATGTAAATATTTCATAATGTAATTTTACAACTTTGACTGTTAACATCTTCTGTGTATTTCTGCATTTTGCAAATTCATCCTGTGGGCCAGATTGGAACCTTTGGCGTTCCTGTTTTGGTCCATGAGCTGAATGTTCCTGGTCTAGGTACACCCATTAGGACCAGGACCAGCTTTGCACAGATGTAGCACACATGAATTATAAAGATATGTAAGTGCATGTGTGGATTTCTATTTAATGTGTCAACACATTATAACAGCTACATGTTGTACTATGTTCTCCTTTAGTTTCTAATCATTTCCTGAACACATGGTTTTCAATACAAATTGTCAATACAAATGGTGAACTCTTCTGGAAAAAATAAAAAATTAAAAATTAAATGATAGAATAATGTAACATGCAAAATATTTTGTTGATAACTCTTCAGTTTACTCTGCAATGCCACCCATTCCTTATATAACAGCACAACAAATGTCACAAAATATATTTCCAACCATAGTTGTATTCATTTTTTGCAAAGTTGTTGTGTTGATGATAGGAGTCAGACTTCTGTGTAAAACCTTCTTCATCACATGCCAAAAATTCTCAATGTGGTTCAGGTCTGGACTCTGTGGAGGCCGATCCAAGAGTGAAAATGATGCCTCATGCTCCTGAACCACTCTCTCTTAATTTGAGCCTGATGAATCCTTGTATTGTTATTTTGGAATTTGTCTGTGTCATCAGGGAAGAAAAAAATCCACTATTGTCCAAATGTGGTCATTCATTTTTTTCAGGTTCAGCTGGCCTCAATTTATGGACACATAATGTTACTGAACCTAGAAATGACCAACTGAATCAACCCCAGATCATAACACTGCCCCCACTGTGGAGAGAAATTTGTTTCTTTATTCATCAATCAAAAACAATGGCTTTGCAATTAAAAAGAATGGATTTGCAACCAAAGAAGAGATTTGAGAGCAAAAGACAGTAAGTGGCAATTAAAAAAAAAAAGATCAGTTTGCTTATAAATCAGTCCTCATTGCTTGTGAGTTAAAAACTTTTGCTTGAGACATCAAGAGTTTTGATTGAAAATCACTCCTCTTTGTTTGCAACTTCAAAAGTTTTACTTGCGAATTTAACTGTGCTTAATGGGCGGGGCCTACACCGATGGATGAGAGAAGAGTTTCTATTGGTGGGTTTGTCCTGGCTCCAGCGCCTGCTCCAGCTTCCTCCTTAAACCCACTTCTCCGTTGTGTTTATGTTACTGGGAAGTCAGTTGATACTCTGCGGCTCTTTGAAATTGAAATGTGTCCCATAAGTAAGAAAGAGAAATAAAGACAGAGTGACATAGGAGCCCACAGGATAGCCACAAACACAAGTGAGACGCAATCAGGTTAGCAGTTCTTCTGAATGTTTATCATTTTCCAGCACAACGTTTTCTGGTTTTCCCTACGTCGCTTCCCGGCCGGATCCGAGCTCACCTTGGACCCGGTCTGTGGTGTGCACTGACCGGGTCCATGGTGAGCCGGGACCGGGTCTGAGGTGCGCCCAGACCGGGTCTGAGGTGAGCTTGGATCTGGTCGGGAAGCGACGTAGGGAAAACCAGAAAATGTCGTGCTGGAAAATGATAATGGTTCAGAAGAACTGCTAACCTGATTGTGTCTCACTTGTGTTTGTGGTTATCCTATGGGCTCCTATGTCACTCTGTCATTATTTCTCTATCTGCACCATGGCACATGGCACTGAGCTGTGGTCCAAGTGTCCTGTGGAGCCACCCTACACCCACTGTGTCCCAACTCCTCCCTGTAACTCACTCACTCATTCTGTACTCTTCTCAGGCTGTGAATGAACAGGCTGTAGCCGACACTATTTAGTGTAATTTGTTACTTATGGGACACATTTCAATTTCAAAGAGCAGCAGACTATCAACTGACTTCCCAGTAACATAAACACAACGGAGAAGTGGGTTTCAGGCAGAAGCTGGAGCAGGCGCTGGAGCCAGGACAAACCCACCAATAGAAACTCTTCTCTCATCCATCGGCGTAGGCCCCGCCCATTAAGTGCAGTTAAATTCGCAAGCAAAACTTTTGAAGTTGCAAACAAAGAGAAGTGATTTTCAAGCAAAACTTTTGAAGTCTCAAGCAAAAGTTTTTAACTCACAAGCAAAGAGGACTGATTTATAAGCTGTGACGGCCCCGCACCTTCCGGGCACTAGGGGCGCTGTCAGTTTCTGTTGCAGATGGCGATGGCGTAATTAGTGACACCTGTGGCGGTCCAGGCCTGACTATATAAGCAGCTCGTCCGTGACGATCATTGGCTCTCTGGTTCTCGGGCTCTCTGGTCGTCTCTCTCTGGTCCGGCTCTCACTCTGGTTTGGCCTGGTCTACACGCTCTTTGTCTGCTCCGGTCTGGTCTCGGCGGTGCTGGCTCTCTGGTCTGGTCCTGCTCTGCCCTGCTCCTCCTGACTGGCGTTTTCACCACTTTGTGTGTGTTTTTGTTATTGTTAATTTACTTAATAAATCCTTGTTACTTTTTCACCACCTACGTCTCCATTCTGGTCACCACCTCAGAGCCGGGTTGTGACAAAGCAAATTGATCTTTTTTTTTTTAAATTGCCACTTACTGTCTTTTGCTCTCAGATCTCTTTTTGGTTGCAAATCTATTCTTTTTAATTGCAAAGCCATTGTTTTTGATTGATGAATAAAGAAACAAATTTCTCTCCATTCCCCACAGGCTTGTGCTTGTACTGTAGGCACAAAACATGATGGGTAATCACTTCATCCGTTTCTCTTCTCACACTGATGCATCCATCACTCTGGAACAGGGTCAGTCTGGACTCATCAGATCACATGACCTTTTTCCTTTGAAACACAGTCCAGTCTTTGTGCTCTCTATCAAACTGATGGTGGTTTAAGAAATGAGATGCCACTCACTGCATCAGTTTAAGTTACACAACTTATTACCAGAAACTTAATCACTGCAGTTATTATGCAACAGGTGTCAGCATTTTTATGGTCAGTGTATAGTGCCTGTGCGTAGATGTTGTAACAATCAAATTAAAGATTCATGAACATTTTTATTGTAAATGTTAAACTCAGCAAAACAGTTTAAAAAAAAAAAAAAAAATCATATATATTTTATGGGTGTGGGGGGGGTGAGGTGGGGCTTGGTCATTTCCCAGACAGAACTGGAGTGTGACGTATCTGACTCTGGGTGGAGAGAAAAAATTAAAAATAAATCAGCCGTATGACATACAGCACTGATCAGAAAGCTCTTCTCTTCTCCCTCCATCTCTGCTCTGCTGATGGAAACATTAGAAGAAGCCCAGCTCTGCTTTCCAGCAGTCAACAACTCCTGCAAGAAGTCAACAGGCTCTCACTTGGAGGCTGTGATGATTTACACCCTGCTCTCCCTCATCTCTGTGGTCACTGTGGTTCTGAACCTGGTGGTCATCATCTCCATCTCCCACTTCAGGCAGAGATACACTTCTCTGCGTGGTTGATAGAATGTGTATTTTCTATGATTACGCTGATGTACAGGGTTAAAAGTCAACAGTTAATGTCTCTGATAGGTACATTAGTTTATTTGAATTGTTTTTGCAGATGACTAGTTTTAATACTTAGAAACAAATGTTCTTTTGAAAAAGTAATCCTTAATATTTTTGTCCTGTTCACCAACACACTCCTAATATTACACTCCTGATTACATCCTTTTTTTCTGCTTCATGAGCGTTACCTGTTTGTTCAATAATTGTTAAATACAAGTATAATCTGCTTTATTGTATTCATTTTTACTGTGCCTGAATTGCTTCTTATTTCTTATTATGTCGAAAAACTGCATTATCTTCAAAACTGCTGTTTTATAACCATGTGTTTAATCACTATATTCTCCTCTTTCAGGCAGCTCCACACCACCACTAACTTCCTCCTCCTTTCTCTGGCTGTCGCAGACTTTCTTGTGGGTTTTCTACAGATGCCATTTAATATCTTCAAATATGGAAACTGTTGGCTCCTGGGTGAATTTGGATGTGCTGTGTATATTTTTTTTAGCTTTATCATCGTCAGTGTGTCAGTAGGAAACATGGTTCTGATATCAGTTGACCGTTATGTAGCTATTTGTGACCCCTTATTGTATCCTACAAAAGTCACTATGAAAAGAGTTCAGTTCAGCATTTATTTGTGTTGGATATTTTCAACTGTTCATGGTGTTTGGATACTGAGGGATTTCCTCCAACAACCATACAGGTATAGCTCCTGTTATGGGGAGTGTGTACTTGTAGTTAATTATGCTGGAGGAGCTGTTGACCTTGTTGCGACTTTCCTGGGCCCCATTGTTGTCATCACAGTTTTATACATGAGAGTATTTGTGGTGGCTGTGTCTCATGCTCGTGCCGTGAGATCCCACGCTGCGTCAGGCACACAGCAGATTTCAGTGACAGTAACTGCTTTGAAATCAGAAATAAAAGCAGCCAGGACTGTTGGTGTTCTTATAATTGCTTTTTTTGTGTGTTCTTTTCCATATTATTGTTTCACCATTGCAATTGCACTCAATTTAGTCGAAACTGCAACTGGAGACGGTGAGGAGTGGTTGCTATATTTTAACTCCTGTCTGAACCCAGTTGTGTATGCTTTTTGTTATCCGTGGTTCAGACGGTCTGTTAAACTCATTGTTAACCTTCAGATCCTGCAGCCTGACTCCTGTGAGATCAGCATACTGTAGAGCAGGGACTCTCAAAAGTGTGATCTGAGGACCCCTGGTGTGCTGGGAAGATGCTGCACGAGGGTTACAAAAGGTCATTTAGAATAAACACATAAGACACTGAACACCATATTTTGAAATTAAGTTTGAAATCACTGTCAAATATTAATGATTGTATTTGTATGTACACTTTAACCCATAAAGACCCAGTGGCAATTTTGCAGCAGTTTTCTCTCGATTTAATCTTTCTTAAATGATTTATCAACATTTATTACAATATTATCCTATGTGTTTTGCATTTTTTCCAGTGAAAATCATGTATTTTCCTATATTCACTGATCATGTAGATGTTCATTAAAGCACCATAGAGGGTTATTATATCACAAACAAACAAACAAAAAAAAAAAACAGCAGAAAAAGTCACTTTATCAGTATAATCTATCATGAACTGAACATAAACCAAGTGTGTCCATTCACTACCATTGATCAAAGTGACAGTGTTTCCATGTTCACTACAGAGCATCCGAACGTCCAAATGGGTCATATCTGATGACCATGAAGACATGACCAGCTACATTTTACATCAATTATTTACATGGATTGATAGAATTAGTGGATTACCAGGTATTAAACATTTTGCATCAGGAGAAGATTTTAGTCGCTGGTGATTGTTTGGATCTTTATGGGTTAAAAGTAATCAGAACTATTAAAACAAAGCAATGGGATTTCTATGTTTTGTTCTCATTTATTTGTCTATCTAAAATGGAGTGTATTACTGCAGGTGCATGCTTTTGAAATAAATAAATAAAAAAGGATGAAGAAATATATCTTTTTAATCTTGCGTGTTGATTAGAGTTGTGAGTAAACGGCCACATAAGTACAGTGGGTCAGAGGGGCAACTGCCCCAAAAATTATCCACTGTAAGAAAAAAAGGAGTTTGTGACTTATTTAAAAAGAAGTATCTGAAAAATAAATGTATGTCTTGAATAAAAATACACTTGCATGAAAAAAACTATCACCTAAAAAAAACCCTTTTAATAAAAAAATAATTTCTACAAAGAAATAAAATAAGCTTGTATATTTTTTAAGATAAAATATTCTCCACAAATAAAATAGACTTCTACAAACAAGTGTCTCAAAATAAAATTGAGCAACATCAAAAATTATACATTTATATAAAAAAAAGACTGTTTGAAAATATAAAACTTCATATGTATGTAACCCCTTTTTAGTGCATTACTTACAATGGGGTCACACTCAAACACACAGGATCCTGGGTTTCCAGTTGGTGATGGTGAATTTACTGGTTTTCCTGTCTACCTTTAAAGTTAGGGAATTTTTCTTTGCACTTAGAACAGTAGGTCTATGATTTAAATAAACTTGCGCATCAGCTACTGTATGCTGACATACACTATGTAAATCTTAAATTATATGTAACAAACAAAAAAGAAACAATAAATGCAGTTCCACTTGTCTGATGAAATGTGACAAATAGGTGACCTTTATTCTATCTTTTTGTCTACATGAAATAGCAGAGAATGTATGAAATAAAATTTGTGTGTGGGTGTTTATGCGTGTGTAAAATGTATGTAAGTGTGCTAATATGGAATGGGGTAAACTTGGTAAGACCCTGTTACCTCTGACACAGTTATAACAATAATGCAGAATATCCCCCAAACCCCGGTAACCACAAACACTGTAACCTGGCCTGATGCAACCCCAAAACCAGACAAAACAGTACACCTAACAATATACATTTACCATTTAAACCTGCACTAAATACTATTTCTGCGCCAAATGCACTCGAATGTACAGTCTTATAACACTAGTTCACTCAGTCTTAGAAGAGCAAGCTCGCAAAAAAACAAAACAAAAACTTTGGGGCCCATTACGTTGGTGCACATAAAAAAAAAAAGAGAGAAAAAATATAGTAATCCACAAAGCAACTTTGAATGAAGAAGGAAATCCGACGTAGGAATAACTAGAAGCACTTGGAGAGCACAGACCTCCACCGTGGCAGATAAGTGCCCGGGATTTGGATGAAAATTTCAGGAAATGTTGATACTGGCACAAGGAACAAATGATTAAATTTGGTGTAGATGGGGGATGGGGGGGCCACGGGGGCCCACTGATCTGCCTTAGCGGAGGTCTGCGCTCTACGACTGCTTTTCTAGAAAAGACAACGCAGACCTCCGCCAAGGCAGATCAGTGGGCCCCCGTGGCCCCCCCATCCCCCATCACCACCAAAATTTAATCATTTGTTACTTGTGCCAGTATCAACATTTCCTGAAATTTTCATCCAAATCCATCCATAACTTTTTGAGTTATCTTGCACACAAACAGACAGACAGACAGACAGACAATGGCAACAAAAACATGACCTCCCCGGCGGAGGTAATGACGTTCACTCAAACTGTTACAGTGGTCTATGAATGAAACGGCCCTTTGGCTTCAAGCCAAATACTCATGAACAGTCCAGGATGCCTAGTGAACAGACGATGTACCAGACTTTCTCCATTACAGTTCAGGATGCCTAGCTTTTGAAAAGCGAGTCTTTCCTCCAAAATGACTTAGCTAGCTTTGTCAAAGTTTGTGCACTCAGTTTACGGTCTTATTAGAGAAAACTCAAAACTGAAGTCAGCTGGCCTTTACCATAGGCTACAGCACTCAGTAATACACAGTCAGACGAAAAAAAGGTCCGGCTCCTTCAACTCTCAGTTCGCCATCCTTTCTCGTCGTAGCCAAAACGCAGTCCTTTTCTTCCTCTCTCTTTCCGGTCACTGCCAGGTACATTCCTCTGTCCCAGATTCTAATTGGCCCAATCCACAACATTACCTCTAAACTGACACAGGATTGGCTACAGCGTAGACATTTCAGTGGGAAAGGACCCATTGCATCATGGTACTTGCATCCCCTTCAATAAACACATGTAATTAACACAGTCTCTATTATAAAAAGATTTGTAAAAACCTTAGTGAAAAAACTGGATTCATATAAAAAATAAATAAATAAATAAATAAATAAAAAGGGCCTTACATATAATATTGAAATGATGTGGGACGCATTTAACGTGATGATGTTTGGAAACTGATAAGCAGAATCTATAAGCAAGCACACAAACAATTCCAAGGAACAGCGTTACAGGGAACTGGTTCTCTACAAGAGCCAGTTCTCGAATTCCATCCCTAGCCATAGCATTTTTTGTAATGGTGAAAAAGCCACATCTTTCACTCCAAGGTAAGACATTAGCTAACACACTCCCTGATAACAATGACAGCCAGAGTCCTGCACGGGTCCAGTTTTCCAAACCCACACCCTTCTGTACCCCCAAGGCTGGTATAAGCGGATGCTACCTGCATTAGTTCATAAGACCGGGGCTACCCGCATTTTTTTTATGTCCAATTTGCATCCGCCCTCACCTGCGCACGTTAGACCTGCAACCCAAACACATTGTCTGCACAGTAACTCATTTTCAAGGGCTTTATTTTTGGCTAAAACACATGCCATCAATAAATGTCTAATATGTGCTGCTCAGTGACGTCTGTGGGTGGATGTAAACAGAGGTGAAGCTCACTTCACAGTAAAACAAACCGGCTGTGGATCAGCTACGGTGAAATTAGATCATCATCATTGAATGTCCTGCTAATTATTTTCATCTGTGAATTTTCTTTTATTTTTTCACTTCCTTGCCTGCGACTTGCCTGCATTTTGTTTAATGTTACCTGTGCCTGTACCTGCAAAAATTCTTCTTTTTTTTTATTACCCATCCCTGCATGTTTTTGCGGGTTACCCATCAAGTACACGACCTGGTGCAGGACTCTGATGGCAGCGATGTCAGATGACGCAAACCACTAACAACAACATTAAGTATTACCACATGGCTATCTGAGCTAAGCAACTGGATTGTGTCCAAACAGTACCTGCAGCTAGCCACCATATTAACCGCTCACAGCACCTCATTTTTAATAAAACTAGCCATTCATTGATTCATTTTATGAACCACTAAATTCTTGTGTGGGTCAAGGGTTGTTGGAGCCAATCCTAGCTATTGATGGGTGCGTACATATGTAGACAAATACCCAGTCAGTCTCACATTCACACCTACAGGTGACTTAGATTGACCAGTTAAACTGAAGTACCCCAAGAGACATTTGGAGAACATGTAAATTTGACAAAGAGAACGCCCACACCAGTCAGCACTGGAACTGGACCCAGGACAGTGCTAACTACTGACCCTCCAAGGTGCCCCCATTTCATTCATTTCATATATATATATATATATATATATATATATATATATATATATATATATATATATATATATATATACTGTCTATATAGGTCTAAAAGATCAAACATATACATATTTCACTTCATTTACGCATGTATTTCAATTCATTTATTAGAATTTATGTATTGTATGTATTAACTTTTCTACAAAAGGTTCTGGATCAGCCCAAATAAAAGGGCCGAGGTCCAGTTCAAGCCACTGTAAATTAAACACAAGTATAATGATGTTACACTAAAAGCCTGAATAATTTAAAAATGTAAATATTATGTGAGGATATTTCCATCATGTGAAATAGAAAATGAATCTACTAGTCTCTGACTGTGTTCCACTGTCAGGCTACACAACTGGGATTGAGTTTTGTAGATGTCATGTGACGTATCTGAGAGTGAAGACGAAGATAAATGAAGGGACGTATTCTCTTTCCTTCATACTCTGACGATGGAAGCCGAGCTCTGCTTTCCATCATTAAACAACTCCTGTTGGAAGACGAGCCGCTCTCAGTTGGAGGCCACAATCGTCTACACCCTCCTCTCCCTCATCACTCTGCTCACTGTGGTTCTGAACCTACTCGTCATCATCGCAATCTCCCATTTCAGGCAGAGACACATATATTTGCATTGTTTCTACAACATGTATTTGTTAAAAACAATATTGAAATTAAAGAAAAAGTAACCCTACATGTTCCAGCAGTTATGGTGTCTGATGGGAACAGTAGATGTTTATGTAGACAATATTAAGATGTCCAGTTTCAACAATCAGTTTGCTTCATATAAAATATTATTAATATTTCTTTCTTCCATAAGATACACTTTTTAATGTTACATTTACAGGAATACATTGTTTTGGTGTGTATCTCCATTTCAACCATTGATTATTTATTAGTGCCTCAATCCCAGTGCCAGTATTACTACTTGTGAAAACACTTTTCTTTCTATACAGGCTGTTTTATAACGGTGTGTTTTACATGTATGTTCTTTCATTCCAGGCAGCTCCACACCACCACCAACCTCCTCCTCCTCTCCATGGCCATCGCAGACTTCCTTGTTGGTTTTCTACAGATGCCATTCCAGATCTTCCAGTACCAGGGCTGCTGGTATCTGGGTGACTTCATATGTGCTGTGAATTATTTTTGCAGTTTTCTTGTCGTCAGTGTGTCAGTCGGATGCATGGTTCTCATTTCAATTGACCGCTATGTGGCTATTTGTGACCCCTTATTGTATCCTACAAAAGTCACCATGAAAAGAGTTCAGATCTGCATTTATTTGTGTTGGATATTTTCTTTTGTTCATTCCTTTTGGATACTGAGAGATTTAGTTGAAAAACCAGACAGGTATAATTCCTGTTATGGCGAGTGTTTACTTGTAGTTAATTATGCTGAAGGAGTTGTTGATCTTTTCGCAACTTTCCTGGGCCCCATTGTTGTCATCACATTTTTGTACATGAGAGTATTTGTGGTGGCTGTGTCTCATGCTCGTGCCATGAGATCCCATGTTGCATCAGTCACACAGCAGATTTCAGTGACAGTAACTACTCTGAAATCTGAGATAAAAGCAGCCAGGACTGTTGGTGTTCTTATAATTGCTTTTCTTTTGTGTTCTTGTCCGTATTATTGTTTCACCGTTGCAGCTGACAGTAACTTATTTGGACCTTCATCTGCAGATGCTGAGGTCTGGCTGATATATTTTAACTCGTGTCTGAACCCTATCATCTATGCTTTTTGTTATCCGTGGTTCAGACGGTCTGTTAAACTCATTGTTACATTAAAAATACTGCAGCCTGACTCCTGTGAGGCCAACATACTGTAAAGAAGGGATTCTGTGGCCCCTTGGTGTGCAGAGAAGGTACTGCAAGTAGAATGCAAAAGGTATTTTACAATGCACACAAAAAGGATTTATGATTAAATATTTATTAGTTGACATAAGTAGACTTAAAACAAAGCCAACTGATTTCAAGCTTGCTTTGTTTTTTATTTATTTGTCCTATTTTTGGACCTATAATTTATTCGTTAGTGGGATTCGGCTCATTATTGCCATAGGTCCAGGTGACATAGAACTATTCTATGCATGATATAAATTATTAGGGGGGATACTTGAACTTAGTCTTGCTTGTTGATCAAAATCAGCATCATTAAGTCTGGGAACGGTTGTTGAGCTAAACTTTGCATAGTGCTTTTTTTTTTGTTTGTTTGTTTTTTTTATCACTCTTTAAACACATGTTAAATCACACTTGATATCATGAATCTTTCATACCTTATAATTCACATTCTTCTAAATCATGGTTTTTGTCACAATACCTGAAAAATTAAAAGGAAGACTCGCATTAAATAAAAACTCTAAGGTCCTGAAATATAAAACATTAAGCTATAATTGTACTTGTAAAACTTACTAAAATTGAAGTAAAATGCATTCATTCATTCATCTGAACCCGCTTTATCCTCTCTAGGGTTGTGGGGGGTGCTAGAGCCTTGACATCAAAACAAATCAAATCAAATATAAAACTGTAATAATAACACTGACTCACAGGCTTCACATTATCCCTTACCTAACTGTGTTTTAACCCGTATATCAACACCATTTAGGATTTTATTATGGATGTATTACAACTTGAACGTCAAGGCCTCTGTGTGTGTATATCAGGCCATTTGACTGATTTGTGGTTCCTAACTTCAAAAAACAAACTTCAACAAACAAAAACCCACTCTGGTTTTGGTATTTTAAAAAATTAATTAATAAATAAGTAAATATAAGTGTTACAGCCAACTCAAATTAAACAGACTCATTATTCACAGGAATCCAACATATCCATTCAGCCACAATACTGTTGAGGTTACACAGACTGGAGTTATTACCTCCGCCAAGGAGGTTATGTTTTTGCCAGTGTTGGTTTGTCTGTCTGTCTGTTTGCAAGATAACTCAAAAAGTTATGGACAGATTTGGATGAAAATTTCAGGAAATGTTGATATTGGCATAAGGAACAAATGATTAAATTTTGGTGGTGATTGGGGTGGGTGGGTGTGTGGGGGGGTTAGGGGCACTGATCTGCCTTGGCGGAGGTCTGAGCTTTTCTAGTGCTTTTCTAGTTCTGAATATAAAATGACACACTCTGATTCCATGATGCATCTTGTAGTAAATAAAACGTTCCCTCCGTCACATGTGTTGACCAATCACAACAGCATAGCAAAACAAAACAACACAACACAGATCAAAGCTCTTGATGATCCAATCGAGCACTGTCATGGATCTATTATTTCTCTTAAAGGTAGGTAGGAGATGTTTTCCTGGAGCTTTTTTTTTTTACTATATTGCTTAAAATCCCCTTCACACCCCAATTACAATCAATTAATTAAATGCTCTAACAAAAAAATTCACAAATGTAGTCACCTGTGGAAAGGACAGGACTGAAAAACACCATCCAATCATTTTAACTGGCTCATTGAAATGATTGAATGGTGATATGTCTATCACATTCATCTGCCATTTGTCCCTCCCCCCTCCCTCGTCTGCGAGTACAATCCGGCACTCTGGAGGCGTGGCTTCGAGGAAAAGTCTGAAGAAAAGGGTTTGGACTTTTGAATTGTGTATTTTCAAAATATAGCTTGCTCAAACCGTTTTTCCAGGATCTCCTACCCTACCTTTAACACATCCATGACTTTTAACAGTATAAATGAAGGGGGCAGAGTCACAGTCACGTCATCCATTAGTTTTCCACTTGGAACATATTTATAACATGTTGGGAAATAGGAGACGTGCCCCCCGAAGTACAAAGGAGGATAACATGACCTCCCAAAAAAATGTACATCTGTCTTATACCCTCTGTCCGATGGAGGCAGCATGGATTGAAAGGTAGTAAGCACATGTAATAGGACATTACATAGGGATAGTCTGTGACATCATGTCGCCACCTACTAGTTTTTGGACATTTGTTATGAAGCCAGGATTTTGCTTTTCGGCTATTACCATGTTGACTCTATGGAGTCATTACAACCATGTTTAGACAAAAGGGCTGAGCTTACAGATTGTCTGTCAGGAAAAATACTGTTTTATTCAATAAAGTGAAGGTCTAAACACCCAAATTGGCAGACAAGTGGGCTGTCAATCACACCTGTCAATCACAGCTTAACACAGCAGACATCAATATCACCAACTTGCCCTAAAATGTTATTAACAGGTATTATTTAGAGATGGACTGCCAGTGCATTTAGTACAGTGGCGGCTGCTCGTCTTTCAGAGAGGGGAAGCTCATTGTCGGCTTACATAAAAAAAAACCCCAAAAAAACAGTCAAGTTATTTAAACATAAATTCAGCCCTCTGTTCCTTTTTAAGAAAATGGTCGTATCGTACCAAGTAAACAAGAAAACGTTGAAATTGTGTTAAATTGAGACAAGGAAGTCCAATGAGTGTGTTTTATTTACAGTGCAAGAAATGAACAAGTAATTTCGTAGTGGTTTCTCTCTTGATTTCACAGCAGAATGCGCGACGGTATTAAACTGAACTGTGTCAGTGAAGGAGTAGATCTCAAAATAGCTGTCAATCAAACGGGATTCAGCCTTTCGACTGATCCTCCTATCAGCACGTGGAAGCCCAGCGTCCAGCCCAGCTGAGCTCCGCCCACAGCTCCATTCACCCCTAGAGCCACCCGGCGTCAGGGAGCGGGACAACTTTGTGGCATTTATCCAATTACCGTCCAGTTTTGAGGCAATGAAAAAAACTGTTCCACTCAGTCCCATTGAAGTGCATGGACGCTGAGCGTCTACAGGCAAATGCACTGAGCAGAGATCGTATGAGAAAACAGCGCAATGGGAATGTATGAGAAATGAACAACATCGAGTCTGTTGATTTGTGATAAAGCTGATTCTGAACGAACTCGTCCTTGAGATGAACGTGTTCTAACACATTTGTAGTCAATGAAATGTCAACACAACCGTACATATTTAACCATTTAATTTTCGTAATTTTAGGGGAAGCTGAGCTTCCCTTGTAGTCTGTGAGAAATTGCCACTGATTTAGTAGCTAGGCTAAATACAACAAAAGAGACGAAAAAACCCATCGAAAAAAATCCACCTTTAACCCAAACCTGCGGCACAAAATCAGCTATTTTCTATGAACAAATATGAAAATAAGCCTCATCGCAAAAATCAACTAATTCAAAAAAGATCATTGTAATCGGCTGAAAGCTGCAGGGTCAAAATATAATTGAGGGACTTTTTGAGTTCCCTTTACAAAGTAACATATGACAGGTATAGCTCACACTTTTACTCTTTTCAGGCCTAAAATCAACATAACCATAACACCACATGACATTTTAACAGAAAGATTCTTCTAAATATCATATATACAATTCAGTAAAATTGAAATTGAAAGTTATTTATAAAGATATTGTAGTAACACTGTTGATGTAAGAGTGCAATAAATACACACTCAACTCACACAGTTCTTTATATTAAATAACTAAGACAGAGGAGAAAACCTACCTTGGAGTCTTGCCAGTGTTTTCTTCAGGAGGAAAGGACATCATGTGGAGTAGGTCATGTGATTTGGAGGTGTTTTTGGACTGGGTAACTTAGTTGAAAATGATTTTTCAGACAAAGATACAATTTGTTATTTTCCATTTTTCCATTTCCATTTTTTATATTTTGCCAAAAAACAAATATCTGTCATGATTATCTAAACTTAATAAAATGGACACAATCAAAACAATTTTTGAATAAGCTCATTTTATTATTGTTTAACTAACCAGAAGGTGGTTGTTATTAAATTTGGACATTTTTTTAGTTGACATTTTAGTATATCTAGTCATTCATTAATTATTTATTAATTATTTATCAATAATTGATTGTTTCCAAAATTAAATAAGATGTGATCATAGTGAACATAAAAAACATCATTATTTTTTATCTTTGTAATAAAATGTATGCAAGATATATCCCATGGACTTCATAAGTCCCTCAATTATATATTGATGCTGCTCTAACTGAGCACAGACTCACATTTGAGACACTGCCTCACAAATGTCCACAGCCTCTTTTAGAGCCCACAGACACTGTGACATATGTGCATCATGTAAATACCAAATAGAACACCAGTACAAATATTGTTGCAAAATCAGACATGAATAAAACACATTTCAGACTTTCCTTTATTCCATTAACAGCTGGGGCCTATTCTGATAGATGTTGCCGTTGATAGTTTCACATGAAAACTACAGGAGCATGAACACTGGTGTGAATGTTAAGCTCATGTGCATGTCTCTGCTCATTGAAGACACATAGTCTGAGGGTATTTTCTAGAGAAACACCTTGCAGTAGTACGAGAAGGAGGTAGTAGTACTAGCCAGTAGTAGTAGAAGGCAGCAGCAACAGCAGTGGTAGTTGTATTAATCAGTCCCTCCAGGATTTTGCAGGATTTTTTTTTTTTATTATTGCGGCCTGAAATGTCTGATTTTGCGGCAGCTTTTCCAAAAAATTATTAAAGTCACAGGAACATGGGCATTTGCAAATTACCCAGAACAGTCTTTTTTGAGTTTTTAGCCTTGACTTTAAACAAAACAGTTTTTTTTTCATTCATTCATTTATTTGTTTTGAACAGCCAATCAGAGTGTAGCGTCACAGAATGCCAGCCAATGAGAGCGGAGCGTCACAGAACATCAGCCAATGAGAGTGCAGCATCACAGAACATCAGCCAAGGAGAGTGGAGCGTCAGACAACATCAGCCAATGAGAACGCAGTGTCATGGAACGCCAGCCAATGAGAGCGTAGCGTCACAGAACGTCAGCCAATGAGAGCGCAGTGTCACAAAATGTCAGCCAATGAGAACGCAGCATCACAGAACGTCAGCCAATGAGACCGCAGCATCACAGAACGTCAACCAATCAGTGTGCAGCATCACAGAACGCCAGCCAATGAGAGCGCAGCGTCAAAGAACGTCAACCAATCAGAGCACAGCGTCACAGAACTTCAGCCAATCAGAGTTGAGCGTCACAGATCGTCAGCCAATGAGAGCGCAGTGTCACAAAACGTCAGCCAATCAGAGTTGAGCGTCATACAATGTCAGCCAATGAGAGCGCAGCGTCACGGAATGCCAGCCAATGAGAGAGCAGCGTCACAGAACGACAGCCAATGAGAGCGCAGCGTCACAGAACGCCAGCCAATGAGAGCGCAGCGTCACAGAACGTCAACCAATCAGACTGCAGTGTCACAGAATGTCAGCCAATGAGAGCACACCGTCATGGAACGCCAGCCAATGAGAGTGCAGCGTCACAGAATGCCAGCCAATAAGAACGCGTTGTCACAGAGTGTCAGCCAATGAGAGCGTAGCATCACAGAACACCAGCCAATGAGAACGCAGCGTCACAGAACGCCAGCCAATGAGAGCGTAGTGTCACAGAACGTCAGCCAATGAGAGTGGAGCATCAGGCAACATCAGCCAATGAGAGCGTAGCATCACAGAACACCAGCCAATCACAGCGCAGCATCACAGAACACCAGCCAATGAGAGTGGAGCGTCATCGAACGTCAGCCAATGAGAGTGTACTGTCACGGAACACCAGCCAATGAGAGCGCAGCATCACGGAACGTATGCCAATGAGAGCACAGCGTCACAGAACATCAGCCATTGAAAGCACAGCATCACAGAACATCAACCAATTAGTGTGCAGTGTCACAGAATGCCAGCCAATGAGAACGTAGTGTCACTGACTGTCAGCCAATGAGAGCGCAGCATCACAGAACGCCAGCCAATGAGAGCGCAGTGTCACAAAACGTCAGCCAATCAGACTGGAGCGTCACAGAATGCCAGCCAATGAGAACGTAGCGTCACAGAACGACAGCCAATCAGAGTGGAGCGTCACAGAACATCAGTCAATGAGAGCGCAGTGTCACAGAACATCAGCCAATGAGAGCGCAGCGTCACGGAACGCCAGCCAATGAGAGTGCAGCGTCATAGAACATCAGCCAATGAGAGTGCAGCGTCACGGAACGTATGCCAATGAGAGCGCAGCGTCACAGAACGCCAGCCAATGAGAGCGCAGCGTCACAGAACATCAACCAATCAGTGTGCAGCATCACAGAACTCCAGCCAATGAGAACGTAGCGTCACTGACTGTCAGCCAATGAGAGCTCAGCATCACAGAACGCCAGCCAATGAGAGCGCAGTGTCACAAAACGTCAGCCAATCAGACTGGAGCGTCACAGAATGCCAGCCAATGAGAACGTAGCGTCACAGAACGACAGCCAATCAGAGTGGAGCGTCACAGAACATCAGTCAATGAGAGCGCAGCGTCACAGAACATCAGCCAATGAGAGTGCAGCGTCACGGAACGCCAGGCAATGAGAGTGCAGCGTCACAGAACATCAGTCAATGAGAGTGCAGCGTCACGGAACGTATGCCAATGAGAGCGCAGCGTCACAGAACGCCAGCCAATGAGAGCGCAGCATCACAGAACATCAACCAATCAGTGTGCAGTATCACAGAACTCCAGCCAATGAGAACGTAGCGTCACTGAACATCAGCCAATGAGAGCGCAGCGTCACAGAACGTCACTCAGTGAGAGCACAGGGTCACACAACCTGAGAGCCTGATCCTCAGTTTTTCTCTTTCCTGTTGTGCTGTTACACAGTTATAGCAAACATTTTTTGTAATAAATAACTTATAAAATATTATTATTATTATTATAATTATTATATTATTATTATTAAATATATACAAATGCAATGTAGAACAACATCACTTTCATCCAAATCATCCAAAAAATATTTTGTTTGTAGGTGTTGTAGGGAAAACCTTAAACGTTGATACTCCAGGCTAAACTCTGTCCTGAATAAGGGCATAATTAAAAAATCCACTTTACTGCAGTACGAATGTTGATATTGAACAGTATGAATGAATCCAAACACACATCAAACCAACCCTGACTAATTACAGCACCATGTTTGGGTCTGGATTGGCTGATAAACCCAGCGCTGGAGTATGACGTACATGACGTTGGGCGGAGAGAGAAGATAAAAGAAATCTGCTGCATGAAACACAGCTTTATTCAGAGAGGTCCTCGAAAAATTATCCCCTCATCCTCCCCCTTTTTTTCTCTGATGATGGAAACCTTAGAGGAAGTTGAGCTCTGTTTTCCATCATCCAACACCTCCTGCAGGAAGACGAGTCGCTCACACTTGGAGGCTACTATCATCTACACCCTCCTGTCCTCCATCACTCTGGTCACTGTGGTTCTGAACCTGCTGGTCATCATCGCTATCTCCCATTTCAGGCACTGACTTATTTACATGTTTATACCATGTGTGTTTTAGTTGGACAGTGGTTAAAATAAGCTGTTTTCACAACCACATCTGCCTTAATATGATTACATTATCTCATGAATACAGTGATTTTTTATATTTTATTGCTTACCTATCATGCAATCTATCATATTGCACTAATGTTTTTTTACGGTATATGACAATTTCTCCTCCCTAACATTACAACGTCACCTCTTTTCCTTTCATACCTGCTGTTGCATGTCTTTTACATGTATGTTCTTTCATTCCAGGCAGCTCCACACCACCACCAACCTCCTCCTCCTCTCCATGGCTGTCGCAGACTTCCTCGTTGGTTTTCTACAGATGCCATTTCATATCTTCCAGTACCAGGGCTGCTGGTACCTGGGTGACTTTATATGTGCCGTGAATAACTTTTCTAGTTTTCTTGTCGTCAGTGTGTCAGTCGGGTGCATGGTTCTCATTTCAATTGACCGCTATGTGGCTATTTGTGACCCCTTATTGTATCCTACAAAAGTCACCATGAAAAGAGTTCAGTTGAGCATTTATTTATGTTGGATATTTTCAACTGTTCATGCTGTTTGGATACTGAGGGATTTCCTCCAACAACCAGACAGGTATAATTCCTGTCATGGGGAATGTGTACTTGTAGTTAATTATGCTGAAGGAGTTGTCGACCTTGTTGCGACTTTCCTGGGCCCTATTGTTGTCATCACATTTTTGTACATGAGAGTATTTGTGGTGGCTGTGTCTCATGCTCGTGCCATGAGATCCCATATTGCATCAGTCACACAGCAGATTTCAGTGGCGGTAACTGCTTTGAAATCAGAAATAAAAGCAGCCAGGACTGTTGGTGTTCTTATAATTGCTTTTCTTTTGTGTTCTTGTCCGTATTATTGTTTCACCGTTGCAGCTGAAAGCAA
This sequence comes from Sphaeramia orbicularis, assembly GCF_902148855.1. Taxonomy (NCBI): domain Eukaryota; kingdom Metazoa; phylum Chordata; class Actinopteri; order Kurtiformes; family Apogonidae; genus Sphaeramia; species Sphaeramia orbicularis. Next base: position 26,152,964 of record NC_043977.1, on the reverse strand, counting down.
TTTATTTGGACCTTCATCTGCAGACGCTGAGCTGTGGTTGCTATATTTTAACTCCTGTCTGAACCCAGTTGTGTATGCTTTTTGTTATCCGTGGTTCAGACGGTCTGTTAAACTCATTGTTAACCTTCAGATCCTGCAGCCTGACTCCTGTGAGATCAGCATATTGTAGAGCAGGGACTCTCAGAAGTGTGATCTGAGGACCCCTGGTGTGCTGGGAAGATGCTGTAAGAGGGTTACAAAAGGTCATTTAGAATAAACACAGAAGACACATAAGATACTGAACACCATATTTTGAAATTAAGTTTGAAATCACTGTAAAATACCTACCCCGCCCCCCGAAGAGGTGGCAAGGGGTATTGTTTTAGGTCCGTTTTGTTTGTTTTTTTAACACTAACAGCAAAACTATTGGTTGACTTCATACCTAATTGGGTTAATAGATTGGCAGTGACACAGAATAGATCTGATTACTTTTTGGGAAAAGCAGGTCAAAGTTCCAATTTTTAATGAATTTAAATTTTTGTTTTTTTCTCCATTTACTTATAATAGGGAAATTTCAAATGTCTATAAACACATCAATTTTTAAGATTCAAGATTCACTTTATTGTCATTCAAACACAATACCAACGTGGATACAGCGCAGAACGAAATGAAGGGCGTTAGATTAAAACCACAATATGAATATAAATATATTTATATTGGGTGTTTTAATTTTCTTCAAACTTGGCACATATATAGAGGCAGTTGATCTGCTGATAGATTGATTGATCAGCACACGCATAGACATGATGACATCCGCTGGATCGATGACAAAATTGGCTACAATACACATCTTTGAGAACTTAGAAAAGCGCTATATAAAACCGATGTATTATTATTGTTATTATTATTATTACAATTTGTGTGAGGGGTGGAGTTTGTTGTGTCTGGCACCACTTGTTATGATTATATTTATATGTACACTTTAAAAATAATCAGAGCTATTTAAACAAAACAATGGGATTTGTATGTTTTGTTCTCTTATTTATCTGTGTATTACTGCAGGTGCATGCTTACATAGTATTTTACTGTTATAAAATACATTAAAAAAAAAACAATAGATGAAGAAATACAGCTTAATCTTGTGTGTTTAGAATTGTAAGAAAACGGCCACATTAGCCACAACAAACTGCCAAATCCAGTCAACTTGTAGACTATATTCTTGACACAAACTAGTAATAATGGGCTCTATGCACAACCCCAGTACTTCCTGAACTTCAGGTGGCTCCTTTATTTCCTGTCTTTCATTATTGGACACACTGATTAGTCCAGGTGTGCCTAATTAATCAGTTGTCCCAAGTAGCAGACACACCTGGATTAATCAGTGTGTCCAATAATGAAAGACAGGAAATAAAGGAGCCACCTGAAGTTCAGGAAGTACTGGGGTTGTGCACAGAGCCCATTGTGTTTATTTATCCACTACTGCTGAGATCTGTTAGTTTGTGTTGTGTGACTTCGAGAGAAACTGTAATGTCCATCAGCTTTATTAACAACACTCACATAACAGGCCTAAGAAGGTAAACACCAGCCTGTGGCGTCAGATCTACTGAGGTCTTCAGTATGATCAAGCCTGTTGTTAAAAACACTCATTCTAACACAAAATACTCACATTAGGGCAGACTCTAAGTGACTGTTTTATAGTGATGTACTGATTTGTCCCTTTGTTTCTGAACTAAATTAATTCCAGAAACAAGAAAGTCAAAAGAATACTGAGAAAACATGTTTGGGAAGTTTTCTTCTTCTAAGAAGTTAAAGGCAAAATATGTAACATTTCTCATTTGTCTTGTTTGGACCAATAGCCTCAACTGAGCAAAAGACTGAATAAGGAAGAAATGAATCTATTATAACATCCTTTCCTGCCATTTCCACACCAATTATATTTCAGAAATACAAATGAACATACCCTGATCTTCATGAAAACTATATGGATGCTGTAAAAAGAATATGCAAATATAAAATACACAAAGCACAAGCTTCATAGTCTTGATATATCAGTTATTTAGGATTGTTTAAAACTGTTTTTTAGTGGGGGTATCTGGGACCACCACACATAAGGGGGAGGGGGGCAGGGGGTTGTCCGAAATAAAAGAGCTTTTGGCCCAATTTTTTATTTACTTAAGACAAACCTGATTAATCCTGGGTTCGATTCCAACACCAGTCGACAGGGGGTGGGACCTTTCTGTGTGGAGTTTGCATGTTCTCCCCGTGTCTGCGTGGGTTCTCTCCGGGTACTCCGGCTTCCTCCCACCATCCAAAGACATGCACTAATAGGTTAATTGGTTAATCTAAATTGCCCATAGGTGTGAATGTGAGAGTGATAGTTTGTCTCTATATGTCAGCCCTGCGATGAACTGGCGACTTGTCCAGGGTGTACCCCGCCTTCGCCCCTATGTAGCTGGGATAGGCTCCAAGCGACCCCCGTGACCCTAGTGAGGATAAAGTGGGTTCAGAAAATGAATGAATGAATGAATGAAACCTGATTAAGTAAAGAGATGGAAACATTTTTGCAACAGTGCAATTCTAAATATTGTCCAGCAGATGCCAGTGTTGTATACATAGTAACAGTCTGAAGCAAACAAGCCTTTTCAGTTTAGACCTATTTTTCACAAGGCACATTCCCTACACACCATGATGTGAGATGTTTCAGATATCAGCCATGGTCCTGTGAATATGGACCACACAGGCAAGAATGTGTTTATGTAGTTTAATATTACCAACACTATGACTTCTTTCACTACCATCTTCCTCTGACTCTCAGCTGTCTTCATCCAAAGCAGCTCAGCTACAATCCCTGTTAATGCCACTAGATGTCAGCATCTACTTTAATGTATCTGATAAGTGCTGAATGCAGCCACACTTACACATGTATTCATCCCAGAATAATCCACTGACTTTAGAGGTGAGAAAGTAAACAACCTACTATATGCAATTTAAACATTTTATGAATTTGTATCTGAAAAGCATTATTCATGAAACTCAGATTAATCTATTATCTATTTTGTCATTTATAATTACATACCAGAATACCTATAAAACAACTGTTAGAACAAAGACACATGTTTTTATAAAACTTTGACTAAAAATTGAAACAACCATCAGAAATATGAAACTGGGAGTACAATGTAAAACATTTTGTCATATGTCATAAAAGATGCATTGTTAAAAAGCACCAATAAAAAAAAAAAAAAAAAAACCCACATATGTTGTGTAACATAGAAGAGTCTGCTTGTGTGATACCCAAGAACAACTGCAGGAAGTCACTGAAAATATTCATTTTGAAAGTGAAAAGCCAAAATTCTTCTCTCCTTTTCCTCTCATAAAGAAGGCATTAACAACTACAACCATGTCACAAAAATGTGCCATGACAAACAGACATAGAACAAACCTGAGAGCAGTACAGTGATGAGGAAGACCATTTATCCAGAATGTCTGTATGTAATCTGCTGTCACTCTGGCCTGTCTGTTGTTAGGCCATGCGCTCAGCTGCTACTATGCTGATTACTCTGTATCCAATATATTTGTGTATTGTGTCCTTAAGTCCAAAAACTACATTCAACACACTTTCCATGTGACCACAAAGAAAGTAAAGTTCTAATTCCTGCACAAATGAAGACAGAGGTCACTACAGTCTACTCTCATTAAACCGCCCGCCGTTATACCGCCATTTTCACTCACCGCCGACCAAAACCATTGCACAAAAATCCCCAATGCATTATTCCATTAGCTACCGCCATTTCCGCCTATCGCCATCCGCCAGCCCAGTTTCATGCACAAACAACACTTATACCATTGATTTCCCGACCGTTATACCGCCAGCGTGATTGCCATCGAGTACACATAAATTTTAACAATGCACTGAAACAAACGCGCCAGACGCTGATCGCGACAAGCTACGAGTAGGTCTACGGAACGGCCACCGTTCATTTATCGCAGAACACTCAGTAGGTCAGGATGTCGGGAAGAGGACGTGGGATTAAGCCAAAGCCTCAAGATGATGGGGTGTCATTTCCCGACACGGTATAATAATGCTTAAAATGTTTCCCCACTTTAAATGATCCCTTACAACATAACAGAATCAAGATTTATTTAGAAACGCAATTAGAACGGGTTAACGGAGGCTGCATAGACATCATATAGTAAAGACATGCACATTATGGACGCAACCCGTTGTAAAGCCATTTTTGCTATACCGCCAATTTGGCCGTGAACGGAAGTTGGCGGTATAACGAGAGTAGACTGTATATTAGATTAACTAACGTGCTACCCTCTGTATAAGACAGACTGTGTGGACCCCCCTGATATTGTATGGAATTTTGTCAGGTTGTCTGCCCTTGTCCTGTGCTGTTCAGCTCAGGGGAAGACAAGTAAACGAAACTTTTTAAGATCACCACAACCCACTGAGAAAATGAACACAACTGAACCAGGAGCATAAACAGCATTTTAGATGCTTGAAGGATCAGCTAAAAATCAGTCTCATTTAAATTGCACAGTATATCAGAGTATTTTCTTTGTGTGATTTTTGAAAAAAATATTATTACTGAAGTTTTTCACAGATAGATTTTATACAGATGGGGTTACAAGTTACAAAAAAAACAAAAAAACCCCCAAAACATTAAGTCACATACTTGTGTTCAACAACAATCAAGCAATAATAATAATAATAATAATAATAATAATAATAATAATGATAATAATAATAATGTAGCCGGATGACGGTGGAGTGAGTGAACAGACTCAAAAACAGAATTATAAATTATATTATCTTCCTCTCCGTGTCAAACCAAATTCCTGAACAACCATGCTGATTGGTTGTTTAGCAGGTCAATGCCCGGACATCCTCTACAGCGACATTTATAATGACAGATGATCTTAAAGAATGAGCCTAATGGACTCGGTTTTGACACTAAGCTGACCTTTTGCCTCTCAACATCTGTGTCCCATTATTCTTGCTTATCCAGAGGTGAAGATGAACCCAGAAACGAACAAAGGACTGAATGATAAAATCCCTATATGTGCCATGTTAATAATGTATTACATTATGTGTTAATGTTGATTAACTCAGCACGTTAACTCTTGTATGCATGTAATACTTAGCCATTTGCCTGACCTGTGGTTTCACATATGTGTAATCCTGATCATGTTCACGGTGAATTATGTGAAAGTAGAGTATCACTGCTTATAGCATGTCTGAATAATCATGCTATTATTTTACTGATGCTTAAGTGAGGGTACAGGTGATGTATAAAGTTTAAGAGGATCTTATTTGAGGATGCAAAGTTTTCTTACAAGGCTAAGCCACAGTCCTCTCCCCCTCTGTCTTCCCAGAGGGAAGAGAAACGGATATTTTGAATATTCACGAGGAGGCGTTTTCCCGCTGAAAACAGACAAAGAAGCAACGCCCCAAGGCATCGATAACTCATCTATATGTACGAGGAAGGCGTGGCAAGCTGGTTTTTGGACAGAACTATAAAAATGAATGAAACCAACTTCTCCGAGGAGTCTTTTCCATCTCGAGAGTCTTTTCCACCTCTCCCAGGCTCTCACAGAGCAGAGCTTTTCCACCTCGCTGCTCTCACCTAAGAGCAGAGAGCTTTCTCCAAGGAGTCTTGACCATCTCTTTGGCTCTCAGAGCTGTTCTATCCTCTAAGCTCTCCAAAGAGCTTTATCATCTTCGCTGTTCTCCACTTCTCCTGGTGAGCTTTCCAGAACCAGCCACCAGAGCCAGCTGTGAACCTCCTCCAGCCAGCAGAACTTCAGAACTTCCAGAAACTCCAGACCTTCAGGCCTCCAGCGCAAGCACGTCGCTTCACAGCCTGTTCCTGCTTCGAACTACGTCAGAAGACTTCATCCATCCGCCGTCAAGGCCGTGCCAGTTGCTGCATCCGCACCGCAACAACTTGTAAGAAAACTTGCTCCTGATTTATCTGAGTTGGTGTTATTCCAATTTAAGTAGGTTAACCTCAACGTAACCTCACTAACATATAATATCTTGAATATAGCTATCTGCCAGCTTATCTACATATTCTCCTGTCCATAATCTCCTGCTCCTTTGGTTGTATTTGTCTCTTGTCTTTAGTTATTTGTGTGTCTTAGTTTAGTTAATAAAGTATTTATATGTATATAAATCCATTGCCTCAGTTGTGCTTTGTGTACTATTATTCACACATGGGTTCATCTGTGCAGTCAACGAACTATCAACCTATGCAAGATTTCCAAATTATTGTTTTGAGTTGATTTAAGTTTAAGTTGGTTATAAATCTATAATTAAAATTAATCAATGAATCAGCACTCAATTAATAAATAATTTGGTATCCTATTCTTGCTACAATAATAATAATAATAATAAGTGGTGCCAGATACAACAACCCCGCCCCTCATATGTATTGTAGCTTATTTTGGCATCAATCCAGCTGATGTCATCATGTCTATGCATGTGCTGATGTCAGCATATCAACTGCCTCTACACCACCAGTCAAAAGTTTGGACTGACCTTCTCATTTAATGGCATCAGGTGGACCACAGGTGGCCAACAGTGCTCAGCATCACAGGGAACTTCCTTCAAGACTTTTGGAGAACATTTCAGGTGACAAACTCATGAAGCTCATCGAGAGAATGCCAAGAATGTACAAAGCACAGAATAAAGCCAAATGTGGCTATTTTGAAGAATCTAAAATACAAAACATGCTTGAGTTATGTCACACTTTTTTAACTACATAATTCCATATGTGTTCACTCATAATTTTGATGCCTTCAGTGAGAATCTACAATGTAAATAGTCATAAAAATAAAGAAAAACCAGGTGAATCCAAACTTGTGACTGGTAGTGTATATATTGCTAAGTGTTGAAGGTAAATTGAAACAAAATTGAGTGTTTTATAGACATGTGAAATTCCACCCATATAGGGTAAATGGTGAAGAAAATTTTTTTTTTTAAAAATTCCTAAAAAAATCCAGGTTGGCATGAATTCAACCAATATTTTTTGGTGCTACAGACGTGACATTTTGGCCCATTATACGTAAAGGGAAAAAACAAAAGATTTAAAAAATTGTATTTAAAAAAAAATTTAAACTTTGACCTACTGTTCCCAAAATGTAATCAGATCTATTCTGGGTCACTGGCAATCTGTAAACCCAATTTGGTATGAATTCAACCAATATTTTTGCTGCTAGAGTGTTAACAAACAAACAAACAAACAAACCGAACCAAAAACAATACCCACCCCTCTGAGGTAATAACAGGCAGAAGAGCTGTACAGTATATGTGTTTACCTGTCCAAACCACAGTTGTTGGATAGAATAGAGAGCACAGAACCAGTGTCAGTGTGTTCTCCAGGTCTGTCTGCCACTCATGATCATTTTAGGTTTTACCTATTATTTATGGTTTTCCCCGTAATTAGCAGCTGTTTGGAAGCTGTTTCACAGCATTTCAGAATCAGACATGAGCGTGGCTGTGTCTGAGTCTTAAGTGCATGCAGTGCTCGTTGCCATGGGAACAGCAAATGTGGTCTGTGAGCACAGCTGCAGACAATGAGCTAATTAAGCCTCCACAAAAAAAAAGCTGAAATAATAGAACTACACTAAAGTTAAAAATAAATACATCTAAATAATAAATAATGAATACAATAAAAAGAAATATAAAATATATAATATTAATAAAGGTCAAAAACGTCCCATAAATGCCTATATGAAATGAATGAGCTCATCTGGGATCACATTCAGTTAAAGGAGCCTATTAAACCCTGCTTTAACAGGACTGACACAGACTGTGGGAGGGGCTTCTCGTCTGAGTACAGGTCTACAGAAAGTCTGTGGTGACGTCAGTCCACAAACACTGACACAGATTCCACATATGAAGTGAATGGGAGCTATTTCTTGCTTTACATCACACCTAACCATTCAAGTTCACCACTCCGGCAAGAGGCACATGGGTTACATTTCCTTCAGGAAATGTGTGAAAGTCTAGTGAACGTGCTGCTGCCCGTCTTGGCCAGGACACTCTTGAAAAAAGATATTTTTAATCTCATTGAGGTTTTCCTGGTTAAATAAGGTCAATGATTTAATTTTTTTTCACAAATAAAAAAAACTGAATAGTGCGGTGTGCAAAAGTATTCTGGTTTCAGTACTTTGTGGAACCGCCTTTTGCTGAAAATACAACTGCAGTCTTTTGCGGTATTCTCTACCAGCTTTGCACATCGAGACTGAAATTTTTGCCCATTCTTCTTTGCAAAAACAGTTCAAGTTCAGTCAGATTAGATGGAGAGTGTTTGTGAATGGCAGTTTTCAGGTCTTGCCACAGATTCTCAATTGGATTTTAGGTCTGGAGTTTGACTGGGCTATCTAACACATGAATATGTTTAGTTTTAAAACCATTCCATTGTAGCCCTGGCTTACGTTTAGGGTCGTTGTCCTACTGGAAGGTGAACCTCCGCCCCAGTCTCAAGTCTTCTGCAGACCCAACAGGTTTTCTTCCCAGCTTGTTCTGTATTTGGCTCCATCCATCTTCCCATCATCTCTGACCATCTTTCCTGTCCCTGCTGAAGTGAAACACCCCCAGAGCATGATGCTGCACCACCATGTTTGACAGTGGGGATGGTGTGTTCAGAGTGATGTGTGGAGTTAGTGTTCCACCACACATAGCGTTTTGCATTTAGGCCAAAAAGTTCAGTTTGGTCTCATCTGACCAGAGCACCTTCTTCCGCATGTTTACTGTGTCCCCCACACGGCTTCTGGTAAACTGCAAACAGGACTTTTGGGGTTTTCTTTTAACAGCGAGGTTTCTTCTTGCCACTCTTCCATAAAGGCCAGATTTGTGCAGCGCACGACCTAACAGTTGTCCTGTGGACAGATTCCCCCACCTGAGCTGTGGATCTCTGCAGTTCGTCCACTGTCACCTTGGGCCTCTTGGCTGCATCTCTGATCTCCTTTTTCGGGCAGTAAGTTTAGGTGGACGGCCGTGTCTTGGCAGATTTGCAGTTGTGCCATACTCTTTCCATTTCTGGATGATGGATTGAACTGTGCTCCATGAGATGTTCAAAGCTTGGGAAATCTTTTATAGCCTAACCCTGCTTCAAACTTCACCACAACTTTATCCCTGACCTGTCTGGTGTGTTCCATGGACTTCATGATGCAGTTTGCCTCCCAATATTCTCTTAACAAACATCTGAGGCCATCACAGAACAGCTGTATTTGTACTGAGATTAGATTACACACAGGTGGACTCTATTTAGTCATTTGGTCAATATTTGATCATTCAGCAATCATCAGGCAACTTCTGAAGGCAATTGGTTGCACTTAGAGAAAAGGGGGCTGAATACTTTTGCACACCACACTTTTCAGTTTTCTATTTGTAAAACAATATTAAAATCATATATCATTTTCTTTCTACTTCACAATTGTATACCACTTTGTGTTGGTCTTTCACAAAAAATTCCAATCAAATATATTTATGTTTGTGGTCGTAGCGTGACAAAATGTGGAAAAGTTCAAGGGGTATGAATACTTTTGCAAGCCACTGTAACTCTGCTGTGTACACCTCTTCAGGGGTACATGTAGACCGTCATCTACTGCAGGTAAAACACTGACTATAGAAAATGATTTATCAGTCTGTGTGAGTTATTATCATTATTATTATTATTATTATCCAGAATGATTTCCTACTTTATTCAATTTATATTCAAGATGCACATGAATGTAATTTCATTGCCAAAGAAAGCTGACCATGTTATGTTTTCTGTGTAATGTTTTTTTAGCAGAAACAATATAGACCAACCCTGTGATCCCTGCGACCCTCTGGAGGATTAAGAGTTTTGGAAAATGAATGAATAACAGACCAAACAAAACAGGCTGAGAAGTACAGTAAACTTCCAGTATGGAGAGTCATTAGGTCCTCTGCTGTGACGTCCCTGGGGTGACACTTCTACAGAACCGACCTCAGGGACCTGTGTTGGATACTTCAGACCTCAACTAATTAGTAACTGTATGATTTAATGACCATTGTGTGTTGGCCATTTGGGATGTCTGACTGCACCAAACAGCATGTCTGTAAAACTTTTTGTTAATATCGAGCTACATAGTTTTCCTTTGTGAAGTTGTTCCATAGGGTACACAAGAACCACTGAAAACTATATAATAATATATGTAGCCTATATAATATCATTTTTATTACTATTACAGTCTGGATGGTCAACATGTGTTTTCTTTACTGTCCCATGGGCAACATAAACTGCTCCTCTGTGGACAGCCAGCTCGTAAATAACATACAGTTCATCAACAGGGTCAGTAAAAACATAACAAAACAACACTGACTATGAAAAAGGAGGTGTATGTATGCTCTCAGTATTAGTATTTTAATTCCGAATATGATCAAAACATCACTTTAGATGAAGTATCTTAAGTGCAAAGTGACACTTCACAGGGTTGTTGAAGATAAGTTGGGTAAATCTGAATTTTAACCCTTTATGGAGCACTCATTGAAATACTCTAAAATTCACAATTTTAACCTTTGTGTGCTATTGGACATCATCATCTACCTCTTTGTCAGTTGGCGTGACAACAGTCTCCCTTCTCTTGCCATAAAACATCCAAGCAGTACTCTCTAAAAAGTAAACACATGCAATAAAATGACAGTTCTAAGGTTGTAAACTGACAAAAATCACTCATGTTCACTATTTACAGGTTCAAAATGTCTATAAAATCTCTCTGAATCATTGTATGTTATAAAAACCAACATACTTCTTGACCTCACTAAGGCACGGGATTGGCCCTATATTTAATGTTTGCAGAAATTACCAAAAATAGTCACTTACCAGATAGCATCATAGCCTGCTGCCTGCAAACTCAGCCCCTAGAAAAGTATTAGAACATTAGTACTCATCCTGCAGGTAGGTGGACAGCCAGGGTAGGAGACTTTTACAGGCCTTGAGGTTGAGAATGCCTTCAAGTAGCATTTCTTAAAGGGGTTTTATGAAGTACTGATTTCATAGTCCATCACCAGCAGCAGGATGTCATGAACCAGAAGGCAATCTCAGCAACCAAAACCAAATTAATTCTACATCTCCACAGACTGAATCACTCAGTGAATAAAGTTTGAAGCTCATTGTTCACATGCATTTGTATTTTGGTACAATCATGTTTTCTTCAAGCTAAAACCCAGGTGGTCAAAATGTCACTGTCACTGATCTTTACACCCTGTGTCAGCTGATAGTTTACACTAAAGCTCCATCAGCTTAGCTCTGGTTTTAGACAAAACAGCCACAGTTAAACCAAATTCACTTGTGTTTTGTGTATGGATTGTGTTGGCAAGGGCTGGACTGGGACAAAAATCCAACCCTGGACTTTTTGATCCAGACCCACCCACCACAACCTACATGCAGGTGCTGTACTGACTTGCCCTGTTAATATACATATCCACAAACCCTCAATAGTGCCACTTTTACTGAACAATATCCCTTTGTCTTCCGAAGCCTTCAATAAAATAACTCCATAGTTAGTGTGTTGCTCATATGCTTTTAAGAAGGATACTGACAAAAGGATTTAAGATTCAGAAGTGTTTATTACCCACTAATTCAGGTACAAATAATAAAAAATGTCATTGCAGCAAGGTCCTGGGAAGGGAAACATCTCCTCAAAGAGAGAGAGAGAGAGAGAGAGATTAATAATAGATGGTAATTACACAACACATGTTTTAAACTGTTTTCAAATTTTCAACTTTTTCCAAGAAATGGGAACCTCACCCAAAACAGAACAGCCTTTGACATTTTTATTTATTACTCATTGAATCCAAAAATGCTGCCTGACCCTTGAATGCCTGCTGCATGTGGAAAACCACTGACAAGAAGAGGTAGAACAATATCTCAAATAACTTAAAGGGGTCATATTTTGCTAAACCCACTTTTATTAGTCTTTGGTACATTCATTTGTGTATTTGGACTCCAACAGTTCAAAAAGTTTCAATTTGAAAGCTATCTTTATATTTATTTTGGCAAAAATCGAGTGGATTTCAACAACCCGTTTCAATTCCTGCTTAATTTGTTACGTTTGCAACTAGTTATGTCACAACATTTTCACATATAAGGTCAAGACTTCTGACGGACATTTCTCCACGTACGCCATATTTGTTTGTCAGCAGGTGCGGTTGTAATTCATACTGAAAATATGTCCAAACTTTGAGCCAATTACCTAAAATGTTCAGTTGTTGGTTGTATTAACAAATTCAAGTGGCTGAAATAGGTAGAGCAGCACAGACAATAACCTGGACGGGGGTGGGGTCATGTGCATTTAAAGGGCCAGCGCTCAAAACAACTTTTTTCTTGTCATTACTCAGAAATGGGATTGAAGATGGACCTGTGGAGTTCAATTAATGAAGAATTCAGACCCAAGCATAGCATTTACAGTTTATGTAGACCACAGGGAAATGTTTTAAAGTGCATAATTCCATTAAAAAAAGCAAAATATCACTCCTTTAAAGCCTGCGAGAGAGAGAGAGAGAGAAACAAGGGACATAAGGATTGAGACAATTATTTGTAGATTACAGTCTACTCTCGTTAAACCGCCCACCGTTATACCGCCATTTCCGCCTATCGCCATCCGCCAGCCCAGTTCCATGCACAAACAACACTTATACTATTGATTTCCCGACCGTTATACCGCCAGCGTGATTGCCATCGAGTACACATAAATTTTAACAATGCACTGAAACAAACGCGCCAGACGCTGATCGCGACAAGCTATGAGTAGGTCTACGGAACGGCCACCGTTCATTTGTCGCAGAACACTCAGTAGGTCAGGATGTCGGGAAGAGGACGTGGGATGAAGCCAAAGCCTCAAGATGATGGGGTGTCATTTCCCGACATGGTATAATAATGCTTAAAATGTTTCCCCACTTTAAATGATCCCTTACAACATAACAGAATCAAGATTTATTTAGAAACGCAATTAGAACGGGTTAACGGAGGCAGCATAGACATCATATAGTAAAGACATGCACATTATGGATGCAACCCGTTGTAACGCCATTTTCGCTATACCGCCAATTTGGCCGTGAACGGAAGTTGGCGGTATAACGAGAGTAGACTGTATTATATATATTATTATTTTCAATGCTTCTACTGTACTTCTAAGACAGTCTTACCTTATTAGATGAGCAGTTTAGTCAACAATGCAGTCTTCTCTGCAACTCTGTTGATCACATTGTCTTTTATGCAGGTTCATTAGGATGTTCCTCTCAGTAGTTATCAGCATGAAAGCCTCTAAGGTGGTCCTGTGAGAGTGCACTTCTGAGTCTGCTTTAAATAAACTTTAGAGCTGAAAATGTACGTTCACAGGCCACCTATGTGATGGACAGAGTGAGCAGAAACTTGTATGTAAGGCCAATGAGATGGTATGCATCTGTTAGCAGGTTGAACCTGCTGAGTATCAGGTAGCAGCCACAGTGGACAGTTTTGGCATGAAGTACGGCTTTTCTTCATCATTTCAACCTGCATGCATGTAATTAGAACTTTAGTTAGTTGGCTAAAGTATGGAAAACGGTAGTATAATGATTTGAAAAATGGGCAAACAGTTTGAAACTGTATAGGCTGTAAAGCATGACATAGAATAAAAACTTGTACACAGTGAACTTGACAGCTGTAGGCTACTTTGTGTACTGCATAATAAGTAATATAGCTACATATTTTATTGTAACAGTAGTTAATCAGTGTTTGATTGATGTGAACTGTATAATATGATAATGTTGAAAGTAAAGCATACATATGTGTTATTCAGCTTACCACAACATCACCTCCTTCACACGGTGGAACGTCTGCTTCAACATTTTCTACTTCAGTCTCTGGTTGGTCCAGACCACCTGCTGTTGCTGTGAGGGACCTGGTGAAGCAGCAGCCACCTTGCTACCAGCCCCAGCCCCTGAAGCAAACAACATCAGAATTTTTTTTACTCGTTGCAGCCTCAGCTGCTGGAGCTTTTCTTTTCTTATCTCTCAATTTTGTGGCACCGCCTATGGATTTTTTTGTCGCCTTCTTCATTTTATTAATTTCTTTTTGTTGGTAAGATGATTGCACTGTCTCTCTGATGACTCTCTTTCTCGACTACTTTTTCATAAAGGTGATTGGATGAGGGGTGGGACTCCTGGGCCGCTGTAGCCTCTTTCATAGGGCCACTGGGCCAGGTCAAGAATTGATCATTTAGATGAAAGACAAACCACTCGGCCAACTGCATGTTTATCTCTTCTTTTTCCATAGCCAAAAGGCAAAGTAGCTCTTCCTCCTCACCAATGATGCCATGGCAGAAAGTGCTGAAGTATTGTGGGAAATGTAGGAAATTGTCACGAAAAATGTAGGAAATTGGTACACTCAAACCTCAAATGTCCGCAGACAGTGCATGCAGAATCCACGCTGCTCACAGTATGTGCACAGTACGCCCAACTCAGTGGGAGCCTTTAGATGTGACTTCTTTAGTATGAATGATAGAATGTCGGTGAATCGCCAAAAACGACCGCAAAATTCAAAATGGCAAACTTCCTGTTGGTCTGGCATCATCAGCCTTGCTGACTTTTTTGTAGTTCTCATTAGATAAATAAGTGCACTAAACTTCCTCCAGATGGGAAAATGTGGCCAGGAGTAGTGGTCTGTAAGTGGCACCACAGAGCCATTTTTGAAGGTTGTTTAAGAACCTATAAAATCTTTAAAAATTTGCTGTCATGATTTTGCAACAAAAAAAAAAAGACTCATGGTGCATGTTCAGGGCCGTCAAAAGTGTGAAGGAATGTCCAAAATAAAAATAATAAGCACAGCAGATACAATAGGGCCATTGCATGGCCAGCACTCAGGCCCTACAAAAACACAGTATATACTTTGATCTCTTCACTCCCTTTCATATTCCATATGCATATGGAGATAGAAAGGCTATTTAGGTTAGGTTGCCACATGCAAAACCACCTCAAAATAAAGAGATAAAGGCCAAATTCTCAAATGAAGTGGCTGTTCATGTGACCTGCATTATACCAGGACTGCTCCCATGCAACTGGTGGATGTCCAGAGCCACAGGGTGCCTGATCTGAAGAACCACAGGCTGCTTCTTCATCCCCTTCCACTTTCAACACCAGAGTATGGGGAAGAGAAAACTACTGCAGTATAAGACATCTGTGGGCCTAAAAATAGGAAAACTCAACTGAACTGAACCTTTTCCCAACTGTCTTTTCATGTACTTCAGAAAAGGCAAAGTTCCAAGTGCAGATAATTGTTTTCTAAATTAAAAGTGGATCAAATGTAGCCTAAAAAAAGCCTAAGAGTAGACTTTTATTGAATTTGTCTATGCAAACCCACGTTTTGCGTCACTGTCTCTATACAGTTAGGTTACCTAGGTTACCAACTGTCATATCAAAGACCTCTGACTACTGAATTGTGGTGGAAATGAAGTAGAGTAGCTAACTAATCAAAACCAAAGACTGAGATGAAACAAAATGAAATGAAGAGTGACTTGAACAGTTCTAAAATACGACAATGGATCAGTGACTGAAGAGAAAAGCTGCAGAAACGACGACCAATGTTAGCAACAAGGTGCAAAGACATTCTGTTAGCAATGAGCTGTTAGCCCCATTTGTAAGATACTGCAGACTTACTTTGTAATATATGAAATATCGTAATATAAACTGTGTAAAAAGTTCTTTTTAGGGTGGGAGTGGGAAACTGGCTGGTTAGGTGGTCTGTGAAATTCTTTTTTTTTTTTTTTTTTTATGATAAAGTGGTCCTTGCTGTGAAAAAGTTTGAGAACCCCTGGTTTAGACTTTGATGTGAAAGTCACCTTGACTTTGTCTCAGGTGTAATCAAAGTCTGTTTGTATCATAATCTGTATGCAGAGTAAAATGTATAAAGGTCTGTGAACTGCGTCAGTCTGCATCAGTAGGGAATGTGGCGACAGAGATCTAGTTGTGTGTTGATTCTCTGACTTTCTGACTGTTTGGTGAAGTTCATCTGTGATATGGCAGGAAAATGAATGAAATGGCACGAGGTTATTTTAAAAATTTGAACAATAATATATGATTGGCTTAATTCAATGAAATTTGGTCAATATTTACAGGTTTATATAGACTTTATATTATGATAATAAATATTTTAATAACATCTATTTGACAAAAATCTTAATTCTTTGTAATATATACTAAATACTCTGCAACTGGGGCCACACAATGGAGGTTTGTATTTACAGTTTGTATACATATTGTCTTTGTATTTCTCTGTGTACATTTGATCTAAGCTGCCACACTAATAAAATACTATATACTAGTAGTTTACCAATGAAATTGTCTTAGTAGTCTATTGACTCCTAAGAAATATATGGATGTTAGAAGCACATTGCTTAGTCTTATATTATCTACTATTACCTTTAAAGATTCACTTTTACAAGTCTTATTACAGAGGTCATGCAGAATTCAACACAGGTTGTGACATTTGTGCTGTCTATGTACGCTGACCTAGGACAGTTCAAGTACCTGTATTTCACCCTTGCACTGTTATTTTACTTATCAGTCATTTTTGCCAACACAGTTCTTATAGTCATTATTTATATGGACAGAAATCTGCATGAGCCAATGTACCTGTTTTTGTGCAGCTTGTTTGTTAATGAAATATACGGCAGCACATCTTTGTTACCCTGCTTAATGGCACAGATTTTATCAGATACTCATGACATTTCTCAATTTTACTGTTTTCTTCAAATATTTAACATCCACTCATATGTAGGTATTGAATTTGGAACTCTGACAATAATGGCATATGACAGATATGTGTGTATTTGTAAGCCTTTACATTATAATAGCATAATGACTAAACTAAAGGTTCAAACTGTCATTCTTATAATCTGGTCTGTTACTTTTTTAGAAGTTGGAGTTTTGCTGTCTTTTACAATCCGTATGGAGTTTTGTAAACCTGTTATCAAAAAAGTTTTTTGTGCACATCATTTAGTGGTTGAATTGTCATGCTCAGAAGACAGAACAGTGTCACTAGTTCATGATTTGGTTTTTGGCCTTATTATAAGTGTGGCTGCCCCTGTTACTTTTATTACATACACTTATATTAAGATTTTAAGAGTTTGTGTAAAAGGTTCCAAAGAGACTAGAATGAAAGCTGTCGAAACCTGCTCTCCTCATCTGATTTCACTCATCAGCTTTGTCTTTGCCTGTTTCTACAGTTTGATCACTCAGAGATTTGACTTTTTCTCTGTTCCATATCCACTGTGTATTTTCTTGTCTATGTATGTCGTGATCATTCAGCCTATTCAGAATCCTGTCATGTACGGTTTCAAACTGTCAAAAATGAGAAATGCTGTTAAGAATATGTTGACAATAAACACACAAGTTTTACATTTTTATGGAGTGTATTTAAACGTCATTGTTATTTTACCCTTAGACATAAACAGCCACCTGTGACCAAAATCATCTACTGATTTAAAATGTTAAATAACTTCTGAACCATCAATCCTTTCAATACATGTTAATGATTTAGGTAAAATGCAGTTTCTCAGCTTTTCAGTGGCATCAGATATGACCCATTTGGACATTCACAGGCTAGTGAACATGAAACCCTGCCATTTTCTGCAACATTGATTCACCTATAACCCCTACAGGCCCAAACATCCACCACTGACCAAAACCATTCACTGATCTTCAATGTTTAATAACTGCTGATCCCCTAATCCTATCAATACATGTAAATAATTGGTGTAAAATGCAATTTGTCATCTTTTCATGCTCATCAGATACAGTGTTGGGCAAATTACTTTTAAAAACTAATTAGGGTAATACTTTCTATGAAGGTCTAGTTTATAATGCATTAAGCACACATGCATAAGACATTATAATGTATTTATAATGCATTATAAAAGTCATTACAACAGTTATGATCAGGTACAACAACTTATACTAAGGTTAATAAAGTATTATTAGTAAGTGTGGACATAATGTATTATAAATTCCGCTTTCATAATGTTTTATACCGCCATACCAAAGGGACAACAGTGTTTGAAGGAAGAATCTCAAGTCCTGGGTTACATAACACATTATAACCATCATAACCATCAACCATGATATTATAACACAAGTATGATGATGTATGAGCACTGTCTGCTGGCTCTAAGTAAAGTGTAAGTCAAAAATTAGACATCAAAGTGTTCTTAATAACTCTTTATTTTGTAAAAACAAAACATTAAAACAACAGAGAGAGTATATACAAGTCAATGTAAATACAAGTCTATTCACAAATACAAATCAATGCTGTCAGTTTCAGGCTTTTATCCAAATAAAAAGGTGAAAAAATGTACGTTAAAAAAATAATAATTTGACAGCTCTAAAAGTTTCTAATACTAAATAAAATAGGTAGGTAGGCGTACCTCAAATTTCAATAGTTATGAACGGCATATTTATGGATGTCATGCAACAGCTGACCAATAATATGAAATCTACGGTTCCTGCCCAGCCAATATTCCCACTCAATCACTCTTAAATGTTCTTTCAAAGTTTTGTGGTACGGTTTCCACGGTGCCTCCATCCTTCAACCTTGATGTCTGCCATGCATGTTCCAAATGCTAAGTGACAAAATGCCCTTTAATGACATATAATACCGCGTGATGGTCAAACCCCATGTCTGTAAGTGCCCGCTGGTAAACTCGTCATTCATCAGAGACAATCTGTGAGCCTCCTCTCACATGGTGGATTATGGTCAGCAGGAGATCTTCTCTAGAGCGACCTCTCATCACTTAACAAATTCACCATTTCTGCATCCAGTGACGATCCTCACTCACGCCCCCAAATGGCCCTCTGGGACTGCTGCGTTCAAATCAAGTTTGAACACTGGAAAAAAAGGAACCGCGAAATGATACAAGTGAATTGAATGGTTGTCCAAATTGTAAATCTTAACTGGGAACTTGGAAATTCTGCTGTCTTTTCAGACGCAATATTTTCTGACGTTTTAACTTGTATTTTATTTGTAATTATACATTATACTGTTGTTTCACAACAATAATTGCAATTTGTGGATGTTAACAGGTATATCATTGATTAAATTAGCTAGCTGTGTTAACTGGACATACTAGTTAAGAGGATATTTGAGTCACTGAAATTGAAATTAGCCAAAAGAATTTATTTACAGCGTGAACAGAATATGCTGATTATCAAAATTCAGAAGCTACGAGTTCTGATTTGTTAAACGTAGCACAGGGCATCACAAGGACAATGTGGAGACTCAATTGACTGCAGTTTTGAACGGTCTTCGGTGAACGGCACATCAAACCAATGTCTAAAGTAATAGCCTATATTTCAACACAGAATGTAAAAACATGAACAATACATATGAAGTTGTTTTGTTTTTTTTTAGTTTTCCCAAGTTTTGTTAGCCAAGCTTAACGTTAGCATCAAGGCGAAGCATTACACAGGGTAACTTATTCAAGATAATCCAGCCAACATGTTGAACAAGCTAATGTAAGCTAAGTTAGTGTGTAGTGTGAACATGGTAGTGTCTTCTGTAAACATTTTAAGAATTTCAAGCTAACATTAGCCAAATCATAATGCTGCTAATGTTAACCCTTTGTTAATTATCTTTTATGAACAGCCCTGAAAATGAGAAGGGGTGCTTGGAATCCTACAAAAGACAACGTTATTTCCATCCCTGCTGGGGATGAAGAGAGGATGGCTATGTATTTCCATTCAACAAAACTGTTCATTTTCATATACAGTACGTATGCATAGGTGGAGACTGAGCCATAGTCCCCCCCCCCTTCACTTTCATGTTGGGGGACAACTAGTTAGTATATTACCAGTTCATAACCAGAATCAGAAAACTTTATTGATTCCAGAGGGGTTAGTAACAGTGTTATTTTTAACGGCATTATTCCCAACACTGATCAGATATGACCCATTTGGACGTTCGGAGACTCTGTAGTGAACGTGGAAACACCGTCCTCTTCTACAACATTGAATTACAAGTAAAACCTATTGAGTTTGATCAATGACAGTAGACGAACACACTTGTTTTTATATTTAGTTCAACTGAGCTTATAGGACTTGATGATA
Organism: Sphaeramia orbicularis; assembly: GCF_902148855.1. Taxonomy (NCBI): domain Eukaryota; kingdom Metazoa; phylum Chordata; class Actinopteri; order Kurtiformes; family Apogonidae; genus Sphaeramia; species Sphaeramia orbicularis. Next base: position 26,132,869 of record NC_043977.1, on the reverse strand, counting down.
CAATCCCTTGAATAATCAACACAGCTTCTTGTTTCATGAGTGGGAGAGGGATATAAACATCATTGGGGTCATCAGGTAGGCACCCTTCATCCTCAGTGTTTCGTTGATTTAGGCCCACGACACCTCCAAAGGGCTCAACAGCAACACCTGGCATCCCAGATGTGCCCCTCTCTGTTTTTCCCTCCACATTCATTTTGCAGCCCAGTTGGAGTCCTTCCTCTTAATCCACAGCCAGTTACTGCTTCGCTCCGCAGCCTCTGACACTGACTTTGCTGCTTGTCAGAAGGCCTGTCCTTTCACCCCTGATCTCTTCAGAAGTCTTGTTGTGGACTTAACAACGAATCCTCTGCAGCCAACTTCTACAGGGAACATTTCGGTATGCCAGTTGTGCTGTTTTGCCTGGGCTACTATTTCAGCATACTTCAGGCTTTTCCATTCATAAGCTTCTTCAATAGCAGTTTCCCATGGCACCGTTAGTTCCACAATGTGTAACAGCTTCTATGAAGTTGACCACAGGATGAGGTCGGTCTGAGATAAGTTATACTATCTCCATTGGGAAGATGAGTCTGTGGTCAAGGTTGGCCTGCATTTACCAATGTCGGGTGGGTCAAGGAGGGTCGTGCTTTTCCTCGGTAGTGATTTAGCAGGACATTCACCAGCTTTCACAAAGGGAGTTGTGGTTGGGGGTCCTTGCATCAGCGGGGAAGGGCATTGGTGGTGGTTCTCCTTCCTTCTAGGATGCTTGCCAGCTACCGCAAGACCTAGTTGTGTCTCCAGGTGTGACGACCTTGGGACAGGCTGACTTTGCACCCAGTAAGGATGTGCCTCAGTGTTGCAGATGTTTGGCAGAGCACACATGAGGGATCTTCTCCTTTCCATTGGTGTAGATTTTTGGGAGTTGGAAGAACATCATAAGTGGCTCTGATGATGAAGCGGAATCTGCTTCCTTCCATTTCCCAAAGATCTCTCCAAGTCAGCTTTCGGTGCTCCAAGTTTTCCTAGTTGGTCCATTGTCCCTGTTTGGACTGTGAGACTGCTTTTGTGCATCTCTCTGCCTCCTCTTGGCACTGAACCTCCTCAACCACCAGCCTTTATCTCTCAGTGGGTGTCGTCTTATGCCATGTCGCACAACTTGCACCAAGTCCACACCCTGCTCTTCCCTGTTGGACGTGTCCCATAATGTCTCCATGTCTGAGATCAGATTTTGTTTGCTGCACAGCCTCTGATAAGGACCATTTCCTCCCAGTTACCAGTCTGGGGGCAGCTGCTCATACTACTGCATGATGTGACTCAGACAGGGTCATGTCCAGTCTCACTTTGGTGCACTTATATTCTTCAATGAGGCTGGAGACAGGAAGTTCCAGAGCACCAAGTCTATGCAAGCCGATATTACTGAGGCATCTTGGGAGTCCTATCCATTTCTCAATGTACAAGCTGACAGTCCTCTCCAGTTTCTCGACCTTGGTAATTGGGATCTCGTAGACTGTTAGGGGCCACATCAGATGGGGGAGCAATCCAAACTGCAGGCACCATAGTTTCAGCTTACCAGGAAGCGGGGGTCTTGTCTATGTTGGCAAGGTCTTTAATGGTTTCCTCCCTCAGTTGGTTACTCTGGTTTAAATCTTTGAGGTTTTCATTGTACCATCGTCCCAAGCTGTTGAGTGGCTGCTCAGACACCAGTGGGAATGGGTGTTTCACCGATGTGGAATCTATGGTCTACAAGTTTTCCACTGACAATGGAGATGCTCCTAGATTTGCTGGGTTTAAACATTATGCAATCCCAGGTTATATTCTCATGAAGCTCTCCCAGAAAGTGTTTGGTGCATGGGATGGTGGAGGTCATGGTGGTCAGATCGCCTGTGTAGGCATGAATAGGTGGCAGTCGCTGTCCATCCTGGAGACGCTCTCCTTCTACCACCCTTTTGGAGGCCCACATGATTAGTTCCATCGCCATGGTGAAGGCCAGTGGGGAGATGGTACCTCCTGCCATTAGGCCTACTTCCAGTGCTTGCCATGATGTTGTGTAGTCTGTTGTTGATATGCAGAATTGCAAGTCTTGGAAGAAGTTTCTGCAGTGGACCAGAGGTGCAACAGCCAAAAAATTATCCACTATAATAAATTATCCACTAATTGTAAAGCAACCTTTCGAAGTAAACAGTGCCCCCCTTAACTGAAAAGGTAGATGATGTTTTTTTTTTCTTTTTTCCTTTTTTTTTTCTTTTTTTTTTTTTTGGATGAACCTTATTTAAAAAGTGAAGGGGTTTTCTTTTTTGGGCATGTCAAGTTTAATATTTTCAAACACTTTTTTTTTTTTTTTAAATAAATGTATTTTTCAAATGAGCAATTACCATTTTATGTGGATGATATTTATTTTGGGGCAACATATTTTAAAACCTAACATTGAATGACATTTTGATGTAGTTCAATTTTATTTTGAGACACTTTCTTTTGTAGAAGTTTATTTTATTTGAGGAGATTTTTTTTTAATCATACAGGTTTATTTTATTTCTTTGTACACATTTATTATTTATTACAAGTTCTTTTTAGCAGAGTTTTTCTTTCGTACAAGTTTATTTTTTATTTAAGGGGTACATTTATTTTTCAGATACTTCTTTTTAAATAAATCACAATCTCTTTTTTTCCTATAGTGGATAATTTTTTGGGCTGTTGCCCCTCTGGGTCACCGTACCTTGACTTTGTCTCAGGTGTAATCATAGTCTGTTTGTATCATAATCTGTATGCAGAGCAAAATGTATAAAGGTCTGTGAGCTGCATCAGTCTGCATCAGTAGGGAATGTGGTGATAGAGATCCAGTTGTGTGTTGATTCTCTGACTTTCTGACTGTTTGGTGAAGTTCATCTGTGATATGGCAGGAAAATGAATGAAATGGCACGAGGTTATTTTAAAAATTTGAACAATAATGTATGATTGGCTTAATTCAATGCAATTTGGTCAGTATGTTTATATATACTTTGTATTATTTTAATAACATCTATTTGACAAAAATCTTAATTCTTTGTAATATATACTAAATACTCTGCAACTGGGGCCACACAATGGAGGTTTGTATTTACAGTTTGTATACATATTGTCTTTGTATTTCTTTGTGTACATTTGATCTAAGCTGCCACACTAATAAAATACTATATACTAGTAGTTTACTTATGAAATTCTCAAAGTAGACTAGTAGAGGCACATGCTTAGTTTTATATTTTCTATTACCTTTAAAGATTCACTTTTACAAGTCTTATTACAGAGGTCATGCAGAATTCAACACAGGTTGTGACATTTGTGCTGTCTATGTACGCTGACCTAGGACAGTTCAAGTACCTGTATTTCACCCTTGCACTGTTATTTTACTTATCAGTCATTTTTGCCAACACAGTTCTTATAGTCATTATTTATATGGACAGAAATCTGCATGAGCCAATGTACCTGTTTTTGTGCAGCTTGTTTGTTAATGAAATATACGGCAGCACATCTTTGTTACCCTGCTTAATGGCACAGATTTTATCAGATACTCATGACATTTCTCAATTTTACTGTTTTCTTCAAATATTTAACATCCACTCATATGTAGGTATTGAATTTGGAACTCTGACAATAATGGCATATGACAGATATGTGTGTATTTGTAAGCCTTTACATTATAATAGCATAATGACTAAACTAAAGGTTCAAACTGTCATTCTTATAATCTGGTCTGTTACTTTTTTAGAAGTTGGAGTTTTGCTGTCTTTTACAATCCGTATGGAGTTTTGTAAACCTGTTATCCAACACATTTTTTGTGCACATCATTTAGTGGTTGAACTGTCATGCTCAGAAGACAGAACAGTGTCACTAGTTCATGATTTTGTTTTTGGCCTTATTATAAGTGTGGCTGCCCCTGTTACTTTTATTACATACACTTATATTAAGATTTTAAGAGTTTGTGTAAAAAGTTCTAAAGAGACTAGAAGGAAAGCTGTCGAAACCTGCTCTCCTCATCTGATTTCACTCATCAGCTTTGTCTTTGCCTGTTTCTACACTTTGATCACTCAGAGATTTGACTTTTCCTCTGTTCTATATCCACTGTGTATTTTCCTGTCTGTGTACGTCCTGGTCATTCAGCCTATTCAGAATCCTGTCATTTACGGTTTCAAACTGTCAAAAATGAGAAATGCTTTTAAGAATATGTTGACAATAAACACACAATGACTTTACATTTTTATGGAGTGTATTTAAATGTAATTGTTATTTTACCCTTAGACATAAACAGATCAAATCAACCAAATGACCAAAATCATCTACTGATTAAAATGTTAAATAACTTTTGAACCATTAATCGTTTCAATACATGTTAATAATTTAGGTAAAAGGCAGTTTCTCAGCTTTTCAGTGGCACCCATTTGAGCATTCAGAGGCTCTATAGCAGGGGTGTCAAACTCATTTTAGTTCTGGGGCAACATACAGCTTAATATGATATAAAGTGAGCCAGACCAGGAAAATAATATAAATAATAGGATAATAACTTTTGAGTGAAAAAGTACAATTCCATAATGAAAATCTGTATATCCAAGAATTGTACTCAAGCATAACATGAACAAGTATGAACAACCTGAACATTCGTAAGTAAAACAAGTGCAATGTTAACAATATTATGCCTTAGTTTATCATTTATACATATGCATCACAACTTAGAGATCACAGTGGACCTAACAATACACAAAACATAAGATAACAGGCAGAACATTATATTAAAATTCCACATACTTCTCTTAAGAGATTTCAGGTTATTCACTTTTTTTTTTTTTTTTTTTTTTTTTTTTTTTTTTTTTTTTATAAAAGGCTAGTCTGTAAATGTCAACATTTACAGACTTTATATTTTCATGTTACATAAAACAAAGAGAAAAATTTACAGTTTTCATTATTTATAGGTTCTTATGATAGAATTTTAATGCTCTGACCATTTTTAGATAGAATTGACCTAAAATGATTTTAACAGCCTTGACTGTTAATATCTTCAGTGTAATTTTTGTATTTCACAGATTCATCCCAGGGGCCAGATTGAACCCTTTGGTGGGTCAGATTTGGCCCCCGGGCCACATGTTTGACACTTGTGCTCTATAGTGAACATAGGGCACTGGTAGGTAAATCCACTAATGTAATTTATATATAAATCTCAGTATATATATAGATATTCAGAGAAGCACAGAATAATCAACACTTATATTTTTCAAGTAGATCTACAGCTAAACAGTTTTACATTGTTTTTCTCATATATTCTCATCTATTTATGGGAAAATTACAAGTAACAAATGAGATCTGTTGTTGTTTGATTAATTTTGTAAATCTGTACACTTAGAAAATGTGCTCTTAGGGACAGGACTGTACAGAATATGTGCTGTTTGCAGCATGTATGGAAATGTGTGAACTTTTCAGCCTGTATCCTGGATAATAAAATTGGGTTGTAAAAAAATAGTTCAAACAGTGTATAATGCGGTGGCCCAGAGGTGCAACAGCTCAAAAAATTATCCACATCAGAAATAAAAAGAGAACAGCCCAAAAAATTATTCACTATAAGAAAAAAAGGGAACAGAGCAAAAAAATTATCCACTATAAGAAAAAAAACCCATCATCCACCTTTTAAGTTAAGGGGGCGCTGTTTACCCAAACGGTCTCTTGCTTTTAAAACTAAGGCCACCACAAAAAATAAAAGCATCAGCTGAAAATTTTTAAGGCCTTCAGCTAATGTGGTTAATGCTAACGAAGTGACCCACAGAAAGTGGAGTTTGGTGCACTAAAAATAAAGTTATTCTAAAAATATAGAGTGGATAATTTTTTGGGCTGGTGGATAAGTTTTTGGGGGCTGTTGTCTTTTGTTTCTTATAGTGGATAATTTTTTGGGCTGTTGTCTTTTTTTTCTTATAGTGGATAATTTTTTGGGCTAGTGGATAATTTTTTGGGGGCTGTTGTCTTTTGTTTCTTATAGTGGATAATTTTTTGGGCTGTTGTCTTTTTTTTCTTATAGTGGATAATTTTTGGTCTGTTGTCTTTTTTTCTTATAGTGGATCATTTTTTTGGTCTGTTGTCTTTTTTTCTTATAGAGGATAATTTTTTTGGGCTGTTGTCTTTTTTTCTTATAGTGGATAATTTTTTGGGCTGTTGTCTTTTTTTTCTTATAGTGGATAATTTTTGGTCTGTTGTCTTTTTTTCTTATAGAGGATAATTTTTTGGGCTGTTGTCTTTTTTTCTTATAGTGGATAATTTTTTGGGCTGTTGTCTTTTTTTTCTTATAGTGGATAATTTTTTGGGCTGTTGTCTTTTTTTTCTTATAGTGGATAATTTTTTGGTCTGTTGTCTTTTTTTCTTATAGTGGATCATTTTTTTGGGCTGTTGTCTTTTTTTCTTATAGTGGATAATTTTTTGGGCTGTTGTCTTTTTTTTTCTTATAGTGGATAATTTTTTGGGCTGTTGTCTTTTTTTTCTTAAAGTGGATGATTTTTTTTGGGCTGTTGTCTTTTTTTTCTTATAGTGGATAATTTTTTGGGCTGTTGTCTTTTTTTTCTTAAAGTGGATGATTTTTTTGGGCTGTTGTCTTTTTTTTTCTTATAGTGGATAATTTTTTGGCTGTTGTCTTTTTTTTCTTATAGTGGATCATTTTTTTTGGGCTGTTGTCTTTTTTTCTTATAGTGGATAATTTTTGGGCTGTTGTCTTTTTTTTCTTAAAGTGGATGATTTTTTTTTGGGCTGTTGTCTTTTTCTTAAAGTGGATGATTTTTTTTTGGGCTGTTGTCTTTTTTTTTCTTATAGTGGATCATTTTTTTGGGCTGTTGTCTTTTTTTTCTTATAGTGGATAATTTTTTGGGCTGTTGTCTTTTTTTTCTTATAGTGGATAATTTTTTGGTCTGTTGTCTTTTTTTTCTTATAGTGGATAATTTTTTTGGGCTGTTGTCTTTTTTTCTTATAGTGGATAATTTTTTGGGCTGTTGTCTTTTTTTTGTTACAGTGGATAATTTTTTGGGCTGTTGTCTTTTTTTTCTTAAAGTGGATGATTTTTTTTGGGCTGTTGTGTTTTTTTTCTTATAGTGGATAATTTTTTGGTCTGTTGTCTTTTTTTTTCTTATAGTGGATAATTTTTTTGGGCTGTTGTCTTTTTTTCTTATAGTGGATAATTTTTTGGGCTGTTGTCTTTTTTTTTCTTATAGTGGATAATTTTTTGGGCTGTTGTCTTTTTTTTCTTAAAGTGGATGATTTTTTTTGGGCTGTTGTCTTTTTTTTCTTATAGTGGATAATTTTTTGGGCTGTTGTCTTTTTTTTTCTTATAGTGGATCATTTTTTTTGGGCTGTTGTCTTTTTTTTCTTATAGTGGATAATTTTTTGGGCTGTTGTCTTTTTTTTCTTAAAGTGGATGATTTTTTTGGGGCTGTTGTCTTTTTTTTCTTATAGTGGATAATTTTTTGGGCTGTTGCACCTCTGAGCCACTGTAGTATAAGGCCAATATCACCACTTCAGATGCAGGTTTAGTCATGTATCTGTGACTCTGGGAGGGCAGAAATTTTAGGTTATAGTTAAATATTAATGTCAGGCATGAAGTGACTAATTTTAAATAGAACAGCTCAAGGAAATGAATTTCAGTGCATGCAATGTCCCCTAAAGTGAAAACCCATGAGGGTGTGTTTGATCAGTATGTGTGACTGCAGCCAAGGCAACAGAAACACAGTGGACCAACGCTGGACAACCTGGCAACAGGAATTCAACACATACTGCTCTGAGACTCTGTAAAGGGCAGCCTTTGGACAGGACTCAGCAGGTACGTCAAGAGTTTTGTCTTTTAACTTTGTGAAAATAGAAGATATGACAAACACAAATGGGGAGCTCATAAACCATCCACGCTGATATAAGTTCTAAATGTCCCTTTGCACTGCAGTTGTCCTGTGTTCTAGGATATTCTCAGGGCTGCTGTCCATGAATGACCAGGTCAGGTGGGTCCTTATGACTCTGGACGAATTAGATTTGAATGTTCTGATTTCTGGAACTGAGTCAGAATATGAACAAGATGATCTGAAGGCTTTCACTCAAAGCCGCCCCTGTACAAATATATCTGGCAGTTTTGGTAATTACAATGTCTTTTGTTATTTATTTTATATACACTGCCCTGGAGTGAATCAGAAAGTGGAGTGCTCAGTCAAGAATTAATAAGTGGGGAAAAAAAAAAAAAAGAAAGAGTAAAGCTGACAGTGAATGTAAGGTTATTTTCCATCAGTGGTCATCTGTGCCTTTGGTCACACAACATTTTTCATATTCCTTCTTTGTGATAAGAGAATCCAGGCCTATTTTGTTGGTAAATAGCAATGTCTGTCACGTCCAAATTCATCTAGTTTAACATAATTCAGCATATTTCAGTTCCATTTTTAATATGTAGCAGTTCACTTACTTTGTCTAAGTCAGTGTTTTTCAACCTTGGGGTCGGGACCCCATGTGGGCTCGCCTGGAATTCAAATGGGGTCGCCTGAAATTTCCAGTAATTAATTTAAAAAAAAGACCAAAAAAAAAAAAAAATTACTAAAGTGGCAAGGTTTCACTGTAAAAGGATTGACGTTATTACAATGCAAACTTTGGTGCTGCTGGTGGATCTACACCCCAGGTGAGCCTCTAAATAAGACCCTCTTTCCTCCTCATTTCAGTTTAACCCCTGGAACACTGGTTTCAGATGTTTGTGGTGCAAGATTTTATCAGTTTGAGAAAGAACAGACTGTACCAACCAACTTAAAAAGGGGATTGGGAGCAGTTAATGCGGTGTTTTTTAACCTTAGGGTCGGGACCCCACGTGGGGTCACCTGGAATTCAAATGGGATCGCCTGAAATTTCTAGTAATTGATAAAAAATTTCACAAAATTAAAGCTTACTAATAAAAACTTACATTATATAACCTAAATGTCATGTAAAATTGACGTTTATTTGCAACATATTAAAGCAAACTATTACATGATCAAAAACAAATTAATTTTAGCAAAAAAAAAGTCTCAGTATTGAATGTCTGGGGTCGCCAGAAATTTGTGATGTTAAAGTGGGGTCACGAACCAATAAAGGTTGGGAACCACTGGTCTAAGTCCCTCCGACTCAGTCAAGTTCATCTCATTGTCACTGTATGGACCTAGGCCTTTGTTAGTCTGTGATCTGAAAGCTGTATCAAGCCATTTATAACATTTTACGTTTGTAAGAGGCAGACTTATTAACCATGGACATATGCAGATACAGGGTGGGGAAGCAAAATTTACAATATTTTGAGGCAGGGATTGAAAGACAGTGTATGACCAGTTAGTTTATTGAAAGTCATGAGAATTTAAATCTTCAAATCATATTTTACTGCATTTCTAACGGTCTTGTTGTCTACCTCAAGTTCAATTGCCATTTTTCTCATGGATTTGGTTGGATCCTTTAGGATTTTGGATTTGAGAGCTTTAATAAAAGCTTTGGTACGTTTTTTGTTGCTTCCTCCACTTCCAGACTTTCTCGTAATAGTTTTGCTCATAGTCATTCTCTTCTTTCCATTATAAACAGTCTTTATGGACACTCCAACTATTTTTGAAATCTCCTTTGGTGTGACGAGTGCATTCAGCAAATCACACACTCTTTGACGTTTGCTTTCCTGATTACTCATATGGGCAAAAGTTTCTGAAAAGGTATGGATAATAGTGTTAGGTATGATTATGACGTCAATATATGTTTGGTTTCAAAACAATTGACGTAGTGCCTGCTGAGAAAAAACAACTAAATGTTCATTGTAAATTTCGCTTCCCCACCCTGTATTAGTGTCATCTCAGACTGATCTGTATTGATGTATATGTAAAATGATTATTTTTCTTTAAGATACTGTAACTGTAAAATCACAGGACAAAAACACATGTGATGACAGACATTCATGAAGAAAAAGATTTAATACTAGTAAAAGTTACTCCATTAAAGCATAAAGAGGAAATTTTGTAAAAGTCATTGATGAAATGACGTGGGAAAATATAAATAAATAGATAAATAGATAAATGTTTTTCATAATTGTTCAGCTGTATGTGAGGTGATTCCATCATGAAGGATTTACCTCTGTCCCTGCTGAGTCGTGGGTGTGGTCAGTTCATTTCGTCCAACAAAGGGAGGCAGGATGGACGACTGGACGTTTATTTCACACCACAGGTACGACTTCATTGTAACAGTATATACGTTTGTTGGTATTTACAACCCCTTCAAAATATGTATTTGTATGTAAAAAATACTCACATTGTATTTTTTAAGCAGATTATTTACTACCATTAATGATTACGACACACTTTTTTACCCCTCCCCCTGCAAGGGAGGCAAGGGGTATTGTTTTTGGGTAGGTTTGTTTGTTTGTTTGTTTGTCAACACTTTAGCAGCAAAACTATTGGTTGAATTCGTACCAAATTGGGTTTATAGATTGCCAGTGACCCAGAATAGATGTCATTACATTTTGGGAAAAGTAGGTCAAAGTTCACATTTTTAATGAATTTTTTAAAACTAATTTTCCCCATTTACTTATAATGGGTGAAATTTCAGATATCTATAAAAGTATCAATATTGTTTAAATTTTCTTCAGACTTGGCACATATATAGAGGCAATTGATATGCTGACGTCAGGACATGCATAGACATGATGACATCAGCTGGATCGATGCCAAAATAAGCTACAGCATGTGTGAGGGGCGGAGTTGGTTTTGCCTGGCACCACTTATTGCATTTAAGATGGATTGCATTACTTCTTTCCTTATTAAGCTCCTCCCATAATGAATATTCAGTATATGATGAATGATTCATGTTCAAAGTCTTGCGTGTGAACAGGTATTAAAGGTATAACAGGTAAAAAAGGAAAAACTCCAAATATTGACTTGGGAATCACAAACTCACAAATGGAAAATGGTCTTAAATACCTGTTTGAGAGGTGTAAATATTTTAAAGTGCTTATAATTTAACTGAAAATAATTGATTGTATGCACAGATTTCATTTGTGTATTTGCAGACTCACTTTATTTCTTCTTATTTTTTGATATGGCGATATTCACAGACAAAATGATAGACAATTTTAAACACACATTTTAACTTGTATAATCAATGTGTGTTCAAATAAAGGTTAAATGAATGAAAGAAAGTCAGCCCCATCATTAACTCTTAAAGAAGAACTGCTTTTTGTGATGACTTGCAAATCAAAATTTCTCTATTTTATCTATATTATACTATTTTAACCTCTGCATTTTTCAGTGAAAATCTGGTATTTTCCTGTATTTTATTCATTGATCATGTAGATTTTTCATAAAAGAAAAACTTTTTTGCAGCAAAATATATCAGTATAATATATCATTTACAACCACTCCACAGAGTAAATCAGTGTTTCAGAAGATGAATGTGCGTCCACCTTCACTACGGAGCCTCTGGAAAGTCAAATAACATAAATCGGATTTTGCTGAAAAGCTTAGAAATGGGCTTTAACCTGAATTATGAGCATGTATTGATGGGATTAGTGATTCAAAACGTATTAAATATTTTATATCAGTAGATGCTTTGGTCACTGGCAGTTCAGGTCTTTGAGGGTTAATCAATCAATCCCTCAGGTTTTGCTTTGTAATCATACACCGACCAATAGGATTACTACATTTGGAAGTCTCGGGACGCTCTGCTTCGACTGTCTAAAAGTGGATGTCTACTTACCGGAGAGGAGCCAACCCTTCCAAAGACTTACACCACCCGCAGGGGGCCGCTCATACTGTACTCCCAGGTATGTATTTTTGTACGTGAGGAGCCAATTCACTGATTAGAACTTTAGATCCAAGTTTGATCCAGAATTCAGTGTGAGCAAAAATAAGAATATTCTGCTTTTCCTTTATCATTTTCTGCTGTAAGGATCTGGTCACTCTGAAAACTTGTGGCTCAGAGGCCGTTGATGGGAAACAGCAGGTAGTCCGTCGGTATAATCCACAGGTGAAACAGCAGCTGAGCACGATGAAGGAGCTCACCTCCACCATTCTGAACTACAACAACCATCTAGTGAGTGAAACAAAGCTAAGCCTCACACCTGCTGGCTTGAAAAAATCTAATTGTTTATGTGTCTTCTCTGTAGTTAACCACCTCTAGACTGGTCCCACCACTCGTTCCTCCTTATCACCTCCCTCCATCTTCAGTCCTGTGTGGTCCCAGTCCGTTGCCTTTTCACACCAGCCAACAGCAACTCAGCCCAGGGATGCATGTCCATGTAAAAGCACAACAGAGAAACACTGAACAACAGGAGAATCAATCTGAAGGTAAGATAGATAGATAGATAGATAGATAGATAGATAGATAGATAGATAGATAGATAGATAGATAGATAGATAGATAGATAGATAGATAGATAGATAGATAGATAGATAGATAGATAGATAGATAGATAGATAGATAGATAGATAGATAGATAGATAGATAGATAGATAGATAGATAGATAGATAGATAGATAGATAGATAGATGGTTTCCTTTATCTATAAATGTATTTTTAGATCTGCTTCCATCATATTTGCTATTGGAATGACTTAAATAATTAAAGTCTCCTGTCCCAGGATCTGTTATAATAACACGGGGTTACAAAACAATGTTTTTTGCAAGTTGTCTAGGTTTTTTCAACTGAATTAGGACCATTTTGCACCGCTAAATCCAAAAATGACATCTGTTTTTCTCAATCAGGTCAGGGTTTTTTGCTAGTTTGATTTTGAAAAATTTGATCTTCTCACAAAATTGATTACATTTTTGTGACTTTATCAGTTGATTTTTTTAATATAGTTTTCACCCAAAATAGGTTTTAAGAGAAAAAAAATAATTTTCTAACAGGATTCCTGTTAGGTACAATGGTGTATTCACCGCAGATGTAGCAGAATATGTCAGGCAAAAGTAAAACCTTCAGAACTCGTTTATTGCAAGAAATATGAAAGAATTTTGTATCATATGATGTGAAAATGCCCATAAATGTAAGCAAAAATGTTAAAAAGCCAATATGTAGCATAGTTCAGAAAGTTGACCTGACTGAGCAAAATTAATGTGATTTTTGGATTCAGCACACCAAAATTATCCTAAATCAGCTCAAAAAACTTAAACAATAAATTTGTTGTTGACCAGTGTAATGATAGTAATGAATAATGGATTAGATTTATACAGCGCTTTTCTATGAACGCATACTCTAAGCGCACACAGTGGATCTATTATTCATTCACTCTCACATTCCCCCTCTGGTGGTGGTAAACTACACCTGTAGCCACAGTTGCCCTTGGGCAGACTGACAGACGTGTGGCTGCCAATTCGTGCCTATGGCCCCTCCGACCACCACCAAACATTCACACACATTCATACACCGGTGTGAGTAGCAGCACTGGAGGTAAGGAGGGTGAAGTGTCTTGCCCAAGGACACAACAGCACATGAACAGAGAGGGATTCGAACCGCCAACCCTTCAGTTATCAGACGACCCACTCTACCATCTGAACCATGGCCGCCCCATCTGTTATCTCTACAAGTCCCAAAAGTCAGAACAGAACTGGAGAAGAAAGCTTTTAAATTTTCCGCTCCCACTGCCTGGAACAACTTACAGAAGAAGACAAAAATGATGGAACTGGTCAATTTAAATACATTCAAAGTCATTCTAAATCAATGAGAAAAGGATAAATCTGGGTGTAGATGTTTTTCTAATTGATTGAATCAGGTTCTGCTTTGAGATGCTTTTAAGGAACACTGAAAAACCTTTAACACCTTTTAAATGATTGATTGTGTTTTATGTTTGTTCTTAGTTTAGTGTTTAATGTATAGTTTTAGAACTGACTTTTTTGTGTATTATTTTTAGTGTGGATATATGGCTGGGATTTTTATTTTGTGTAACTTCTGCTGCTGCTGTCTTGGCCAGGACACTTTTGAAAAAGAGATTTTTTATCTACATGAGCTTTTTTCCTGGTTAAATGAAGGTTAAATTAAAAAAAAAAAAAAAAAAAAAAAGAACATGTTTCAAGGCTGCAGTGCAGTCTGAAATCCCACTCCTACTTGATGGTTGCAAATGGGAAAAATTACATTTGAACAAACAAACAAAAAACATATGTTTGGGTGTCACTGAGCTAAACTAATTATTTGCCATCTTTTCCAAAACTTCTCCAGAGCTTTTGTTTCCAGTAGATAAGGAGGTAAAGCTGGAAGGCAGGAACAGAATCAGGTTGAATCTGTTCCTTCAGATACCGACTGCATCCAGGACCCCCACCCCACATATGGAGCCCCAGACTTGGATGCAGCATGTCACAACAAACTCTGAAGAACCAGGAGACACTGAGGTAATTCAAGATATATCAGTTTAGTACTTTATCCTCCTAAGACCCAGCTATGGGTTTTCTGTCCACATTTGTGGACAAGAGTTTCACAACATTATCTAAAAAAAAAGAAAAGAAAACTGTCCACCACAAAGGACATTCCATAAGAATTTTAAAAACTGCATCTGAAAAAACTGTTGCATCATGATGTTTCCAATATAGGCACTTATTTAATAAAAAACAAAAAAAGCTGGTACTTTGCTGACATTTCCTGGGTCTTAGGAGGTTAAATGTTTCAAGATATTTTCATGTGTATCGTGTACTTTTTTTTCATAATGTCTTTCTGTTCACATACAGACTCACTCAAACACAAGTCAGCAGTTCAGTGAGCACTTAAAGGACACTGGAATCCACCATCAGAGTTCTGCAGGGGAGCTCCATCACTCAGACATCAGTGACGTCCATGATGATCAGGGCTGTTCCTTTCAGAGAGACAGTGAAACATCCGGTGATAAGGAAGGATATGAAAGGTCAATAAGTGGATACAGACCTGAGAGAATAGGTGTGTGCTTTCTCACAGTCATGATTAGCTCATATACCTTGTACCTTTTATACTACTGAATGGAGGGTCCTAAGTTAAAGTTCTTAATGTGTAGTAATCTGTAACGGTCTATGTGATATGACCACATAAGATAACCAGTCCCTCACACTAATAATCGATTTCACTGTTTTAACTTGGATTTAGTATAAATTGGCACCTCTTGACTAAACTTATGCAATTTCCATCATTTTTTTGGACAACAACCCAACAACAAGTGGTGCCAGGCACAACAAACCCCACCCCTCATGTGTATTGTAGCTTATTTTGGCATTGATCCAACTGATGTCATCATGTCTATACGTGTGCTGATGTCATCATATCGATTGCCTCTATATATGTGCCAGTTTTGAAGTAAATTGAGACCAAATTGTAATTATAAGTAAATGGGAAAAAAAAAAGATTTAAAAAAATTCATAAAAAATTTGAACTTATATCTACTTGTCCCAAAAATGTAACCACATCTATTCTGGGTCATTGGCAATATATAAATCCAATTTGGTATGAATTCAAACAATAGTTTTGCTCCCACAGACATATGAAATATTGCCCATTATAAATAAATAAAAAAAAAAAAAGATTTTAGAAATTCATAAAAAATTTTAACTTTGACCTACAGTACTTTTCCCAAAATGAAATCAGATCTATTTTGGGTCACTGGCAATCTATAAACCCAGTTTGGTATGAATTCAACCTACAGTTTTGCTGCTAGAGTGTTACCGAGCTAACAAAAAATCCCTTTGTAGGGTGGGGTAACAACACTGAACCAATCCCAGATCATAACACTGCCCCCACAGACTTGTACTGTAGGCACTAGGTATGATGGGTAAACACTTCATCTACCTCTCTTTTCACCCTGATCCCCCCATCACTCTGGAACAGGGTCAGTCTGGACTCATCAGACCACATGACCTATTTTCCGTTGAAACACAGTCCGATCTTTCTGCTCTCTATCAAACTGATATTTGTTTAAGCAATGATCTCCTACTCACTACATCAGTTATGGTTTAAATACTTGCTGATCACTGCAGTAATTATCCAAGAAAAGTCTCACAAATATGAACACACTTTATTTCCCTGACTGTCTTAAGTTTGTGGATCACCGCAGCAGTCAACCACTGCGTCGGAAACAGCATCAGGTATGTTTCTTGGACAAAGCAGCACTAACAAAAGTGTAAAAGCAAACCTGGAATTTCTGTTGATAAATTCATTTTCTGGTTTTCTTTACAGCAGGCATGTTTCTTCCTCCTATAAGAGCAACACCTTTAGTCTGCCATGGAGGCAGCAGGGAGCAAATGGGCAAGGTGTGTTCAGATTGTCGCATTTAACAAAATAATAAAAAAAAAAAAAAATTAGTCATTTTAACCCATGAAGACAGTTCCCAAATGAAATTTTCTCCAGATTTAACTTTGATGGGATTTATCACCTTTAATTTTCATATTATCCTCCTTATTTTAAGTTTTTTCAGTGTAAATCATGTATTTTCCAATATTTAATTTATTGATTATGTAGATGTTCATAAAAACTCAGATTAAAGTTGACAGTTATTATATCAGAAAGAGAGAAAACTGAAGAAAAGTGACTTTTCAGCAAAGATATCAATAACTGAACAGAAAAAACAAGTGTCTCCATCCACTGTCATTGATCCAACTCCATGGGTTTTATTGGTGAATTAATATTATAGAAGATGACGGTGTTTCCATGTTCACTACGGAGCCTCTGAACGTCCAAATGGGTCATATCTGATGACCATGAAAAGATGACACTGTATTTTACACCAATTATTTATAGGATTAGTGGATCAATAGGTATTAAAATAGATGATTGTGTCACCAGTGGCTGTTTGGGTCTTTATGGGTTAACTCAGTGATTCCCACTAATTAAAGTGTTTATTTCCAGATAAGTCGCTGGAGTCCAACCAGTGATGAACAGCCCACACAGCGTCTGCCTCCCATAGCAGAGAAACCCACTGATGGACACAAGACCCAGACACAAAATGACACCAAAGCACAAAAGACTGGGTTTCAGTCCATCAAAAGTACAACCATTGGACTTCACCAACAGCCTCTGCTTCTTCCTCTGCTGATTCCTGATAAAACAGAGGGTAAGAAACACAGACAGGGAGACAACAATGAGTGTTCTGCCCTCAGTATGAGAACAACATGACAACCATGCTTCTACATATTATGTGGTTTAGTTTCCCCCTGTGACCTTCACACATTATTCAGTGAAGTCCCAAAGTAATTAAACAATTAAGACCACATGGTTAAATGCTCCTGTATTATTCTATGGATTACTACTATGGTCTGTAAACTTGGATATTATTTATCTGTTATGACGTATATCACATCCTGGACATTAGTTTGTCAGTGGTTAACCCATAAAGACCCAGCACTACTTTTATGTCAGTTCTCAAATGAAATGTTCTATATATCTAACCTTTCTTAAGTGATTTATCACCATTTATTTATAATAATATCCTGTGTATTTTGTATTTTATCACTATAATTTCGGTATTGTCCTGTATTTTAATCACTGATCATGTAGATGTTCATAAAAGCTCAGATTAGAGTTGAGGGCTATTATATCAGAAACAGGGAAAACTGCAGAAAAAGTGACTTTTTCAGCAAAATATATCATAAACTGAACATAAATCAAGTGTCTCTATCCATTGTCATTGATCCAACTCCATGGGTTTTACTGGTGAATCAATGTTGTAGAAGATGATCGTGTTTCCATGGTAACAACGGAGCCTCTGAACATCCAAATGGGTCATATCTGATGACCATGAAAAGATGACAAACTGCGTTTTACACCAATTATTTACATGTATTGATGAGATTAATGGATCAACAGGGATTAAACAGTTTAGATCAGTAGATGGTTTTGGTTAGAGGTGGATGTTTGGGTCTTTATGGGTTAATGAAAATGGACTTGGGATAATTTTGTGAATAAGAGATCGATGGAGCCCCTCTTGTTCTCATCTAGAGATGATGTCTGAGAGGTTCATTCTGATCATGTACAAGCACATTCTCTTTCTGGACCGTTTTGAGAAGCTCAAAAGCCCAACCCTCTAGGCATGGTAAATTTCAGCCCAGAAACCTCTGTAGTGATTCCAGCAGTGCTGATAATGGCAATTGAAGGAAAAAATTCAGAACTAAAGACTCTAAAAATACCAAACTATCAACATTTTTAATCCAGTTTAGCACCACAGCACTTACTATATTTGTGCTGATCAGTTTATACCTAAGTATTTTCCTCATGAATATGGAGAATGTAACTAGTAAATAGTGATCGAGGAGACATTTTTTTTTCACCAAAAGAAGTATGGTCACATTGTCACTGAGTAATTCACTTGAAATCACTGGATTGTTGCCTGTCTAACACTGAAAACAGCATATTTATTACAGAGACATTATAAGGTTTACATGAGGCTCAAGTAGGCAACTGCTAAGTTTATCACATCACCATAATTTAAACACAGATGAAATATGAACCAGACTCATCAGGCTTTTGACATTTTCATTAGTATTTCTCTTTGGTTTTTGAATGTTTTATTTATGTTGAGGAACTGACCAGATTTAGTTTAGTTTTTTGTATTTTTAATTTTTCAGGTATAGTAAAGACAGCCTTGAGTTACTTCCAAAAAATCTCTGAGTGATATCGAGTTGATATTGTAATTTCCTGACACTTGACTCCCTTATTTCACAAAAAAAAACTGCTTGCTCTTCTTTTTTGAAGACATGGGTCAGAAGCAGAGAAGAATGAGAGAAAAAACAGAAAGACAAAACTATAAACAAGAGGCAGTGGGCCATAGAGGAGGAGGAGGAGGAGGAGGATTACCACCTGAGAAGGGATTTAACATTATTCTGGATCCAGGAGAAGGTACAGAATATTTACATGGAGCTATGTCCGTCCAAAACTTCCTTTTAGCTAGTTTTTATTGGATTGAATTCTTCGGAGTTTATTTGGATCTGCTGAGATTTGCATCCCTATGTGTAACATGTATGAAGGTAAAACCATATTTTCCCCTGGTTTATTACCCTCCATGTTTTTCATCTTTTCCTCCAGACCCCCCTGTCCCAGTGGGACTGTTGGGTAGTGTTACAGGGAAGCGAGGTCCAGGGAGGCAGAGCTCTATGGCCTTTTTACAGAATCGTCTCCTCGACCTCCAGGATGGATCTGAATCCACTGAAGCCAGCAGAGGACTGGTTAAGGGGGTCCTACCGCTGGAGCTCAGAGGTAACAGGGGGTTTAACCACCAGGATATGCATGACACTCAAAGCCAAAATCCTGGTCCTTATTCGAAGTGGGTTTTGATGTTTCATGTGACGTTTTAGTTCTTTATGTATCTTATTTTGTTTTTTTTCTGTTGTGTGACCAAGTATCTGAGTTTAACCCTATAACAACAAACGTATCATATTTGATACATGAGTTTTGAAGCCCTCTACGTGACCTTTGTGATATTTTTTTTCTTGAAAAACCTGATGTATACAATTAGATACATGCAATACGTGGATAATCCACCGGGGGGAGGAATTCATTCACCAGTGACACTACAAGACTGTCATTAATGAGGAAAGAGACAGAACTTTGCCAGTTTTGAAAAGGAATTACCAATTTGTTAGACATGTTTGTGTTATATTTTGTTTTTGTTTGTTCAAAAATAATAATATTTGAGCATTTAGACCCGATGTATCAAATACGATGCAAAATTGAAAATCATACATGGAAATTAATATTTGAAAATAAAAATGTTTGGTTGTTCAGAAGGACCAATAAAGGCTCCAGTTTCAAAGAACTGGAATTTTCTGTCAATAATTTAATGGTTCAGGCTTTATAGAGTTAACATAACTTTAAGTATATCGCAGATCCTTAATAGTCTTAATATTTATTTTTCTAATTCACCAAACCATTTTGAAGAAAATACCATTATTGATAATAATAATGTTTAGGAAATCTTTAACGTAAATTTTTCTCATTTGTGTTCATGAACAAAGCCTCCATACTCTTCACCAAACAAATGACACAGAGACCAAACTGTTCAACTGAATAATAGACCGAGTTAGTTTGAGTGGCAAAGGCAAGAAATATCTAAAATCAATCAGAAAAATAAACCATTATTTTCACATTTTTTCACAGTGGTTATGTCTGAGGTGTCAAACTCGTTTAAGTTCAGGGGCAACTTTTTCGTGCAAAAAAAGTGGTTTGAAATCTCTAAAAATGTTAACTAGCCATTTTTTTAGTCATTAATCAATACAGGGGTTGTGAAATGGAAACTTTCAGTCTGGTGTTTGTGTTGCTATGTTTTGAAGATTGCATTACAACATCCTTTCCTTTGCAATATTTGAGTTTCATGTCAGAGGAAAATGGTGTTTGTATAAATATGGTCCAGTCCAGGGGTGTCAAACTCAGATCCTCGAGGGCCGGTATCCTGCATGTTTTAGATGTTTCCCTCTTCCATCACACCTGGAAGCCATTACATCGTTATCAGGCTTCTGCAGAGCATGATGATGAGCTGATCATTAATTGAACCAGGTGTGGAAGGAAGAGGGAAATATCTAAAACATGCAGGATACCGGCCCTCGAGGACCGGAGTTTGACACCTGTGGTCTAGTCCATCAGTTCAGCCTGCTTTATTTTTTCTATAGCACATTCAGCTAAGTCATCATCTTGGATCCTGAAAGTATTTACTGTCTATTTATGTAGATTTGCAGAATGGGAAACCTGTTGGCAGTCTTATAATGGGTCCTGATGGGGAAATCATTCAACTGTCACTGTATGACAACATTCAGGATCAGCCTCAAGGTGACGGTGACACGCAGGAGCAAGGTACACTCAGAGAACCTCATAAATGAAATAAATATATCATGTTTATCTATTCGAAAGTATGAATAGTTAAAGGTAGGATAAGAGATCCTGGAAAAACAGTTTGAGCGAGCTGCATTTTGAAAATACACAATTCAAAAACCCAAACCCCTTTCTTCAGACTTAAGACTTATGAAGCCACGCCTCCAGACTACCGAAACGTGCAATGCTTGTTCCAAAGCAGTGAGCAGCATCAATTACCCCCCGTCCGCGAAACCATGCGTACCTCATTAGATGTTGCACTTTTCACTTGTTATTTTGATACATGTTCTAAGTAATCTCGGCTTAGTAAAAACAGCTGATTGTAGTAAGACTGATGTCAGGCTAGTAGTCCACTACAGTTTGCTTTGAACATTTTAATCTGTGCATTTCACCATTATGTTTGTCCTCAATTCCTACCTAGCTGGCTAAGTCTACATTGATTTATGTTAGTGCCAAAAAAGCTTGCCGGCAGACTTTCCATCCTAATATAGCTAATATAGCTGAGCTCTGGCTCTGGCTTCATTTCCTGTACAAGTGCTTCAAGCCTCTAAAAATATGCCATTCGTGCACAAAGAGGGGTACACACAGAGGGGGGAGGGACTAATGGCAGTTGAGTTTGATAGACATATCACTGTTCAATCATTTCGGTGGGTCAGTTGAAATGATTGGATGGTGTTTTTTCAGTCCTGTCCATTCCACAGGGGACTAAAATTTCTTATTTTTGTGTTAGAACATTTAATTAATTGGTTGCAATCAAGGTGTTAAGAAGATTTTAAGCAATATAGTAAAAAATACTCCAGGAAAACATCTCCTACCCTACCTTTAACATCCTACAAAGGCCTTTAGTTAAGATCAGTAACTCTGTTTCTTGTAGCTCTGCAGGTTTTATCACCAGAGGGAGAGAAGTTACCATGGGTTATTCTGCTGCAGCCTGAACGTACACAAACAGGTCTGCACAAAAACACACAAAATGGGTCTGAATATCACTCCCTGTTGACAAAAAAACACAGTTGTGATTTGACGTGGCGTTAACACTTGAGGCAAAACTGTAGCTGACCTGCTCCTAGATGAAAAAGAAACATCTGTGGTTGATGTGCATGTTTTCAGACCATCATACATAAAAATATCTTACTGATAATTATTCACCTGAAGTTTGCTCCGGCTCTGTTAATTCTTTATTGTTATCATTCTCTGTTTCTTTCTGTGCATAGAAGTAGAGGGAGAACAAAACTCAGATCTGCCTGTGGGTGTTCCTCCCACATCATCAGTTCATAGAAAAGGTGAGTTGTTGTGTTTGTTTTTTTTTGTGGCTGAAAGCACCTTTTTAAAAATATATATTTGACATATCTGCTGAAGGAAACAAAGGAAATACAAAAAAAGGACATTGGTTCTGCTACTGATAGTTATTTGAGCGTCACTCACTGTATAAATGTGCATCTTCTCTATCAGTGTTTCACTTTTTGTAAGATTATACCCTGTAAGATCCTGTAAAATGTAACAGAAAGTCTCCACTCCTGTTTAGGATTTTCTCTGTAAATCCATAAGGAGTACATCCATGTCCAATGTTTTACTAAATTTCATGAAACTCAGTGCTGTACTTTTTGTGTAATCCTTCTGAAAGACATTCAGCAAGACAGGATAAATATAACATCCTTGGTGGTGGTAAAACTATCCAGTGGTGTCAAATTTAAAAATAGATAAATACATAAATATATCAAAAATAAATGAATAAATTGGGATTTGTGGTTTAATGATATTGTGAAATTAGATGAAAAAAAAAATTGACTACTGCCTCATTGAAGTGTACTTTTATCTTTTTAGTGTGTGCACAACATGTAAAGGTTTGTTCAATCATTTCATTCTGTTCCCCCATGAGCTGTTAGATCTTCGCAGATCTGCAGAGACTGATCCAGGATCACCAAAGACTCACTCTGACCCAGGTAAATTCTGCTGCACGGTGACTAAAGTTTACAGGAAAACATGTGGCTGATGTTGATTTATTTATTATACACTATATAGGGATTCACAGGCCTGACTAAATTACCATCTGAATAATCTTCTTAGTTTCTTTTTGTATAATGTGTTCCCACATAGAAGGCCAGACAAGTTTATTTGTATAACACTATTCACACACAGGGTAACTCTAAGTGCTTTACAAAGACATAAAAAATTACAGAACAAAAAAAAAGACATTAAAATTACATTAAAATAAAAAAAGGGAAAAAAGACATTAAAATCATCAGAGATGAAATGTGATTTTAAAATGTATTCACAGAATAAAAGAAAGACATTAATTATATTAAAATCATACAATAAAATTAAATAGAACAAAACAAGACATTTAAATAAAAAAAGTGCATTTAAAAGACAAGATTACCCATAAGCATATGAAAAGAGGAAGGTTTTTAACCTGGATTTAAAAAAGACGTGTACTTTTGTGTAAACATTGGGTCTTTAATCTTAAGTCTTTGAGTGGAGAGTTCTACAATTTTAACTGACAATATAAATAAACCGTTATAAATCCAGTGTACATACCGTTATTTAAACATGTAATTAAATAGTGTTCATGACAGACAGTGACATGGAAATTATATTGCTGTACTTTGTTTCTTTCTGTCCTTGTTTCCTTTCTCTTCATTGTAAACTTTGGAATAAAATCCACAAAATGCCCCCAGAAATGTCAAAATGGTAAGAATGAATATAAAAAAATGTGCTTGTAGTTCAAGATGCTGAAGAACCAAACAGTATTCAAGCAGCAGCTATGAGAAAAAAATGGAAGAATCCAAAAATGGATGCTGAAAACAACATCAGTGTGTCTCCACGGAGGGATGAAGGGATAAGTGTGGAGCCAAGAAGAGGTGATTTGAAAGCAAAAGGGGAGGAAGAGGACCCTCCTACTAGTGGCCATTTGTCCGAATCACAAAAAGGGTTTGTGTATTTTACAGAAAGAAAATGACTTATTTTATGCATTATTGTTTGCATTGTACGTACACATTTCACTTATAGTGCAATTTTACTTCTTACGTAAAACTGCATGTAGTCTGTAAAGTGTTATTATTTTTTTTTTGTACACTATCTTCATGCTGCATGCACATTTTCACATTTTCTTTGATCTGCACTTTATCCTGTTAATTGTGGGATCAATAAAATTTCCTCTTATCCTTTAAACTGAAGTCCATTCTTTCTGCACAGAGACCAAGTAACACATGAAGGTGATGTGACGCTGAGGCAGCAGAGAATCAACTCAACTGAAGCAATAACTGAAGATACTGTGAACGAAAGAGAGAAGAATATGAAGAGGAGGGACACACAGGAAGCTGCTGCAATTAAAGAGTAAGACCCAACCCCAATTCACCTCTTACCCCCTTGGCCCTCCCCCTTACCCCTACCCCTTGGCCCTTGCACTTGGCACTAGCCCTTGAAATGGGGCTGCAAGGGGTAGGGGTTGAAATATTCCCCTATGAAATGGGACAACCCTTTAAGACCTGTTATGTCATCAGCAGTCATCGATGCTGCTATAAACAGATGCAACCATTTTGTTTGTGAAAGAATTCCACATGCCGTCAGCAGCTGTAACTCTCTGTTGCATGGGCTTTGGGCATCTTTTGCAGAAATGTGGCCTATAACACATTGAAATGGCATTAAATGGACGATCAAATAATTATTTATGAAGAAAATACGTACATTTGTGTGTTTTTTTCATGACACAGCAGGACTTTTGGGCTGTATTTACCTCCATTTTGCCGATGATTCAAACACAGTTATGGGAAATGTCTTATACCCCTCCGTTTGTAGTGCTCTGAAAAAAGCAAACCATTGAATCAGTGTAAAAAAAGTTCCTCAGCTGGTCACATCTAATAAAATTAAGTTGAATGAACTAAATGAAATTGAATTGAATAAAAATGTAATGAATTCAATTCAATTTTAGTTCATGTAACTTAATTTTATTAGATGTGACCAGTTGAGGAACTTTTTTACATTGACACAATGTTTTGCTTTTTTCAGTGTGTGGTCCCGAAAAATCTTTGTTTTAAGGGCAAACAGCCCTCCCCCTTGGCCCCTCCCCTCTGACTCATTGAGAATCGGGACACCCCTACCCCTTCACATGAACGCGCGAAATGGAGGGGTAAGGGTTAGGGGTGAGTTGGGATTAGGCTTAATGCTGCATTCCAGGCAACCCATAACTCGTGTTTTTCCAACCTTCTACCGGTGAAAATGCACTGGAATGGCAGGCAAACCTGTGACTTCCCACTAGATCGATGTACTCCCAGTTCCGAGCTCTGACATCACGAAGCAATGGCAGCCCCCATGGATGCGGGGTTTATGCAAATTGTTTATTAAAACAAGATATTGCTCTGATATTATTTATCTGCAAATGTTCTGCATAATCAGCAGCTACTCTAGCGTTCGCCGTTTTTCAGTCCCATGAGTGCAAGAATAAATTAATACCAAATACGTATCTGAATATACAAATAACACAACATAAAAGGTATAACAGCTTCTATTGCCTTATGCGCCGTTTTTCCTCCTCTGTTTCCCTCAAATAAGCAAAGAGCAAACACCTTTGGCGATAGAAATGATTGTGTCCACCATGCTGGTTTGTTTACATCTAGCTACCACAATTCCTTGCGCTCAGGCAGTTTGGTATGACTTGCCTGGAACATTACAAAGTTGTGAGTTGTGGTTTGAAGTTGTGACCTACGGGTTCAAAAACCATCCTGGAACGCAGCATAAATTACAGTTACAGCAGTGACCAACTCCTATGAAGTCAGTTTAATATTAGGTTTATGTATGAGTTTTGTTATTTTAATTTACTTACATGCTGTGTTCTGTTTGTTTAGGAAAAGGGGGATGAAAGGTGTGACTGTGAATTCAGCAGGAAAAAAGGCATGGAGGAAGAGGATGGAAGATGAACAGCAGACGCAGAAAATAGTGAATGATGCTCCACCAATCAGAAACCAGGAACAAGAACACAAGGAAAAAAAAGAAGCAACAGAGACTCAGGAGGCCTCAGCTCCTCCTCCCATGGTGAGAACTGACTGATTACAGTAAAATGATATGAAGAAGCTGGTGTTTTTGAAGACAGTATCCATCTGATGGGAGTTTTCGGTTATTAACATTTCCCGCTGTCATCATTGCCTTTCACATGAAAACCTTTAAGAGCAAAGATGGACGGACAGGAGACGTGAAGATGACTGAGAATGGAGACGAGGGAGGAGGAGGAGCAGAGCAGGAGAGGTCATCGGCTGGGAGGAGGAGGAGGAGGAGAAGCAGGAGGGGGAGGTTAAAACACAAAGAGTTAGTCTTTGGTAAAACTCTACACACACCCTGCAAACACATGACAAGTTTAAACTCATATCTGAAGATGTGCAGTAGTAAAGCGTATTGTTATTAATATGCAAGTTTGGAACGAAGACCCTCAGACAAGTTAAAACACGAGTAAATTATGCAAATAATATAATACACCTGTGTTTTAGATTTAATGCTATTATTTATTGTCATATATGCAAAGTACCCAACGTGCCTTAGTTTAGACATTAAAAACACAGTGGTAGTTGTCAAAACATCCCATCACTTCCCAAATGGAGGATTTTCTGATTAAGACATGTGGGATGTGTTGATATTAGTCCAGTTTTATATGAGTAGAGTGTAGAAAATGAATCTTACTGGTGCAGTTTCCAGCACAATCGCTGTTTTCAGTCTACTGAAGTGAAGACAAAGATCCTCCAGAGAAACGTTTACATTTCTGATCAGGAGACACACAACTACAGTTAAACATAATGACAGATTAATATTTGTGCATTTAAATGTAGTTAATGACCTGATTCTGCTCCTGGTTCAATGCTCTGATCCACAAAACAAATATCTAAATCTAAATGAACCAACGCATTAACTGTGCATTTTGTATTTTGTACCTAATTGGGTTTATACATTGCCAGTGACCTAGAATAGTTGTGGTAACATTTTGGGAAAAGTAGGTTGAAGTTAAAATTTTTTGAGAATTTTTTTAAACTTTTTTTTTCTCCCCTTTACTTATAATTGGCAAAACTTCCAATTTCTATAAAACCATAAATTTTGTCTCAATTTACTTCAAACTTGGAACATTAATAGAGGCAATAGATATGCTGACATCAGCACACGCATAGACATGATGACATCAGCTGGATCGATGCCAAAATAAGCTACAATATGTGCGAGGGGCGGGGCTGTTGTGCCTGTTACGCCCCGGCTAGGGGACCCTAGGACATAACACGAATAGAACGGACGCCTTTCCTCACTCCCAAGCCACAGACAGAAACCCTGGACGCGGGATGTGCATGTTTAACAAAAAGTGATTTATTTACAAAGTGCAAAATACAGATACTGAAAACTGAAGGAAACAGCAGCTGGAACTTCAGGGTGGGCTCTGGCCAAAATAACAAACAAAACTGTCTAAAATAAAAAACGAAGCTCACTTGCAAAGGAAAGAAACTAAGAGACAAGATCTAACCTCCCTTACCAAAAACAGGAGAAAACGAGACAAAAGAAAAAGGCAGCCCACCCCTACGGCTGATACCACAAACAAAGACAGAATGACGGTGGGGTTGGGAGTGGAGGAACGGCGACCCTGGTCCCACCCAGCTCCGTGCTCTTTATTGGTCCGCCTCCGGCTGGTTGGTCCAATCATGGTACGGGATCTGGCGCCACACCTGAAACATATTAGCCACTCACACACAGAAAAATAGACACACCCACAGAGTGGCACACAGACCCACGTATGGGTTGTAACAGTGCCTGGCACTACTAGTATTTTACTGAATAATGTCCCAATGACAGTGATTTGGGGATTTATAGATATTACAATGCAAAGTAATCCACAATTCATCCACTCATTTATCTCTCAGGAAACCCTGAGGATTTCATTGAGAAAGAAGAGGTGGGAATCAACCAGCAAACACAACAGTTTCATCCAAACAGAACCTCCAGCCCGTCTGCAAAACAAAAACACAGCAAAAACACAGATGTGAATTCAACACAGGATGACAGGGAGAATTTTTCAGTCAGTGCCGCCGCCTCAAACGCTGACAAACACAGCAGATCCATGAGTTTGCTCAGATCTGCTGCTTCCCGCCTCCTCCAGAGCAGCTCCCAGAGGTCAGTCGGTTCTTCCTGTGAAGGCCTCCTGCCGTCCAGCTCCGTGGGGCCTTCGCTGTCTCGCAGTCGCCTGTCGTCATGTTCAGCCGTTATGATAACAGAGGAAAAACTCATGTTGAACCCACTGAAGCCAGAGGTAGGTAGAAAGCACACACTGCCTAAAAGAAATGGAACAAATGTGGAAAAAAAATACTTTTTTCTTGAATATAAGCCTTAATTTATAGTTGCACATGTTTTTCATCAAAAAAGAAATTTTTATAACAGTTGGATGCTTCGATGAAACTGGGTTTATTTCGGTATCTGGCACTTTGCCAGCTTTTTTGGACCCAATAATAAAAGAGAAATTTAGACACATTTCCCCCCAGGATGTACCTAATGATGACCAAAGATAAATGCAAAAAATATACACTCTTGCTCTGAGCTATCCCAAAATTAATGAATTTTTAATAAAATATGGGGTCCAAAAATGGACCAAAATTGGGACATGAAAAGCTACATAAGTGTCAGTGCATTTGATCTGGAAAACATGGCTTGGAATGTTCTTATAAACCACTATAAATAAAGACACTGTGTTGTAAGCAATATCTGTCATCCTATTTCATATAAAGCCCCATTCATCAGTCGATGGTATCAAATTCTCTTTATTTGTACCTATTTGTATTAGAATAGAAAAACACAATGTCAACATACACCTCTGAATGTGTTATGAATAAAGGAAAAATAATGGTAAAAAATATAAGAATTTAATTTGATTAATCCATGTAGCGTAACTTCAGTTTAGCACTACATGTGTGTTTTAATAACTCATAACCAAAAACATAGATTTAAAAGGTTAAACCAGAAGAAACAAACAAGAATACAGACTGGACTGATGTCATAATATTTCATTTTCTATTTTTGACTTCATACTCTGTAGTTAAATCAGTGCTCCAACTTTTAGAGTCTGTTTTACAAAACTGTCTCTCCAAGCCCATACGGAATGAGGAAGAGGAGGCAGCAGTTCTGCAAACAGAGAGACGGAGGCAGGAAGTGGAGAGGAGGAGAAAGGAGGTGGAGGAGGAGAGGAGGCAGCAGGAGAAGGAGCAGATGGAAGAGAAGATGAAGAACGAGCTGGAGGAGGAGAGGAGGAGGAGAGCAGAGGAGCAGAGGTCCTGCTCTTATAATTGTCTTATTAAACATCATAATACTGTCGTTGTAAACGTGAACCATAGTAATTATATCAAGATTAACATATAAACACACCATTTTTATTCATATTTACTCACATGTGTTTTGTTTTTATCCCACTGGGGTGTAATGTGAACAAGATAACACAGAATATACTGATCAGTGTCTGTTGTCTGTTCATCCTGCTATTTGTCATCATTTTGTTATGGGAGGCAGAACTACAAAAACAGACATTTTATACATGCAGGATACACAATTTTAATACGCATAAACAGAATTAATTCACTCATTTATTTATCCTTCAAAGGAAAACTGTGAGAACACGAGAGAACACAAAAATATATATATACTGACCCCAAATACATGACATGAGATGAACCCAACCCCACAACCAACACATTACAATCTTTTTAACAAGTTATTTGATTCTGTTGTTGCATTAGGAATGAAACTCCTGAATTACTTTTGGAACTTCTTAATTCCTTTGCTGTCAATGGTAAACATCACATCACAAATACCAGTTTTGCAGGTTCAGTGGGATATGACATCCTCTAATGGCTCTAGTTTCAATGTTCTTGGATTATTCAAAGCCGCGTCCTCTGTCCCTTGTCCCTCAAATACCTACATGAATGAGCAAAGGAATGAGACAGAGTTTAGGGATAAAATTCCAACATAAACGCCACTTGAAAGTGGAGATTAAATGTGCTTTTAGACTTTCATTCTATTAAAACTTGACATTTTTATCAAAGAAAAACAAATCCCTTTAAGTCTTGGATTTTATATGTATTTATGTTTTCATCGGCGTTTGTTTGTCTGTTAGCAAGATAACTCAAAAGTTATGGAAGGATTTTGTTGAAATTTTCAGGAAATATTGATACTGGCACAAGGAACAAATGATTAAATTTTGTTTGAACATTAACTGAACAAGATTAATAGAAAGAAAACTACCTACAATATTATCATTATGCTTGTAACTGTAAGTCTATTGTAGTATCTTGGCTCCTTTATTATTTTATTTATTATTATTATTTTTTTTTTTTTTTATGACTTTATTGTATATTATACAGATGGTGAAGCCAACTGATGCAAATAAGTGATTCCAGAGAAGAATATACACAAATAACATAGATTTGATTTGTTATAGTTATACCAATATTATCTCCAGTGGGATCAATATTTTCTCTTAAAGAACATTAAAATGTATTTATTTATTTATTTCCCCCCCCACCTTCAGACTGAAGAAGCAGGCGGAGGACGAGGAGAGGAAGAGGCGTGAGGAAGACGAGCAGAGACAGGAGAGACGACAGCAGGAGAAACAGGAGCGGGAGAGGAGGAGGCAGGAGGAGAGGAGGAGGCAAATGGAGCTGTTCCAGAGGAGGAGAGAGGAGGAGGAGCAGAAGAGGAGAGGTCAGTATGAAGAGGAGCATCAGCAGCAGGTCGAGGGATTGGAAGGAGCAGATGAACAAAATACTCAGATCACTCAGTTTTTCACAGTTCCAGCGTCATGTGTCAGTATATTTTTGGGAGAAAAAAGTTAAATATGAGCACGTCATCGCATGTTATAAAATTCCCACATTTGGGTTTTTGGTCAGAAGTTTCACAGTTGAACTAACATTAAAGTTAATGGAAGAAGTGAAGGGACACCACACTGCTTTAAACATAGCACTGTCTGAAAGAGCACACATCTGCTCTAGTTTTTAACATGTACATTTTGGGTCGAATTATAATTCATGGAAGTTATAAGGGTTTAAATGAATATTTTTGCTAAACCCATAAAGACCCAGTGTGACTTTTGTTTCAGTTCCCCAATGCATTTTTCTCTCTATTTAACCTTTCCTAAGTGATTTATCACCATTTATTCTAATATTATCCTCTGTACTTTGTGAATTTTCAGCGAAAATCAAGTATTTTCTTATATGTAGTTTACTGATCATGTGGATGTTCATAAAAGCTCAGATTAAAGTTGAGGGTTATTATATCTGAAACTGAGAAAACTGAAGAAAAACAGAATTTTTCAGCAAAGATATCAATAACAACATTAAACGAATGTGTCCATCCACTGTCATTGATCCAACTCCATGGGTTTTACTGGTGAATCAGTGTTGTAAAAGATGATGGTGTTTCCACACAGATATTTTACGTCATCTCACAGTCATGTTAATAAAAATATTAGACAATATACAGGGAATTAGATGAGAGTCCTGAAGGCAAAGATAACACTGAGGTAAAATAGGATGAATTTCAAGACAATTCTTTGGATTACGTAAGTGCATTGACTAAATTTGTCTAAACTATGTCACGTATTAATTGCGAATCATCAGTTTTGCCATGTTTTGTCCACAGCTGAACAGGAGCGCCTGCGACTGGAGGAGGAGAGGAGGCAGGAAGAGGAGAACCAGAAACTCCAGGGGATGGAGGAGAGTGAGAGGATAGAATATCTCCGTCAAAAGGAGCAAGAGGAGGAAGACAGGAGGAGGAAGGAGGAGGAACGACAACGGAGAGTGGAGGAGGAGGTTTTACTGGCAGCAGAAAAGGCCAGGGTGGAAGATGAGCTGCTCGCCAGGTGAGTAGAACATCTGGATATGCACTGTAAAATCACCAGTGTTTATGTAACACTTAAAGAGTTAAATTTAACACTACCTTGGTGAACATATGGTCCCTATATACAAAGTGTAAAATTTACACTGAACATAGAGTTACATTTCTAGAGTCAACTTTACTCTAGTAAGAGTTAATATTTTACACTACACTAATTAGTGTCAATCAAGTTTTACACTGTGTGAGAAGTAACACCCATAGTGTTATTCACATTCAACACTGAAGAGTTAAGTG
Organism: Sphaeramia orbicularis; assembly: GCF_902148855.1. Lineage (NCBI taxonomy): Eukaryota > Metazoa > Chordata > Actinopteri > Kurtiformes > Apogonidae > Sphaeramia > Sphaeramia orbicularis. The sequence goes on along the minus strand of NC_043977.1, from coordinate 26,100,988 downwards.
TTAAGAAATAACTTTTCCAGTGTTACTTAACACTACATGTTGATAAATAAATTACTCCAAAGAGTGTTGATTTTTAACTGCCTCCTACCAGTGTTACATATGACGTACTATAGTCCCAGTGTCTGCGGGGGCGAAAAAAAAGATACAATTATTTCTGTTCCCAATTTATTCCAAGTAAAAATGAAATATTGCAATTAAAAGTAAACGTAAAATGACATGTAAAATGAAAGCCGCCGACCTGATATCACATTATCCATTTGAAATTCAATATTTGAAAACACGTACCCAACATTGACAACGACATCGTAACTTTATTCTTGCACACATATTCTGCTTGGATGGAAAAACAACAGCAATAGTTTATTTACACAAACTTACAAATGCAGTTTTTTGATGCGAGGAAGATGGTGATGCCAGAGTCCAACTTCTCTCTCAGTTTGAGCATGGAGATTTGTGGGTGGGGCTTTTCAGAGTCATTATTTTTGAACACTGAAAGGTTTCTTGCTCTTATCTGTGTTGAATTAACTTTGAGAGAGTCAATTTACTTTAACACTGAATATATGACACTGACAGTGTAAAACCTCTGTTAACTCCAATTATTTTCACCAACACTGGAAGTTATCTTGTTAAATTTTACTCTGTCCATTGTTGGAATAACTCCAAAAGAATTAAAATACTTTGACACTGCGTTTTGTACACTGGCAAATTTACTGTGTGTGTAGATAGAAAGAATGGAATCACATTTGTGTCAGTATATATATTTTCCTCCTTTTAGTCACTTTTTGTCAAAGTATCTCAGTGCTTTGAACAAACTTCTATTATAGTTTCATGACAATCAGACGACCTCGTGATGATCTTTAAACTCTTATCTTAACCCTTTGTAGGGCATTCACTGAAATACTCTGAAATTCAGAATTTCAACCATAGTCTGTTATTGGACATCGTCATCTACCTCCTCTTGCCCCAAAACATCAGAGCAGCACTTGCTTAAAAAGTAAACACATGCAACAAAATAACTGTTGTAAGGTCATCAACTGACAAAAATAACTGATATTCACTATTTACAGCTTCAAAATTTCTATAAAATCTCTCTGAATCTTTGTATAGTTTTTGATCTCACTGAGGCATGGGATTGACTCCATATTTAATGTTAGCAGAAATTACCAAATATAGTCACTTGCGCAATAAAGGGTTAATATCCATCAGGGCAGGGGTATAAATAATAACATAATAACCTATGAGTAATGCCAATTCTAAACTTTCTTCTATGTTTTAGTGTGAAAAAAGTAAAAGTAGATCATGAAAATGTTTACATCTACAAACAATCCTTTTAAAAAGTGAATAACATGAACAACATGAAATTTCTAAAAAAAAAAAAAAAATTCTGTTCAATTTTAACAACATTATGTCTCAGCTCCTCCTTTACACCTATAGGTTCTTCATTCAGGTTCTCCTCATTTGCCAAAACATTAATCAGTATAACTCCACCTGTTTGGCTTAAAATCATTTCTTTTACTTTTATCCTCCTCTATAGACAGATGGCGCTGTTGCATCAGAAGTTGTCCTTCAAAAGGGGTCTGCTATTGGAAGCTGCAGGTCTGGAGACGACCCAGGGTGTCTCCAGACCATGGACGTACTCCTATTTCACACTGTTACAGCTGCTGGGTCTGAATCCAACAAAAGAACACAACACCTGACCTGAACCACCGTCCGTTTCGTCCCTTCTGCTTCCATCCCATGGCAAATTATTTCAGAAAAAAAATATTGTGTTGCAGACAATGGATTTGAATTATGCCATTATTTACACATACAGTGGTGGAACCTTTTTGGACACCCCATGCAATTGTGATATATTACATTAAGAACTACTCGGAAGTCAATCACTCTAAGCCTGCACATGCTCTGTTACATCAAGGTCAAAAGTGGATGTTTCACCAAGATAAAGAAACACATCCAGGACATGACATGTTGAAACTGTCAAGAATTTAGTTTTGTTATTTTTTCTTGTTAACAATAAACAAACAAAAAAAATCCTTCACATTTGTTTGTCTAATACAAATTTTCCACAAATATTTCACGATATTTGAGTTTGTGTAAAATTTTAAGGGAGTTCTACGACTGTATGATGTTTGACAATTGAAGAGATCATTTTACTAGAATGCTGCAGTTTGTGGTAAAACTGTTATCAGACTGTGAAAACAGACACATAAAGACTACACACCTGAAAGTCATAGAGGTGACATCAGTGTACTGTAACTGTCCAAGAGCTGTTCAGAATCATTGAAGACGTCTCTTCAGTTTCAAAAGATTCAACAGATTTCTGGTGCTTTCGCCTTCTTAAATTCTTTTTTTCATTTAACTGTTGAATACTGAGGTAAAATGTGACAAGGCAGCACTCATTTTGTTATTGGTGATGTGGGTGCTTCTATGAAACTGGGTTTATTTTGGTATCTGGCACTTTTCCAGCTTTTTAGACCCAATAATAAACAAGAAAAGCACTCGGAGAGCGCAGACCTCCGCCAAGACAGATCTGCCCCCCAGCACCAAAATTTAATAATTTCTTCTTTGTGCCAGTACCAGCATTTCCTGAAAATTTCATGAAAATCCGTCCATAACTTTTTGAGTTATCTTGCTAATAAACAAATAAACAAACACGCAAACAAACAGACACGCACGCATGCAAACACACAAAGCAAAGCAATCACAATACCTCATGGTGGAGGTAAAGAGTAATTTAGACATATTTCCCCCCAGGATGTACCTAATGATGACGTCAGATAAATGCAAAAAAAAAGTATACACTTGCTCTGAGCCATCCCAAAATTAATGAATTTTTAATAAAATATTGGGGACAAAAATAGGACCAAAATTGGGACATGAAAAGCTACCTAGGTGTCAGTACATTTTTTACGTATGTATGTATGTAGGTAGTTAGGTAGTTAGTTAGTTATTTGATCTGGAAAACATGGCTTGAAATGGTCTTATATGGCGCGATAAATAAAGACACTGCGTTAAATTTGATGATCCTAGTGGTTTTTCTAATGCAAACATGTGGGTTTTTCATGAATCAGCAGTCTCATTCCAGGTTTCATGTATAACCCATCGTGTCCACTGGCGAACCTGCCCATTTAAACACAAATAAATTGCGAGTGATTTTGCAACAGCGGTCATTTTTGTCAAACACGCTGCCTTGCATATCTGGCTCTATTCCCAAAATGTACCTGTGAATGAATAAAACGATATTTAAAATAAATAAATAAATAAATAAATAAATAAAAAATAATAATAACCATAATAGCATGTAATTTTCATGTTCTTTGCAGATTCTTGTCTAAAAATGAAATTAAAATGTGTTTTATCTGAAAAATAGTTTATCTTTTGTCTCAGTAAATATTTATTTTTAAAATAGACCCAAAGTGCTTCCAAACTTGCTTCATAACATTAGTCTGCATCTGGTTGGAATTTTTAGCCCCCATGTGATGTGTTTAATGGACCAGTTTCATAGAAGCACCCATAGATATTGAATGCGATTAGAGATGCAGTCCTGTCAGCTCAATGTTTCTGTTCTATCTTTGCCATAAACCGCAATTTTCTATACTGTAAAACTTAAAATTATCTGTAATGGCAGGATCTGGATTAAAAAAATATTTGTCTCAGAATTTTTCAAAGTTTGTTCCAATGGGACACGTTGGAATGGATGGGACTTCAGATTCAACATTCAAAGATTCTTTATTGTCAATTCACTAAATGCACAAAACATACAGAGAATTGAGATGCTGATTCTCTCTCACTTCGTTAAATCCTTCAGAAATTACAGTTGTTTGCAGATTTTTATGTTCTATAAAGCCTCCTTTAAATCCTTTTTTGATTTTAAAGAATGAATGAAATTATACAAATGATGAAAGAACCATTAAGGAATTAAATTATCCATGCATTAATCCAATTATTTATGATTTGATTTAATGACTTCATCAATATATGGCGCTCTCTTAAAATGCTCTTACAAGCTAAATGTTATAGCTTTTGGATTTGGTTTTGGATACTAGTTAAGACAAGCCCAGAGGTGTTGTTAACTTAGAGTAAATGGTATCATTAGGGCTTTGACTGTTTTGTCCCTGGAGTGTCATTTCTGAGGTGGAGAACAGGCCTCTGGGAGATGTGGTCATAAACCGCATGTAGCTAATGACTGTAAGAAACAAAGGCCATAATAGTTGTATGTGAAGCCAGAACCTGGATGTTCAGAGGCTTAGTGAACGTGGAAACATTGACATTTTTTGCAACACTAATTCACAATAAAACCTATGAAGTTTACCAAATGACAGTGGTTGTAGACAGGGCCGTTTCAAGATATCTGGGGGCCCTAGGCAAGAAAGTAAAGTGAGGCCCCTAATACGTGAAGATGTGGTGGTCAAATCACCGAACAAGAAAAATAATAATTATTAGGCCTATTTATTATATAATAATGTGCAATTAGTACTGATTGTGATAGATTTAATAATAATACGATTTTTTTTTCCCTAGACTGTGATATAACTAATTCCATGTAGCCTGATAAATACCTTCAGCTTGTGAGGAGGTGGCATTGTCGCTATCAATTGGCGCTGACAGAAATTTAAGCAAAGCACCTAAAAAAGCAACAGAAAAAAAAAAAGGCATTTGGTGAGTAGGCTTACTTTTGTCCTCATTCTAAAAGTATATGATTAAAGTGCGGAGGATTTGATAGAAACTTTGCAGGAGAAGAACTTCACTTCCCATAATGCACCAAAATGTAACGTCAGACCTCATCGGCAAAACTACCTGAGCACATAGTGCAAAGTGTTGTGATGTGTTGATGGGCAAGTGTGGGAAATATAGATAATTACAGAGTTTAAAATGTAGGATTGTGATTACATGGTTCAGAGACACCGCCATTCTTTTTTTTTTATGTTGTATTTGAATATTCTGAATATTTGATGATTTTGAAAAGTGTTGTAATTTCCTAATTATTCTAATTGCTCCTGAACGCCTCATGTATAGTTTACGTGTGCCTCCTTGAACGTGAACAGAATGCAGTTCCGCAGTGAGGGCACAGAGCTGATGTGAGGGACTCGAACAAATATTGGTTTGAAAATACAAACTTTTGCAGCAGTCCTACTCTAGTCCTCTTCTGTGCCTAAACCAGCTGCAACACAAGGAACAGACGTACTGATGAGATGGACAAACGCAATGGAAAAGGGACATTTTTCTTCTAATGGGATGGAGAGATCACCAACGGAAATTGCTCGCTAACCGAAAATGTACATTGATCTTGATGAATTATTTGGCCAAACTGGATGGGATTCATAGGACCAGACGATTTTGTTTGGAATAAAGTTGTGTGGGTGACTGCAGCAGGGGGCAAACAACCATCCAGAGTAAGTGAAAACACTTCAGTAGGCTTAGCTTTGGCTCATGACAAAATGGAGGGCATGTACACTGCTAGCGGAAGTCACCGTGGTTACGCCCACTAACAGTGAGGGGACTTTTGGCTCTCGAAAGGACGCCGTTCACTGAAAAGAGCCGTTCGAAAGACTGGCTCTTTTATGTTTTTTGCATTATTTTGAAACACCAATGTTTTAATGACTAAATAGGCTACATGTGATGATTGACATTACATTTAAAGGTGTTTAATTGGTGCGGTAGTAAATATTATCTTACCGTAAAAAAAAATAGTTTAAATGTGGGGGCTAAATACATGACATGAGAGGTGACATTAGGCAAATGCTGGAATTTGACTAAAAACATCAAGGTACATTATGTGGACTAGTCTGTAGTCTAAAAATGAAGAAGAAAATGAAACATTTTGTTTTGAAATAACATTTTATTCTCCTCAAAACAAGAATAATAAATGTGTGTAAACATACGGAAAAAATTGCACAAAACACAACAGTGATTAATCACTGCAATTACTGAAATACCTGAACTGTAGTGCAATTCTCAGGAACAAGAGCAGTAAAGCGATTTCCAACCAGGGTGGTGAACTTAAAGTCACCTAGTCAGAGCCATTCAATAATCACCCAGAGAAATGTAGTGCAATACAATAAACTTTATTCCGCATAAAAACACATAATTCATAAAAGGAGGAAAAAGATGTGAGCTGCGGCCGAAGAAGTTCTGCGCTATCTCAGTCCAGAAGAGCCCCTCCCATTACCCACTTCCACATAACACAGGAAGCTTAAGGTTCACCGCAAACACAACACGCTAGCACCCTCTACTAGAGGCACTGCAATTAACACATGGGCCTTATTCCACACCCTGTTCAGCACGGCAAACCACGTGAGCCCCACAAGGGGCATGGGCCCCCCTTCGCTGCTGTACACAGGTGATTCCCCTGGCTAGGCTCCCGCCCACTCTATCCCTCACATTAAAACACATACACTCACACAAATATACATAAAATAAATCGGCACTTAACTCACCAGCTTGGCGAGACCCCCCCCCCCCTCCCCCCGCTTTCCCCAGGGTCTGAGCTTGAGGTGTCGTCCAACTCCCCGGGAACACGGCTTCGTTGGATGACGCAGGTCTAACCCAGCGGGTGGCGGAAGCTGCCCAGCAGAGGCGGTGGCGGACCCAAACCGCCGACAGTAGCGTTGGCGCAGAACAGCCCGGACTTGGCACTTTACTAACCCGATTCTAACTGCCCTGCAGGAGGTGTCCAGCCTCCCCTCCAAGCGCTGGAACAGCTAACCCCCTGTTCTAACTGTCTTCGTCACCGGTGGCCCTAAACAGCCACGAACGACACCCAGCTTTTTCCCCACAGTGCCAAGACACAAGCTTCTCGCTAGTGATGTGACGTTCATGAACGAATCGAATCTTTTGAACGGCTCTTTGAAATGAACGATGAGAACCGAGTCTTTATAAAGAGCCATTCTTTTTTTTTTTTTTTTTGACTAATAACAGTGATTAATCACTGTTGTGTTTTGTGCAATTTTTTCCGTATGTTTACACACATTTATTGTTCTTGTTCTGAGGGAAAATGCACAACAGTTGTTAAGGTATTTAATTAATTGGAATGATAAATCGCTTTTGTGTTTTGTGCATTTTTTCTGTATGTTTACCACCATACTGCTCTTGTTCTGAGAATTGCACTACAGTTCAGGTATTTCAGTAATTGCAGTGATTAATCACTGTTGTGTTTTGTGCAATTTTTTCCGTATGTTTACACACATTTATTATTCTTGTTTTGAGGACAATAAAATGTTATTTCATAAGAAAATGTTTTATTTTCTTCTTCATTTTTAGGCTACAGACTAGTCCACATAATGTACCGTGATGTTTTTTTTTTGTCAAATTCCAGCATTTGCCTAATGTCACCTCTCATGTCATGTAGTTAGCCCACACATTTAAACTAACTATTTTTTTTTACGGTAAGATAATGTTTACTACCGCGCCAATTAAACACCAGTAACACTTTACTTGAAGGTCTAGTTTATAATGCATTAAGCTGCATTCATAAGACATTATAATGCATTTATAATGCATTATAAAGGTCATTACAACAGTTTATCATCATGCAAAACAACTTATACCAAGGTTAATAAAGTATTATAAGTGCAGGCATAATGTATTATAAATTCAACTTTCATAATGTTTTATACCTCCATACCAAAGTGACTACAGTGTTTGTAGGAAGAATCTCAAGTCTTGGGTTACATAACACATTGTAACCATTATAACTCTAGCCAGTTATAAAGACACAGAGAACTGCTCTGACGTGTAGTTTCTGAAACTGAATAAGGCCTTATAAAGATCAACAATAATTTACAGGATGACTTTAAGAGCTTTTAGTAAAGTGACAACACTGTATAAGGTTATATTAGCAATTGTATATTATAACAAAAGTACAGTGACGTACGAGCAGTATCTGCTGGCTCTAAGTAAAGTGTAAGTCAAAAATTATACATCAAAGTGTTCTTAATAACTCTATTTTGCAAAAACAAAACATTAAAAGAACAGAGACAGTAAATAGAAGTGTTACATGTCACTTTGTACATAAATAAAAAGTAATGTGGCATCTCTAAATCTTTGTTAATTCAAACACATACTTTTTTTTTTTTAATAAATGAATATGAAATCCCTAAAATAGATGGGTATAGGAGCAGTGACAAAACCTAACAAAAGTTCCCCACCTAAAAAAAAAAATTCCTTCACACTGCTTTGGTATGGAGGTATAAAAAATTATGAAAGCTGAATTTATAATACATTATGCCTACACTTATAATACTTTATTAACCTTGGTATAAGTTGTTTTACATAATCATAAACTGTTGTAATGACTTTTATAATGCATTATAAATGCATTATAATGTCTTATGAATGTGCGCTTAATGCATTATAAACTAGACCTTCATAGAAAGTGTTACCCTAATTAGTTTTTAAAGTAATTTGTGTTACTATAAGTGTTACCTAAACACCTTTAAAATGTAATGTCAATCATCACATGTAGCCTATTTAGTCATTAAAACATTGGTGTTTCAAAATAATGCAAAAAAATAAATAAATAAATTAAAGCTGCAAGCAGCATTGGGCGGGACCTCGCACCGGGTGATCCGCCTCCCGTGCAATCCGCCTCCCGTGCGATCCGCCTCCCATGACCGTCGTCACCTCAGCTCCACTCACAGCTCTCCGTCCCGATACCAGTTCCCACCCTTTAGTGTCTGTCCTCCTTACATCTCTACAGAACACCAGCGACCCTCTGCTGAAACCACCATCACCTTTAAATGAGACTTTGATTTTGGAAACCCTACTGTGTGTATGTGCATTTGTTTTGTATGTGAGAGAAAGAATCAGTTTGAAAAATTAATTGAAATTGTATGAATAATTGAGCATAAAAGTGATGATTTATCACATTTAAGGCTATTATTTTGGAAAAACCCTATTGTGTGAGCATGTGTGTCTGTGAGAAAGAGTACTTTTGAATGAAGAAACATTGTACAAGCAGTTGAGCATTTGGTCATAAAAATGAAAAGAAGTTATGTAATTGACATTATGTATTATTTTTAATACGGGTTTTATTTTGAAAAAATGTACTCCATGTAATTTGTAATGTGTGCAAAACGTCCAATATTCACAATATAATGCAGCAAAACTTGTTTTAAAATTTGAGGGGGGGAAGAAGAGGAAAAAAATAAATAAAAAATTTGCCCTGCCTGGGACTTGAACCCACACTTCTTGCATAGCAGACGAGAGCACTAACCACTAGTCTATTATGAGACACACTCCAGATTGCACTGGTAAGCCTTATATAGGGATTTTGTCATTATGAAAAGTGAAACCAAACATACTCTTCAAAAAATCACCATTATTCCATAACCGTAGGTCGTATCTGAAAAATTCTTTCACTTTTGGATTCTGCAGACTTCTGGGAATATAATGAGGTATAACTTTTTTTGTCAAAAGCCTAAAATGAATAAGCAGTAATTGCAGAAACAGAGTAACTTTCAAAGGCAGATTGCCAACTTCCTGTTGGAGTTAGGTCATGAGTGTCAGTGTATGATTTGTCGGGCTCAATCAGACCAACATTTTGACATTTGTTTCATGTTTCTGTGACATTCCTACTGTGTTTTTTAGTACAAAGGTGGCGCTACAGAGTCCATAATTTTTTACATTTTATCAAATTTTTCGCCAGACCTGACATGTGTGCCAAATTTGGTGAGTTTTCGAGCATGTTCAGGGGGTCAAAATCTAGGTCAAAGTGGTGTCTGAATAATATAAAAACGAACGAATAACAATAGGGCCTTGCTTGCAGGCAAGGCCTCTCACTGTGTGAGAGGGCCTTACCTTTCAGCTCGGTCCCTAATAATATAAAAACAAACGAAAAACAATAGGGCCTTGCTTGCAGGCAAGGCCTCTCACTGTGTGAGAGGGCCTTACCTTTCAGCTCGGTCCCTAATAAAAACGAACGAAAAACAATAGGGCCTTGCTTGCAGGCAAGGCCTCTCACTGTGAGAGAGGGCCTTACTTTTCGGCTCGGTCCCTAATAATAGGGATGTAATGGAGTCGAAGCCTGCAGGTTGTGTGTGAACAAAGTTTCTTCCTGACCCTCTATGGATATAAGGAGGTCTGCGTGGGAACCCGTATTGTTTTCTGGTGGATTTACATGATGGAATGGAACGAGTGTTGAGTTTGAGCAGTTGTGAGATGGAGGAGTTGAACATCAATCGCACCATTAGTCCGGAGATAGCCCCAGCCAGCAGTCCAACAACCAGGAGGATGAGAGACGAACGGCAGAGTGAAGTAAGTGTTCCACAGTCCAACTGGATAGAACAGCACAGGGAAAACTGTTGAGGGAGGGAGGGTGAGTGAGTGCAAAACTGGCAATGGTGAAGAGAAACAGAGGCAGCAGGTTAGCACTATGCCGGAGCTGTTAGCACTCACTGCTAGGGTTTTTTTTTTTTTCCCCAACTTTATTAATCAAATTCTGGCATTACATTCACAAGATTTCCATAGAGAAATACTGTTTTCCATACTGAGCATTTACAGCATATTTGTACAGAACATTATATATATTAAAAAATAAAATAACTAAAAAAATGTCAGGTCTAATCAGAGATCAGTACATTCCGATTGTCATAAACAATCAAGGCTTGTTTGGTTTTGACAGTTCCTTATCTCATTCATATAAACAAAGAACAGTGGGTGGCTCTTCATGAACCTGCATCTGTTGATACTTTTCGACAATAAGTAAGGTGTGATACATCATTTCCAGTCATTTGTTTTGTATTATAACTCCATATTTAATGTGTTTGTATTCCAGCTTTGGCGATTCAGTGTCCTTTTCAGATATCAAATTTATTTAGGTAGCGCCAAATCGTAACAAAATTTATCTCATGGCATTTTACATATAGAGCCAGTCGAAACCAGACTCTAAGCCAATTTACAGAAACCAACAGAATCCTCCAAGAACAAACCTTTGTGACTGGTGACAGTGGAAGGAAAAACTTCCTTTAACAGCAGAAACCTGGAGCAGACCCAGACTCCTGGAGGATGGACATCTGACAGGACCAGTTGGGGTTAAAGATGGAGGGTAAAGGAGGCACAAAGAGAGACAGAAAGGGGGAGAAAGGGGGGGGGACACATGGATGCCACTGATGCGCAGATAACTGAACTTGAACTGTCAAAAAGTAGGTCAGCTGGTGTTAGTATAATTACCAGTAACCAGAGTAAATGTCCATGACTGATAATACTACTACTGCTAAGACACGTATTAACAGTGGATATATGACTACTACAACAGTTAGTGTAAATAGTAGCAGCCTCTATCACCTATGGAACTATATAATAAACCCTATCACAACTATATGGATCAGTGAGTGATGACGATGAAGGCAGGAGAGGAGCAGGACCACAGCAGCAGGTCTAGAGTTTGTCCATGGTAAACCTGCGATGATTCTTGGAAAATCTAAGAGGCGATAAAGCACAGAGACTCCGGGGAAGAAGTCAAGTTAGTAACGTATTTGCTGCACTGTAATAAATAATTCTGTGGTTATTTAGATTTTAATTAATGTATCTGGTAAAATATATTCAATACAATTGTGTCTTTGGTTTTGTGGCAATTAAATTTCGAATAAAAATGTTTGAAATAAAATCTAGTCATTGTAGTTAAATAAAACATCAGCATTCTGTTTACTTAATTTCAAACAGAATACTGAGTGAAATCAAATCAATGTAATCAGGGAGTTTTTAATTGAAAAGCCCTTCCTGCCAAACTGCTTTTTTTAATGAAGCAGGCTATCATCACATGACATTTGAAAACAGTCCAGAATGCCCACCTTCTTCCCCATTGCTCATCTTGCACAGTTTGTGGTTGGCTAAAGTAAGGAAACATTTTGTTTTCACTGGGCTAGTACACTCTAAAAAATAACTCAGGGCCTTAGTAAATATCACAATACTATCTTAAAAAAATCTGTGAAAATCACTTAAGTTCTTATTTGAGTTGGACGCACCAAAATAAATGCTTAAAAATCCAACAGTTAATTTTCTCTTATATTTACATCTATTATTTACGTTCATTTCACAAAAAGAAATAAGCATTTGAGTAACAAATTATATTTAAGATATCCACTTATACCCATCAGTTTTAAGAACTTTATTACTCATTCTAACTCAACTTCATCTCCAACAACAACTTAAAAAAAGGGAGTAAGTTTCATTACATAGAACATCATGATGTGAGCCATTGGCATATTATGGCATGTTTGCTGCATTGCATTGTGGGTATTGGGCATGTTGCTTGTTTATGTGTTGTTTTTCTGTGCAGGGGTTCAGCAGGGTTGTGGTGTTGGTGTGAATTTAGTGTTAATATGTGTATGGTAATGTTTATTGGCCTTTTTGTGATTGTTTTGTATTTTTGTTGAGTTGCACCATGAGTGAAAGCCATAGGCTGAACAATGCCTTAACAGTTCACCTACAATTATTATAAATTCAATCAGAGAATGCAACTGATTTCACAGTTTTCAAATTTACTTAATAAACATAAGTGTAAATATATTTCTATCATTAAACTGAGTAGAGCATAATTAAATTTCTTAGAGTGCAGTCATTCCTAAGATAAAAGAATGTTTAGACCTAATTACTTGCTTTGAATTCAAATTAATGCACTGATCAATGTATATGATTATTGCTCAATTATACATCATTGAAATGTAAAATTAAAGAAATTTTTATTAGAACCATTTACACATTAAGAAGTTTATCTTTTTTGTATCAAATCAATATTTTTGTTTAGTTTTTAATTAATTCCATTTTGTTTAGCATTCGGATCTACTCATTAAGTGGGTAACTATTAAGGGCTTCATTTAATTAACATTTATTCAATACCAAACAGAGTGAAATTTAATTAATAATATTGCTTGTAATGTGTTGCCTTAATTTTATTGAGTAAATAGGGGGTATCTTTTTTTACACTGTGGGGTGTAAATACAAGAGAAAGGAGAGAAAAGGAGGAGCAGAGAAGAGCTCAGTGTATCCTGATGAGTCTCCCAGCAGTCTAAGCCTATAGCAGCAGAACCAAGAACAGTCTGAGCTGCCCTAACTATAGGATTCATCAAAAAGGAATATTTTTTAACCTACTCTTAAGCATAGAGATGGTGTCTGCTTCCCAGACCAAGGCAGGGAGGTGGTTCCACAATAGTGGAGCTTGATAGCTGAAGGCTCTAGCTCCTGTCCTACTTCTGGAGATCCTAGTAACCCCCAGTGTAACTGCATGTTGACAGTGTAGTGCTCTAGATTAGGGGTCCCCAACCCCCAGTCCCATTTGGTACCAGGCCGCAAAGAAAAAAAAAAAAAAATGTGGCTAATAATAAAGCAATTTTTTCCATTAGTCTTGCGGAGATTTTATTTTGAAAACGACAGTTTCCACCCTCACCTCACAACGGCTCTTGACTCTGGTGCGCCATTTCATGAAGCAGTTGTAACACAAGCTAAAGAAATGAGCCATAAACAAAATTCACTGGAGAACTTTTTCGGGAAGAAACAAGGAAACGATGGGGTTGCAGAAGGGTGACTGCCTGCAAACAGAAAGCTGCATTTAGAAGGTAATATCATGATTCCTGCCTAAGTTACAGGTATATCGCAAAAGGTGACAAAGCACCTCAATCCATGTTTGAGACAACTTCAAACCTCTGTGCATTCTGGATTCAAGTCAAAGCAGAATATGCAGATATCGCCACAAAAGCTCTGAAAGTCCCTCTCCTGTTTCCAACCTCATATCTTTGTGGGGCTGGGTTTTCTGTGATGACAGTTACCAAAACAAGAATCCAGAGAAGACTGAATATACTTTGACTGTGTGTCTCCATCAACTCCAGATAGGACCGTCTAGTTGCAGGGAAACAAGTCCAGGGTTCCGACTGATTCTGCAATAGGGTGAGTTGATATTCTACTGTAGAATCATTGGAATTGCCTGATATACAGTGTTTTTCAGATCACATGCTCTGAACTGACAATGGTTTTTGTTATTGGAACCCCCGCACCTCTACCCGGTCCGCGGAAAATTTTCATGCATGAAACCAGTCCATAGTACAAAATAGGTTGGGGACCACTGCTCTAGATAGATTGGATGGAACTAAGAGCTCTTTCTGATCAGTAGGTGGTAGAAGGTTAAAACCTGCTGAACCACTGACACTTTCAAAATGGACAGATGTGATACGTGAAGTCTACATTATGGAGAATATCACTGTCTTTGAGACTTCTTAAAAAAATTTGAGAAATACTGGAAAAAACTAGAAATGGTTCCTGAATCAGAGTTTATAGTAAATGCATGTTTACATTCCTTTTTCCAGCTGTTTGCTGTATAATTTGAATCTGGTGAACTGTCAAGAAGATTTTTTCATGTTTTAGTCAATCTGTTCTGCTGTATTACTGTATCCATGTCGTTAAAATGAAAAAATGTCCAACAAATAGAATTAAAAAAAAAAAAAAAAAAAAAGAAATGGTGAGAGGTTGTCACTTGAGTTCAGTACAGTGGCCCTGAAGGGCAAACCACAAATTAAAAACAAGAAAAAGGTCCTACTGCATTAGTATGACCTGCATCAAATTAATTCCTGATTATTTCTTCAGTGATAGCCATATTTAAATATAAACTTATGATTTTCCCACCTGTCAGACAATCCAATCAGCATCCAGATCCTGGTCATGGCAGGTACCTAACTTTTCCAGTAGGACCTTTTTCTTGTTTGTGTGATTTTCTTTTTCTTGTGTTTTTTTTTTCCCCTTCTCTCTTTTGGCCTTTCTTATTTTTGTTTGCTTTGTGATTCTCATTGTGGTTTGCCCTTCAGGGCCACTGTAGTTCAGGGTGTGGCGGCAAGAAAAAACAAACTGTTACAACTCAACATTTTTTCATCCAATCAGCACCAAACTTAAGACAAAATAAGATAAGACCATATTTATCCCATCGTGGGGAAATTTCGCAGTTAACAGCAGCAACAAACAATTGCAGATAAAAAAAGACAGGTAGACTTTGTGGTACAACAGCTGCACAGTGGCAGAGAAAAAAAAAAGCACTGTGGAGCACGTCTGTGGCTGCTGTCTTTCCTGCATTGAGGACCTTTACATCATCATGTGCAGGACAAAAGCCCAAAGCATCATGGACAATACCACCCACCCTGCACATGGACTTTTCACATTTCTCCCATCAGAGAGGAGGCTGTGGCACATTCAAGCACAAACGTCAGTAATATAATGAGAGATAAAAACATATAAATATAAGTAGATCAACTTCACCCGTCGACCCATGAATCCACTGTCAAACTAAATTCAGATCCTGAATTCCAACCAGTTTCCATATTGATAATTTTGCTTTAAATGCTCAGTGACTGAAGGCTGATTGATATTGTTCTAAAGCTGCAGCGGTAACACCCAGTATCATGTTTATGCATTATAAATATAACAACAAAAAAAAAAAAAAAAAAAAAAAAAAAAAACACACAATCACAGTTTTCCACTTTATTTTTGGACATTACTACGGCAGAATGCCAGTACAGTTTGATTCTAAAGCAAAACCATGTTCAAACTGTAAATAAAACCTTCCATTACTATCACATTCTTTAAAAAAAAATTTAAAAAATAAAAAAAAAAATGCATCAAACACCAACATGTTTATATCACTGCAGATAACTGTTACATGAGTAACATGTCATTTACCCGCTTCTATAATTAACATGCATAAATTCATTTAGTCAAATTATAAATATTTCATGGATTTGTTTTGCCAAATTTTCACAGTGAAATATTGAGCTTATTCGTTTGGCCTGTGGTCACTTTTTAATCATTTTATTTAACCCTGTAACTTGTGACATGTCTGTGGTGATTGTCCTGAATGTATGATTCATTTTAAATATTCATAATTCAACCGTTTGCTCAATAGTTAAAAATTTCCAAACGAGCTGATAGAGTAGACCTTGTTCTTTCCATAAACATCTGAGCATGCTCACTTCACCCCCCACTGCCTGTCGAATGGGGGGGGGGATAAAATACAGCACAGTGAGTGAGACTCCAAACATGATGGGAACGTTCCTCAAACACCATGAGTGAATTGCATTCAGTCCCAGATTATTCGACTCTCCACCCAAATTCACAGCCTCTGGCCCATCGTTTCTCTCCATGAATCCATAATCAAAACTGAGTTCTTAAATTCAGCTCCTTCAATGTAACATGTTCCTTAAAGTATGCAAACAATAGTTTCAATTCGTACTGGGCCACCCATTCCGAAACATCATGCCTCACAACTGAGAAGTTATCAGTTGTGTGAAAATATAGGATGTCCCAAAAAAAAAAAAAAAAAAAAAAAAAAAAAAAAAAAAAAGACATTTGAGATTTCCATACTGGACTGACAACATGGTCAGGAGAAATGATACTACATAGGATTTATTTTGGACAAAATGTTTTATTTTACAAATCTCAAACAAAAAATTCTGGGGGATGGTAATTTTATAATGTTCCAAAGTTATTACAAATGTTCAGTGTGTGCGCCACTTGTGACGCAGAACACGTCAAGTCTGTAGTGGAGTTCCTGCCACACTCGCTGCAGCATGTCCTGTGTAACATTCTCCAGAGCCTCAGTGATTCTCCTCTCGAGTTCCTCGACACATGGGGGAAGTGGTGGGATTCACGCTGCGGATTCACTTTTGACTGAGTTTGGGCATACTTCAGTGCACAGATCGCCTTTTCTGTTGCAGTAAACGGCATGTCTATTCCTGAAAGCAGAACAATAAAAATGATTACACTTTGAGCAAAAAGAGCAAACAAATTGTAAAAAAAAAAAAAAATGATAAAGGTGATGAAAGAATTTCAAATTTTTTGGGACACCCTGTATATCAGTGAATTAATAAGCATGAACTCTTCACACAAAAAAACATAAGAGATAGATTACAAGCCATTTCTTGACAGCGAGCACTGTGGGTGTCTTTAGTGTGCAACACTATTTTGGGAGAATCTTTGGAGAATTCTGTTTGAAAGTCATCTTTTTCAACTAAACAAAACCTGCAGCAGTACCTTGCACTGAAAGATTCCAGACCAAACAAGCAATGTAAGCCTAAATTGTGATAATTTGTATTCTGAATTAAGAACTGTAAAAGGATTCTCAAACTCAACAAATCATGCTTCAACATTCTTGCACATTTCAGTTTCTCTTTCATTACCAACTACATGCTTAATGACAGTTTCTTTAGCATGCTGCTGAATATCTTCAACAATCTCCTCCACTGAATTCACTACACTTTGGCCTACACCTGCTGCCATTAGGTCAGAAATTACAGCTGCACAACTATGTACACAGTCTGCTGAAGATAATACCAAATCAGCCTCTTAATTTTCAGGCACCACATCAACATCAGCACCATTACTTGTTGCCAAGAACACTGACAAGGTGAAAAGTCACCTTCTGCTGAACCAAATGTTGTAAATGGTTGTTTGCAGAAAAGTGAAAAACTTGGTCAGGGAGGAACTGTACGATGTACCAAAGACATAATGGGCCTTAAAGAGTTCGTCAAATAGCTCCCACCAAACCTGTCACCTTACATGGAAGTGCATGCTTGTCAGTCACAATGAAGAAGGTTTGAATGCTGCTTCTTGTCGGTCCCTGATCCAGAAAGTAAGGCTGCCTGCTTCGGGTGATGTTGTCTAGATGCTGCTGCACACTGGCTCCAGCCTACAAGAACACATTCAACAGCAGGATTTAGTGACCATCTTATGACGACAGATCAGATCACTTCACTGTGCATTGAAAAGCAGGTGATGGAAAGAAAATTTTAAACAACTTTCCAACATACCTTTAGGAATTTTATGAGGTTATTGATAGCTTGAGATGTAGACATCTTTCCTGGTCTCTTCCGTCCTTGTGCAGATGGGGGGGTAGCAAATGTAGTGGCAGCAAAATAGACATGTCACTGTCCCAGCCTACAGACAGACACATCTGATTAACACTATGCCATAAATACACTGAATTGGCACCATTACCAATATAACCAACAATGAGGATTAAAACAGTCATACCATTCTCAACTTCAGCTGCAGACTCAGAATCGTACATTAACTCCAAGAGCTCTGTGGTGGCTTTACTTCACAACTTTTGTTTTAAAAACTGGCAGGCTACCTCTCCAAGAATTTGTTGGCAGTGACCTCACCAAACAGAAGTCTGAAGTCTTGTTCTATCTGTAATTAAAAAATAGTACATCGAAAGGAGTGATGAGTGACACTGCATGCCGCATGGAGGATTTAAGTGATTTAACAAATAAAGATGTCTTACCAGTCCTTGTGTGTCCAGAAACCATGGGAACACTGAGAAGATATCTGCTGCATTCGTTTCATCCTTGACCATTGAATGATGATTAATGAAGGTAGCTTTCATCTTCTAACGGATGGTCTCTTCATCAGGAGAATGTCTCAAAATAAATAGCTGCGTCCGCATCCTCATCTGATAACACCGTCAGCAGTGAGGGGTCTGGACTGACCATGGCCTGGCCCACCAATTAAAGAAGAAACACAATTTGTTGACTTCTACCTACATTTTTTTCCCATACAAATGCAGAACAGAAACTGACTAACCCATGCGGTCAATTTCACAGGAAACACTGCACATGCAATCACTTAATTTATGCAAAAAAAGTTAAACTTATACGTCGTCAGTATTGTCAGTAGTGTAGTCTGTGCATGGATGAGTTAAAGTGATGGATGTGCGATTAAAGAAATAGGTGAACAACCTAACAGGTGGTGCTGGTACAGTGAGGCTGTGAGCGAGAGCGCCGACTTCTGCCACTGCTGAGTTTTAAATGCTTTGGCCACACCCACAACCGGGAAGGGCAGGAAGAGCCCAAGCCACCTGACTGGTCACCTGTAAGGAGGAGGAAGTGGAGAGAGAGAACAGGTAAGAGAAAACCAGGAGTAAACCCAACACTGGGGTTGTCACACCCACCTTCTTAAGATGGTAGACCGGATGGGTTTGCCATATGAGTAAGTACACCAACCCCAGTCTAAACAGTCTACAACAACAACATTACATCTGTCACATTATGTACAGTGAAATGCGCTGACACTTACCCAAACTATTTCCTAGTCCTCCGTAACCTGGTGCCAAGGGAAACATATTTAAGGGAACTGGAGAACAGCAGGAAGGAGGGGGACAGCAACAACAGCACTATTGAGACAGAAGAGGAGATGGGAAAAAAAAAAAAAAATAGCAAACACTTGGCGATAGACTGACTCCTGGAGGATGGTCGTCTGCCTTGACCAGTTCGGGTTACAGAGAAAAGGTTAAAGGAAGAGAAAGAGGCTATGTTCAGATGCAGGCAAATGTGGACCGATTTATTTTGTTCATATGTGACCTGTATCCGATCCATTAAAGACAGTTTGAACAGCACTAATCCAATTTTTTAAACCCAGGCCACTTTCATATATGGTCCTAAATCTGATAAATATCAGATATTTTGCTGTGTGACTTTAGTCTGAATGGCCAGGTTGCATTTTACTGACCTTGACATCATAGGGTTACACAACTCAACTTGTTGAAAGAAGCAAAAAAAACAAAAACAAAACAAAAACAAAAAAACATCCAACCCATTGAGTAGAAGCTACGCTGCTATTTGAATAGGAGCATTGGAAATGTCTGAAATAATGGACTTTGAAAAAACAAAAACTTTCATGCCTTGAACAGGTATATCAAGGCTGCACATAATTTCTGGAGGTTACACCCAAACCCAGAAAATATACTGGGGATGAAACAAAGTAAACAGTTAGGGAGCAGAGGTACACAACTGGTGGGTCCAATAAGGCCGCCAAGCGCCGGTACAAGTAATATGAAGAACTGGAAACAAGAGAATATAGATTCACGTAAACTGTATTTTGGGACAATAAAAGGAGAAGCAGTGGAAGTTTGGAGGAAACTGGCTAAACAGAGACTGGGAAAGAGCATTAGAGGTGGAAGACAGATGGAGCGAAAGAGAAAAACATTATAGAATGCCGATCTGAAGGAAATTTATGGTGGTATAAAACCGACATACAGGTAGTGGACATAGTGGTTCCTGTAGTGGAAGACAGTGGTTCATGTAGTGCTAGACAAAGTGGTAGACAGTGGTTCATGTAGTGCTAGACAAAGTGGTAGACCAAGTGGTACATATAGTGGTAGACAAAGTGGTACATGTAGTGGTAGACAAAGTGGTACATGTAGTGGTAGACAGTGCTAGACAAAGTGGTACATGTAGTGGTAGACAGTGCCAGACAAAGTGGTACATGTAGTGGTAGACAGTGGTACATGTAGTGGTAGACAAAGTGGTACATGTAGTGGTAGACAAAGTGGTACATGTAGTGGTAGACAAAGTGGTACATGTAGTGGTAGACAAAGTGGTACATGTAGTGGTAGACAAAGTGGTACATGTAGTGGTAGACAGTGCTAGACAAAGTGGTAGACAGTGATACATGTAGTGGTAGACAGTGCTAGACAAAGTGGTACACGTAGTGGTAGACAGTGGTACACGTAGTGGTAGACAAAGTGGTACACGTAGTGGTAGACAAAGTGGTACACGTAGTGGTAGACAGTGCTAGACAAAGTGATAGACAAAGTGCTAGACAAAGTGATACATGTAGTGGTAGACAGTGCTAGACAAAGTGGTACACGTAGGGGTAGACAGTGGTACACGTAGTGGTAGACAGTGGTAGACAAAGTGGTACATGTAGTGGTAGACAGTGCTAGACAAAGTGGTACATGTAGGGGTAGACAGTGGTACACGTAGTGGTAGACAAAGTGGTACGTGTATTGGTAGACAGTGATACATGTAGTGGTAGACAAAGTGCTAGACAAAGTGGTACATGTAGTGGTAGACAGTGATGCATGTAGTGGTAGACAGTGGTAGACAAAGTGGTACATGTAGTGCTAGACAAAGTGGTACACGTAGTGGTAGATAAAGTGGTACACGTAGTGGTAGATAAAGTGGTACACGTAGTGGTAGATAAAGTGGTACACGTAGTGGTAGACATAGTGGTACACGTAGTGGTAGACATAGTGGTACACGTAGTGGTAGACATAGTGGCACACGTAGTGGTAGACATAGTGGCACACGTAGTGGTCGACAGTGGTACATGTAGTGGTAGACAAAGTGCTTGACAGTGATACACGTAGTGGTAGACAAAGTGCTTGACAGTGATACACGTAGTGGTAGACAGTGATACACGTAGTGGTAGACAGTGATACACGTAGTGGTAGACATAGTGGTAGACAAAGTGGTACACATCGTGGTAGAAAGTGATACACGTCGTGGTAGACAGTGATACACGTCGTGGTAGACAGTGATACACGTCGTGGTAGACATAGTGGTAGACATAGTGGTAGACAGTGATACACGTAGTGGTAGACAGTGATACACGTAGTGGTAGACATAGTGGTAGACAAAGTGGTACACGTAGTGGTAGACAGTGCTAGACAAAGTGGTACACGTAGTGGTAGACAGTGCTAGAAAAAGTGGTAGACAGTGATACATGTAGTGGTAGACAGTGCCAGACAAAGTGGTACATGTAGTGGTAGACAGTGCCAGACAAAGTGGTACATGTAGTGGTAGACAGTGCCAGACAAAGTGGTACATGTAGTGGTAGACAAAGTGGTACACATAGTGGTAGACAGTGCTAGACAAAGTGGTACATGTAGTGGTAGACAAAGTGGTACATGTAGTGGTAGACAAAGTGGTACATGTAGTGGTAGACAAAGTGGTACATGTAGTGATAGACATAGTGGTAGAAAGTGATGCATGTAGTGGTACACGTAGTGGTAGACAAAGTGGTACACGTAGTGGTAGACAGTGCTAGACAAAGTGGTACACGTAGTGGTAGACAGTGCTAGACAAAGTGGTACACGTAGTGGTAGACAGTGCTAGACAAAGTGATACACGTAGTGGTAGACAGTGCTAGACAAAGTGGTACATGTAGTGGTAGACAAAGTGCTTGACAGTGATACATGTAGTGGTAGACAGTGATACACGTAGTGGTAGCTGTGGTAGACAAAGTGGTACATGTAGTGGTAGACAGTATTACATGTAGTGGTAGACACAGTAGTAGACAAAGTGATACACATCGTGGTAGACAGTGATACACGTCGTGGTAGACAGTGATACACGTCGTGGTAGACAGTGATACACGTCGTGGTAGACAGTGATACACGTCGTGGTAGACGTCGTGGTAGACGTCGTGGTAGACAAAGTGATACACATCGTGGTAGACAAAGTGATACACATCGTGGTAGACAAAGTGATACACATCGTGGTAGACAGTGATACACGTCGTGGTAGATAGTGATACACGTCGTGGTAGACAGTGGTAGACATAGTGGTAGACAGTGATACACGTAGTGGTAGACAGTGATACACGTAGTGGTAGACACAGTGGTAGACAAAGTGGTACACGTAGTGGTAGACAGTGCTAGAAAAAGTGGTAGACAGTGATACACGTAGTGGTAGACAGTGATACACGTAGTGGTAGACAGTGATACACGTAGTGGTAGACATAGTGGTAGACAAAGTGGTACACGTAGTGGTAGACAGTGCTAGACAAAGTGATACATGTAGTGGTAGACAGTGCCAGACAAAGTGGTACATGTAGTGGTAGACAGTGCCAGACAAAGTGGTACATGTAGTGGTAGACAGTGCCAGACAAAGTGGTACATGTAGTGGTAGACAAAGTGGTACACGTAGTGGTAGACAGTGCTAGACAAAGTGGTACATGTAGTGGTAGACAAAGTGGTACATGTAGTGGTAGACAAAGTGGTACATGTAGTGGTAGACAAAGTGGTACATGTAGTGATAGACATAGTGGTAGAAAGTGATGCATGTAGTGGTACACGTAGTGGTAGACAAAGTGGTACACGTAGTGGTAGACAAAGTGGTACACGTAGTGGTAGACAGTGCTAGACAAAGTGGTACACGTAGTGGTAGACAGTGCTAGACAAAGTGGTACACGTAGTGGTAGACAGTGCTAGACAAAGTGATACATGTAGTGGTAGACAGTGCTAGACAAAGTGGTACATGTAGTGGTAGACAAAGTGCTTGACAGTGATACACGTAGTGGTAGACAGTGATACACGTAGTGGTAGACAGTGATACACGTAGTGGTAGACAGTGATACACGTAGTGGTAGCTGTGGTAGACAAAGTGGTACATGTAGTGGTAGACAGTATTACATGTAGTGGTAGACACAGTAGTAGACAAAGTGATACACATCGTGGTAGACAGTGATACACGTCGTGGTAGACAGTGATACACGTCGTGGTAGACAGTGATACACGTCGTGGTAGACAGTGATACACGTCGTGGTAGACGTCGTGGTAGACATAGTGGTAGACACAGTGGTAGACAAAGTGATACACATCGTGGTAGACAAAGTGATACACATCGTGGTAGACAAAGTGATACACATCGTGGTAGACAGTGATACACGTCGTGGTAGATAGTGATACACGTCGTGGTAGACAGTGGTAGACATAGTGGTAGACAGTGATACACGTAGTGGTAGACAGTGATACACGTAGTGGTAGACACAGTGGTAGACAAAGTGGTACACGTAGTGGTAGACAGTGCTAGAAAAAGTGGTAGACAGTGATACATGTAGTGGTAGACAGTGCCAGACAAAGTGGTACATGTAGTGGTAGACAGTGCTAGACAAAGTGGTACACGTAGTGGTAGACAGTGGTAGACGTAGTGGTAGACGTAGTGGTAGACAGTGCTAGACAAAGTGGTACATGTAGTGCTAGACAAAGTGGTACATGTAGTGGTAGTGGTAGACAAAGTGGTACATGTAGTGGTAGACAGTGCTAGACAAAGTGGTAGACAGTGCTAGACAAAGTGGTACATGTAGTGCTAGACAAAGTGGTACATGTAGTGGTAGACAAAGTGGTACATGTAGTGGTACATGTAGTGGTAGACAAAGTGGTACATGTAGTGATAGACATAGTGGTAGAAAGTGATGCATGTAGTGGTACACGTAGTGGTAGACAAAGTGGTACACGTAGTGGTAGACAAAGTGGTACACGTAGTGGTAGACAAAGTGGTACACGTAGTGGTAGACAGTGCTAGACAAAGTGGTACACGTAGTGGTAGACAGTGCTAGACAAAGTGGTACACGTAGTGGTAGACAGTGATACATGTAGTGGTAGACAGTGCTAGACAAAGTGGTACATGTAGTGGTAGACATAGTGGCACATGTAGTGGTAGACAAAGTGCTTGACAGTGGCACATGTAGTGGTAGACAAAGTGCTTGACAGTGATACACGTAGTGGTAGACAGTAATACACGTAGTGGTAGACAGTGATACACGTAGTGGTAGCTGTGGTAGACAAAGTGGTACATGTAGTGGTAGACAGTATTACATGTAGTGGTAGACACAGTGGTAGACAAAGTGGTACATGTAGTGGTAGACATAGTGGCACATGTAGTGGTAGACAGTGATACACGTAGTGGTAGCTGTGGTAGACAAAGTGGTACATGTAGTGATAGACAGTATTACATGTAGTGGTAGACACAGTGGTAGACAGTATTACATGTAGTGGTAGACACAGTGGTAGACAGTATTACATGTCGTGGTAGACACAGTGGTAGACAAAGTGATACACATCGTGGTAGACAGTGATACATGTCGTGGTAGACACAGTGGTAGACAAAGTGATACACATCGTGGTAGACAGTGATACACGTCGTGGTAGACATAGTGGTAGACAGTGATACACGTAGTGGTAGACGTCGTGGTAGACATAGTGGTAGACATCGTGGTAGACATAGTGGTAGACGTCGTGGTAGACAAAGTGATACACATCGTGGTAGACAAAGTGATACACGTCGTGGTAGACAGTGATACACGTCGTGGTAGACAGTGATACACGTCGTGGTAGACAGTGGTAGACATAGTGGTAGACAGTGATACACGTAGTGGTAGACAGTGATACACGTAGTGGTAGACACAGTGGTAGACAAAGTGGTACACGTAGTGGTAGACAGTGCTAGAAAAAGTGGTAGACAGTGATACATGTAGTGGTAGACAGTGCCAGATAAAGTGGTACATGTAGTGGTAGACAGTGCTAGACAAAGTGGTACATGCAGTGGTAGACAAAGTGGTACATGTAGTGGTAGACAAAGTGGTACATGTAGTGGTAGACAAAGTGGTACATGTAGTGGTAGACAGTGCTAGACAAAGTGGTACATGTAGTGGTAGACAAAGTGGTACATGTAGTGGTAGACAAAGTGGTACATGTAGTGGTAGACAAAGTGGTACACGTCGTGGTAGACAAAGTGGTACACGTAGTGGTAGACAAAGTGGTACACGTCATGGTAGACAGTGGTAGACATAGTGGTAGACAGTGATACACGTAGTGGTAGACGTCGTGGTAGACATAGTGGTAGACGTCGTGGTAGCCATAGTGGTAGACATAGTGGTAGACGTCGTGGTAGATAAAGTGGTACACGTAGTGGTAGACAGTGCTAGACAAAGTGGTAGATAGTGATACATGTAGTGGTAGACAGTGCCAGACAAAGTGGTACATGTAGTGGGTAGACAGTGCCAGACAAAGTGGTACATGTAGTGGTAGACAAAGTGGTACATGTAGTGGTAGACAGTGCTAGACAAAGTGGTACATGTAGTGGTAGACAGTGCTAGACAACGTGGTACATGTAGTGGTAGACAAAGTGGTACATGTAGTGGTAGACAGTATTACATGTAGTGGTAGACAGTATTACATGTAGTGGTAGACAGTATTACATGTAGTGGTAGACAGTATTACATGTAGTGGTAGACACAGTGGTAGACAAAGTGATACACATCGTGGTAGACAGTGATACACGTCGTGGTAGACAGTGATACACGTCGTGGTAGACAGTGATACACGTCGTGGTAGACAGTGATACACGTCGTGGTAGACGTCGTGGTAGACGTCGTGGTAGACACAGTGGTAGACAAAGTGATACACATCGTGGTAGACAAAGTGATACACATCGTGGTAGACAAAGTGATACACGTCGTGGTAGACAGTGATACACGTCGTGGTAGATAGTGATACACGTCGTGGTAGACAGTGGTAGACATAGTGGTAGACAGTGATACACGTAGTGGTAGACAGTGATACACGTAGTGGTAGACACAGTGGTAGACAAAGTGGTACACGTAGTGGTAGACAGTGCTAGAAAAAGTGGTAGACAGTGATACATGTAGTGGTAGACAGTGCCAGACAAAGTGGTACACGTAGTGGTAGACAGTGCTAGACAAAGTGGTACACGTAGTGGTAGACAGTGGTAGACGTAGTGGTAGACGTAGTGGTAGACAAAGTGGTACATGTAGTGCTAGACAAAGTGGTACATGTAGTGGTAGACAAAGTGGTACACGTAGTGGTAGACAAAGTGGTACACGTAGTGGTAGACAAAGTGGTACACGTAGTGGTAGACAGTGCTAGACAAAGTGGTACACGTAGTGGTAGACAGTGATACATGTAGTGGTAGACAGTGCTAGACAAAGTGGTACATGTAGTGCTAGACAAAGTGGTACATGTAGTGGTAGACAAAGTGGTACATGTAGTGATAGACATAGTGGTAGAAAGTGATGCATGTAGTGGTACACGTAGTGGTAGACAAAGTGGTACACGTAGTGGTAGACAAAGTGGTACACGTAGTGGTAGACAAAGTGGTACACGTAGTGGTAGACAGTGCTAGACAAAGTGGTACACGTAGTGGTAGACAGTGATACATGTAGTGGTAGACAGTGCTAGACAAAGTGGTACATGTAGTGGTAGACATAGTGGCACATGTAGTGGTAGACAAAGTGCTTGACAGTGGCACATGTAGTGGTAGACAAAGTGCTTGACAGTGATACACGTAGTGGTAGACAGTGATACACGTAGTGGTAGACAGTGATACACGTAGTGGTAGCTGT
This sequence comes from Sphaeramia orbicularis, assembly GCF_902148855.1. Taxonomy (NCBI): domain Eukaryota; kingdom Metazoa; phylum Chordata; class Actinopteri; order Kurtiformes; family Apogonidae; genus Sphaeramia; species Sphaeramia orbicularis. The sequence goes on along the minus strand of NC_043977.1, from coordinate 26,074,087 downwards.
GGTAGACAAAGTGGTACATGTAGTGGTAGAAAGTGGTACATGTAGTGGTAGACAGTATTACATGTAGTGGTAGACACAGTGGTAGACAAAGTGGTACATGTAGTGGTAGACATAGTGGCAGACAGTGATACACGTAGTGGTAGCTGTGGTAGACAAAGTGGTACATGTAGTGATAGACAGTATTACATGTAGTGGTAGACACAGTGGTAGACAGTATTACATGTAGTGGTAGACACAGTGGTAGACAGTATTACATGTCGTGGTAGACACAGTGGTAGACAAAGTGATACACATCGTGGTAGACAGTGATACATGTCGTGGTAGACACAGTGGTAGACAAAGTGATACACATCGTGGTAGATAGTGATACACGTCGTGGTAGACATAGTGGTGGACATAGTGGTAGACAGTGATACACGTAGTGGTAGACGTCGTGGTAGACATAGTGGTAGACATCGTGGTAGACATAGTGGTAGACAAAGTGGTAGACAAAGTGGTAGACGTAGTGGTAGACAGTGCTAGAAAAAGGTGGTAGACAGTGATACATGTAGTGGTAGACAGTGCCAGATAAAGTGGTACATGTAGTGGTAGACAGTGCTAGACAAAGTGGTACATGTAGTGGTAGACAAAGTGGTACATGTAGTGGTAGACAAAGTGGTACATGTAGTGGTAGACAGTGCTAGACAAAGTGGTACATGTAGTGGTAGACAGTGCTAGACAAAGTGGTACATGTAGTGGTAGACAAAGTGGTACATGTAGTGGTAGACAAAGTGGTACATGTAGTGGTAGACAAAGTGGTACACGTCGTGGTAGACAAAGTGGTACACGTAGTGGTAGACAAAGTGGTACACGTAGTGGTAGACAAAGTGGTACACGTAGTGGTAGACAAAGTGGTACACGTAGTGGTAGACAAAGTGGTACACGTAGTGGTAGACAGTGCTAGACAAAGTGGTACACGTAGTGGTAGACAGTGATACATGTAGTGGTAGACAGTGCTAGACAAAGTGGTACATGTAGTGCTAGACAAAGTAGTACATGTAGTGGTAGACAAAGTGGTACACGTAGTGGTAGACAAAGTGGTACACGTAGTGGTAGACAAAGTGGTACACGTAGTGGTAGACAAAGTGGTACACGTAGTGGTAGACAAAGTGGTACACGTAGTGGTAGACAAAGTGGTACACGTAGTGGTAGACAAAGTGGTACACGTAGTGGTAGACAGTGCTAGACAAAGTGGTACACGTAGTGGTAGACAGTGATACATGTAGTGGTAGACAGTGCTAGACAAAGTGGTACATGTAGTGGTAGACATAGTGGCACATGTAGTGGTAGACAAAGTGCTTGACAGTGGCACATGTAGTGGTAGACAAAGTGCTTGACAGTGATACACGTAGTGGTAGACAGTGATACACGTAGTGGTAGACAGTGATACACGTAGTGGTAGCTGTGGTAGACAAAGTGGTACATGTAGTGGTAGAAAGTGGTACATGTAGTGGTAGACAGTATTACATGTAGTGGTAGACACAGTGGTAGACAAAGTGGTACATGTAGTGGTAGACATAGTGGCAGACAGTGATACACGTAGTGGTAGCTGTGGTAGACAAAGTGGTACATGTAGTGATAGACAGTATTACATGTAGTGGTAGACACAGTGGTAGACAGTATTACATGTAGTGGTAGACACAGTGGTAGACAGTATTACATGTCGTGGTAGACACAGTGGTAGACAGTATTACATGTCGTGGTAGACACAGTGGTAGACAAAGTGATACACATCGTGGTAGACAGTGATACATGTCGTGGTAGACACAGTGGTAGACAAAGTGATACACATCGTGGTAGATAGTGATACACGTCGTGGTAGACATAGTGGTGGACATAGTGGTAGACAGTGATACACGTAGTGGTAGACGTCGTGGTAGACATAGTGGTAGACATCGTGGTAGACATAGTGGTAGACAAAGTGGTAGACAAAGTGGTAGACGTAGTGGTAGACAGTGCTAGAAAAAGGTGGTAGACAGTGATACATGTAGTGGTAGACAGTGCCAGATAAAGTGGTACATGTAGTGGTAGACAGTGCTAGACAAAGTGGTACATGTAGTGGTAGACAAAGTGGTACATGTAGTGGTAGACAAAGTGGTACATGTAGTGGTAGACAGTGCTAGACAAAGTGGTACATGTAGTGGTAGACAAAGTGGTACATGTAGTGGTAGACAAAGTGGTACATGTAGTGGTAGACAAAGTGGTACACGTCGTGGTAGACAAAGTGGTACACGTCGTGGTAGACAAAGTGGTACACGTAGTGGTAGACAAAGTGGTACACGTCGTGGTAGACAGTGGTAGACGTCGTGGTAGACATAGTGGTAGACGTCGTGGTAGACATAGTGGTAGACGTCGTGGTAGCCATAGTGGTAGACATAGTGGTAGACGTCGTGGTAGATAAAGTGGTACACGTAGTGGTAGACAGTGCTAGACAAAGTGGTAGATAGTGATACATGTAGTGGTAGACAGTGCTAGACAAAGTGGTAGACAGTGATACATGTAGTGGTAGACGGTGCCAGACAAAGTGGTACATGTAGTGGGTAGACAGTGCCAGACAAAGTGGTACATGTAGTGGTAGACAAAGTGGTACATGTAGTGGTAGACAAAGTGGTACATGTAGTGGTAGACAAAGTGGTACATGTAGTGGTAGACAGTGCCAGACAAAGTGGTACATGTAGTGGTAGACAGTGCTAGACAAAGTGGTACATGTAGTGGTAGACAAAGTGGTACATGTAGTGGTAGACAAAGTGGTACATGTAGTGCTAGACAAAGTGGTACATGTAGTGCTAGACAAAGTGGTACATGTAGTGGTAGACAGTGATGCATGTAGTGGTAGACAGTGCTAGACAAAGTGGTACATGTAGTGGTAGACAGTGCTAGACAAAGTGGTACATGTAGTGGTAGACAGTGCTAGACAAAGTGGTACATGTAGTGGTAGACAAAGTGGTACATGTAGTGCTAGACAAAGTGGTACATGTAGTGCTAGACAAAGTGGTACATGTACTACATGTAGTGCTAGACAAAGTGGTACATGTAGTGGTAGACAGTGCTAGACAAAGTGGTACATGTAGTGGTAGACAAAGTGGTACATGTAGTGGTAGACAGTGGTACATGTAGTGATAGACATAGTGGTAGACAGTGGTACATGTAGTGATAGACATAGTGGTAGACAGTGGTACATGTAGTGATAGACATAGTGGTAGACAGTGGTACATGTAGTGGTAGACAAAGTGGTACATGTAGTGGTAGACAGTGCTAGACAAAGTGGTAGACAGTGATACATGTAGTGGTAGACAGTGCTAGACAAGGTGGTACATGTAGTGGTACACGTAGTGGTAGACAAAGTGGTACACGTAGTGGTAGACAGTGCTAGACAAAGTGTTACATGTAGTGATAGTGGTAGACAAAGTGATACATATAGTGGTACATGTAGTGGTAGACAAAGTGGTACATGTAGTGGTAGACAGTGATACATGTAGTGGTAGACAGTGCTAGACAAGGTGGTACATGTAGTGGTACACGTAGTGGTAGACAAAGTGGTACACGTAGTGGTAGACAGTGCTAGACAAAGTGTCACATGTAGTGATAGTGGTAGACAAAGTGGTACATGTAGTGCTAGACAAAGTGGTAGACAAAGTGGTACGTGTATTGGTAGACAGTGCTAGACAAAGTGGTACACGTAGTGGTAGACAGTGATACACGTAGTGGTAGACAGTGATACACGTAGTGGTAGACAGTGATACACGTAGTGGTAGGTGTGGTAGACAAAGTGGTACATGTAGTGATAGACATAGTGGTAGACAGTATTACATGTAGTGGTAGACATAGTGGTAGACATAGTGGTAGACATAGTGGTAGACATAGTGGTAGACAGTGATACACGTAGTGGTAGACAGTGATACACGTAGTGGTAGACATAGTGGTAGACAAAGTGGTACACGTAGTGGTAGACAGTGCTAGACAAAGTGGTACATGTAGTGGTAGACAGTGATACACATAGTGGTAGACATAGTGGTACATGTAATGGATACAGGTAGTGGACACCACGGTAGACATAGTGGTATAGGTCGTGGTGGTAGATGTGGTGATGGTTGTTATGGCCCAAGATTCTAACATTTGCCAGAGGACACTAAAAGGATTTCAAGTTCTTCATTTTTAGTTGTTGGTTTTACTTTAATTAAATCCCTCCCATCCCCAAAAACAAAGAAACAACTAAAGTTTCAAAGAAAAGGACCAAGGTGAGCCGGCCAACTTAACAAAAGGACGGTATGTGGGCCAGGCCAACCCTGTACAGGGTCGTAGGAGCTGACCACATACCGCTACCCCTACAGAACACAACAAGCAACTAAATCCTAACAAAGAAAAAAGCCGAAAACATGACATCCGGACCCACCTGGTCAAACAAAAAGCAAAGGCTAACCAAAAAGAGCTAAGGAGCAGCCAACATGACTCATTCCAGGAGGCAGCAGCGCAAAACCTGATACGCACATCCTGTGGTAGTGGATTAAGTGTTTAATATAAAAACAAACATGCTAGCTTTATGCTTTAAAGGAAAATAACTGGGGAAAAGTGGGATGAGATGCGTCCCAGGAGGAGAAGTGGGAAAAACATTTCTTTCTGTAAATAGTGTGTGCCTGCGTGGTCATGTATTACGTCAGGACCTCTTTTGCATATGTGGGTCACTTCAGGGTCGCATTCAGTTCATACTGAAAACTGATAGAAGTCACATTTAATGTGCAATATGAATGAGCACACAACAATTTAAAAAAAAAAAAAAAGATTTCACCAAAGAATCTGCATTGATTTAAGACCTGCAGTCTGAACATAGCCGGAGAGAGAGAGAGACATTGATGCACAGCAAAATGAACTACATAGTGTATTTATTTAAAAAAAAAAAAAAGACACTATACATTTTGAAAAATTACCCCCAGTTTCACATTTGCTAGTTTTTGGAATTTTCTTTTATGGATGTCGGTAGGTAGGGGATTGATGGATATTTGTCCAAATTTACAGACCAATAGATTAACGAGACAAAAACAGCTGTACAATTAAGAACAGCATCATATAGAAGAATAAAAAAGCAAAATGACAAATACAACAGATTAAAAAGACATAAAAACACCTGTACAATTAAAAACTGTTGTACAGAAGAATAAAAAAGTAAACTGACTAAAACACAATGGATTAAAAAGACATAAAAACAGCTGTGCAATTAAAAACAGCGTCATATAGAAGAATAAAAAAGCAAAATGACAAATACAATAGATTAAAAAGACAAAAACAGCTGTACAATTAAAAACAGTGTCGTACAGAAGACTAAAAAAAACAAAATATAGACTAATACAGATTAAAAAAAAAAAACAAAAAAAAAAAAAACAGCTGTACAATTAAAAACAGTGTCATGCAGAATAATAAAGCTAAATGACTAATACAATAGATTAAAATGACAAAAACAGCTGTACAACCAAAAACAGTGAAATAAAAATACAAAGTAAACAAAAAGAATCGCAACAAGGAAAGCACAGCGAGCGCAGACCTCTGCCAAGACAGATCCAAAATCACCACGGCCATCATCACCACTGTGGCAGCACTGAGACAGACCCAAAACACCCAAAGTGCATGCACACACCACTACAACCAAGTTCCATACAAAAAAAAAAAGTTGGTAAAATAAATTGACACTAAAATAAGTTAATAAAATAACCAAATTAAAAAAAAAAAAAAAAATTAAAAAAAAATAAACACGCTCCTGGGTTTAAACCCAAGTAGGGTGGGAAGAGCCCAAGCCACCTGTCAGGAGGAGGAAAAAAGCACGAGAGAGACATTGGGGGAGGGGGGAGAAATCGATGCGCAGCAAACTGAACTACAGGGTGTATTAAAAAATTAATTAATTAATAAAAAAAAAATAAAAAAGAACTATACATTTTGAAAAATTACCCCCAGTTCCACATTTGATAATTTTTGGAATTTTCTTTTGTGGACGTCAGTAGGTAGGGGATTGGTGGATATTTGTCCAAATTTACAGACCCAAGTTTCCATGCATGAGTGAGCAGGGGCAAACTGCGCAATCCAAGTTAAAACTGGTTTGCATGAAGTAGTGGTGAGATTTAAATCCAATCCAAGGTCATGGGAGGGGCCAATGGGCATCCATCTTGTTTTCCCTCAAAATTGCCAGGTTATAACATTCAACTCATTTAGGCCTGAAAATGTCACACAGTTAACCCTAAACCTAACCCTAACCTGTCCTGTCCTCACTGATATTTTCAGGCCTAAACAAGTTGAATTAACATTGAAAGGCAGGAACAGCTGCCAAAGGGAAAGAAATGAAACCAACATGGTGGTCAAAGTGTTAATGCTGTAACCTGGCACTTTGGTGGAAAACAAGATGGGTGCCCATAGGCCCCTCCCATGACCTTGGGTTGGATTTAAATCCCACCACTACATCACACAAACCAGTTTCAACTCGGATTGCACAATTTGTCCCTGTTCACTCATGCATGAAAACCGAGGTCTGTAAATTTGGACGAATATCCACCAATCCCCTACCTACTGACGTCCATGAAATAAAATTCCAAAAGTTATCAAATGTGTAACTGGGGTAATTTTTCAAAATGTGTAGTTTTTTAATACACCCTGTAGAACTGTTCAAAACTAATAGCTGGTGCTAATATCATTACTTTTTATGCATTTGGCAGATGCTTTTTTCCAAAGCAACTTACAAGGGAAAAACAATATAAAAGAATACAATACAAGAATAAATTAGACAGAAAAACAGCTGTACAATTTAAAAACAGTGTCATACAGAATAAAAAAGCAAAATGATAAACTAAAATACAATAGATTAAAGACATTAAAAACAGCTGTACAGTGTCATACAGAAGAATAAAAAAAAGCAAAATGACTAAAACACAATTGATTAAAAAGATAACAGCTGTACAATTAAAAACAGTGTCATACAGAATAAAAAAATCAAAATGATAGACTAAAATACATGAATAGATTAAAAATACATAAAAACAGCCGTACAATTAAAAACAGTGCTCGTACAGAAGAATAAAACAAAAAATCTAAATGATAGACTAAAATACATGAATAGATTAAAGAGACATAAAAAAACAGTTGTACAATTAAAAACAGTGTCATACAAAAAAAAAAAAACCACAATGATTGACTAATACAATAGATTAAAAAGACAAAAACAACTGTACGATCAAAAACATTGTCATATAGAAGAACAAAAAAAGCAAGATGACTAATAAAGAAATAAAGTACTGAGCGCTTCATAAAAACTCGACAAACTGTCCATATTTACCAAACCCACCCCAGAACCAGGTCAGACAGTGCTGTTAGACCCACATTAAGGCAGACAGAGCCCCTGAGTGTCCCCCCTCAACTACCCAACCCAAAATCTAACTGAACTGGACCCTCGTCTTCACGTGGTTCTGCGGTGGGTTGATTAAGCACGAAACCAGCGGGACATGAAGCACCTTGCAAAACAAACTGCTCCACAGGCCCCACGGACTGCCCCCGAGATGGTTACCACTGCAACCAACACTAGCCGCTCCCCACGACACCACAAAACAAAAAAAGGTGACAAACCCAAAGGGGTAGGTCTCTAAACCTGACTGGAGAACACCCAGACAATGTGAGTCTGAACAGTAATTCACTGACCTTCCAATGGTGACAAACAAAACACGATTCAAACTAAATAAACCAACTTGGGACAGAGCCCCCATTTTGTCAAGACCAGCCCATAGAGCCTTGACAAAAACAAACGGGAGGATGTCGTAAAAAAAATTGAATTAGTTCATAGTGCTTGAATCGGGTTAATACCAACTAATGAAGTAAAATCTAATATGTAGTTTGTATTATCAGTAGCGTAGTGTGTGCATGGATGAGTGAAAGTGATGGATGTTTCAACTCCCACCCTCAAACCCCACACCCCTCCACCTCCAATCACCCACACCCACCTACGCACCCCTGAGAGATGTGATGACATGAAAATTCCACACCACAGCCCCCACAACAAAAATCCCCACCACTGTGGCATCGCCAAGACAGACCCAAAACACCCAAAGTGCACACGCACACACACACCACTCCAACCAAGTTCCATTAAAAAAAAAAAGAAAGTCAATTAAGTAAATGAATACACTAAAATAAGTTAACAAAATAATAAAATTAAATAAATAAAAAAAGAAACTTCAGAATTTAAATTAATAAAACAAACATGCTCCTGGGTTTAAATCCAAGTAGGGCGAGAAGAGCCCAAGCCACCTGTCAGGAGGACAAAAAGAGCGAGTGAGAGACAGAAAAAAAATTAAATAAAAAAAAAAAAAAAAAAAAAAAAAAAAAAAGGAGACATTGGGGGAGTGAGGAGAAATAAGGGGAGATATCAATGTGCAGCAAACTGAACTACAGGGTGTAGTATAAAAAAACCTATACATTTTGAAAAATTACCCCCAGTTCCACATTTGATAATTTTTGGAATTTTCTTTTCTGGACACCAGTAGGTAGGGGACTGGTGGATATTTGTCCAAATTCACAGACCCAGGTTTTCATGTATGAGTGAACAGGGGCAAACTGCGCAATCCAAGTTAAAACTGGTTTGCATGAAGTAGTGGTGGGATTTAAATTCAATCCAAGGTCATGAGAGGGGCCAATGGGCATCCATCTTGTTTTCCTCAAAATTGCCAGGTTACAACATTAACACTTTGGCCACCATGTCAACTTTCAACTCGTTTAGGCCTGAAAATGTCACTGAGAGTTAACCCTAAACCTAACCCTAGCCCTAACCTGTCCTGTCCTCACTGATATTTTCAGGCCTAAACAAGTTGAATTAACATTGAAAGGCAGGAACAGCTGCCAAGGGGAAAGAAATGAAACTGACATGGTGGTCAAAGTGTTAATGCTGTAACCTGGCACTCTGGTGGAAAACAAGATGGATGCCCATTGGCCCCTCCCATGTCCTTGGATTGGATTTAAATCCCACCACTACTACGCACAAACCAGTTTCAACTCTGATTGCGCAATTTGCCCCCGTCCACTCATGCATGAAAACCTGGGTCTGCAAATTTGGACAAATATCCACCAATCCCCTACCTACTGATGTCCATGACATAAAATCCCAAAAATTATCAAGTGTGTAACTGGGGGTAATTTTTCAAAATGTATAGTTTTTTTATACACCCTGTAAAACTGTTCAAAGCTAACTGCTGGTGCTAATATAATTACATTTACATTTTATGCATCTGGCAGACGATTTTTCCAAAGCGACTTACAAGAGAAAAAAAAAAAACAATATGAAAGAATAAAATACAAGAATAAATTAAAGACAGAAAAACAGCTGTACAATTTATAAACGGTGTCGTACAAGAGAGAAAAAAGCAAAATGATAGGCTAAAATACATAAATAGATTAAAAAAGACAAACAGTTGTATAATTAAAAACAGTGACATACAAAATAAAATTAAAAAAGCACAGCGATACACTAATACAATAGATTAAAAAGACGAACTGTACAATCAAAAACAGTGCCGTAAAGACGACTTAAAAAAAGCAAGATGACTAATAAAGAAATAAAGTTCTGAGCGCTTCATAAAAACTCGACAAACTGTCCATATTTACCAAACCCACCCCAGAACCAGGTCAGACAGTGCTGTTAGACCCACATTAAGGCAGACAGAGCCCCTGAGTGTCCCCCCTCAACTACCCAACCCAAAATCTAACTGAACTGGACCCTCATCTTCACGTGGTTCTGCGGTGGGTCGATTAAGCACGAAACCAGCAGGACGTGAAGCACCTTGCAAAGCAAACTACTCCACAGGCCCCACGGACTGCCCCCGAGACGGTTACCACAGCAACCAACACTAGCCGCTCCCCACGACACCACAAAACAAAAAAAGGTGACAAACCCAAAGGAGCAGGTCTCTAAACCTGACTGGAGAACACCCAGACAATGTGAGTCTGAACAGTATTTCACCGACCTTCCAATGGTGACAAACAAAACACGATTCAAACTAAATAAACCAACTTGGGACAGAGCCCCCATTTTGTCAAGACCAGCCCATAGAGCCTTGACAAAAACAAACGGGAGGATGTCGTAAAAAAATTAAATGTATTAGTTAATAGTGCTTGAATCGGGTTAATACCAAATAATTCAGTAAATACTATATGTAGTTTGTATTATCAGTAGTGTAGTGTGTGCATGGATGAGTGAAAGTGATGGATGTTTCAACTCCCACCCTCAAACCCCACACCCCCTCCCATCACCCATAAAGCCATCCCCACACCCCCACATAAACACACCCACCTATGCACCTCTGCGAGATGTGATGACATGAAAATTCCATGCTACAGCACCCACAACCAAAATCACCAAGGCCATCACCACCACTGTGGCATCGGTGGAGACAGACCCAAAACACCCAAAGTGCGCACACACACACACACACACACACACACCACTCCAACCAAGTTCCACACAAAAAAAAAGGTCAATAAAATAAATGAATACACTAAAATAAGTTCACAAAATAATAAAATTAAATAAATAAAAGACACACCAAAATTAAAGTAAATTAAAAAACACAAACAAACCAAACACGCTCCTCGGTTTAAATCCAGGTAGGGCGGGAAGAGCCAAGCCACCTGTCAGGAGGACAAAAAAGGGCGACAGAAAAAAAAAAAAAAAAAAAAAAAACATTTTGAAAAATTACCCCCAGTTCCACATTTGATAATTTTTGGAATTTTCTTTTCTGGAGGCCAGTAGGTAGGGGACTGGTGGATATTTGTCCAAATTTACAGACCCAGGTTTTCATGTATGAGTGAACAGGGGCAAACTGCGCAATCCAAGTTAAAACTGGTTTGCATGAAGTAGCGGTGGTAACTCTAATCCTAACCTGTCCTGTCCTCACTGATATTTTCAGGCCTAAACAAGTTGAATTAACATTAACATTAACATTGATTGGCAGGAACAGCTGCCAAGGGGAAAGAAATGAAACTGACATGGTGGTCAAAGTGTTAATCATGTAACCTGGCACTCTGGTGGAAAACAAGATGGATGTCCATTGGCCCCTCCCATGACCTTGGATTGGATTTAAATCCCACCACTACTTTGCACAAACCAGTTTCAACTCTGATTGCACAATTTGCCCCTGTTCACTTATGCATGAAAACCTGGGTCTGCAAATTTGGACAAATATCCACCAATCCCCTACCTACTGATGGCCACGAAATAAAATTCCAAAAATCATCAAATGTGTAACTGGGGGTAATTTTTCAAAATGTATAGTTTTTTTATACACCCTGTAGAACTGCTGAAAACTAACAGCTGGTGCTAATATAATTACATTTATATTTTATCCATTTGGCAGATGATTTTTCCAAAGCGACTTATAAGGGAAAAAACAATACAAGTATTGGTATTTTATTCCAATACCAAATAATGAAGTAACTCCTATATGTACTTTGTATTATCAGTAGTGTAGTGTGTGTATGGATGAGTGAAAGTGATGGATGTTTCAACTCCCACCCTCAAACCCCACGCCCACTCCAATCACCCACACCCATAAACCCATCCACCCGCATAAACACACCCACCTACGCACCCCTGCAAGATGTGATGACATGAAAATTCCACGCCACAGCACCCACAACCAAAATCACCATGGAAATCACCACCACTGTGGCATCGCCGAGACAGACCCAAAACACCCAAAGTGCGCGCGCACACACACAAACACCACTGCAACCAAGTTTCATTTAAAAAAAAGAAAAAAAAACAAAGAAACTAAGAGTCAATAATATAAATCAATACATTAAAATAAGTTAACAAAATAATAAAATTAAATAAATAAAAAAAGACACCAAATTAAATTTTAAAAAAATTAAATAAAACAAACATGCTCCTGGGTTTCAATCCAGGTAGGGCAGGAAGAGCCCAAGCCACCTGTCAGGAGGGAAAAAACAAAAAACAAAAACAGAGCGAGCGACAGAGAGAGAGACACACACACAAACACACACAACCACACAGAGAGAGAGACATTGGGGGACGGAGGAGAAATAAACATTTGATAATTTTTGGAATTTTCTTTTGTGGATGTCAGTAGGTAGGGGACTGGTGGATATTTGTCCAAATTTACAGACCCAGGTTTTCATGTATGAGTTAGCAGGGGCAAATTGCACAATCCAAGTTAAAAACTGGTTTGCATGAAGTAGCGGTGGGATTTAAATCCAATCAAAGGTCATGGGAGGGGCCAATGGGCATCCATCTTGTTTTCCACAAAATTGCCAGGTTACAACATTAACACTTTGGCCACCATGTCAACACTCAACTCGTTTAAGCCTGAAAATGTCACTGAGTTTTAACCCTAAACCTAACCCTAACCTGACCTGTCCTCACTGATATTTTCAGGCCTAAACTTGAATTAACACTTGAAAGGCAGAAACAGCTGCCGAGGGTAAAGAAATGAAACGGACATGGTGGTCAAAGTGTTAATGCTGTAACCTGGCACTTTGATGGAAAACAAGATGGGTGCCCATTGGCTCCTCCCATGACCTTGGATTGGATTTAAATCCCACTGCTACTTTGCACAAACCAGTTTAGTAAAAACACACTACAAGAATAAATTAAAGACAGAAAAACAGCTGTACAATTAAAAAAAAAAAAAAAAAAAAAAAAAAGTGTCATACAGAAGAACAAAAAGCAGCAAAATGATAGATTAAAATACATGGGGAGAGAGAGATATTACACATCATTTATATTAAAAACAGGAGTAAATATAAAAAAAGTGCAGAACGTCAAAGGATATTTACATTAGAGAAGGAAACCAGTCAGGGTTTTAAATATGTTTAATGGATTTAATACAAAAATACAATTTACAATTTAATACAAAAAAAGGAAAAAGACAAAGATCTGAAGTCATCAAGATACATGAGATTATGTTTAAAGTTTATAGAATGAATTCATGTTTAAAGTGTGATAGTGACCCTGGGATTTGTTCACGTTTTGAGGTTTCAGTTTGTATTTCCCGTTCGCTTTTAGTTCAGTATCTATTTAGTTACATGTTCGAAGTTATTTATGAAAGTCTAATCAGTTACAAAGAGTCGATATATTACAAACTAGAATAAGCATGTGTGTGAGTGTGTAGATAAATACAAAGGTCATTTTATCAAACTACAAAGGTAGGTCATTTATTAAACTACAAAAGGTGTAACTCCGCAAAGTCACACCCAACGGAGGACAAACGGTCCCGTCACCGACGACCAAAACCATCAATCTAGAGTCGCACAGGGAACTACATCCAGACCCAATCACAGAAACCAATGCAAATATGCCAAGGAATGACTTCAAGCCACACCACTTTGATTAAACAAACAACTGACAAACCAAGAATTCAACTCCAATGAAACCCATCCAAACATCCTAACAGTCTTATGAATGTGACCATGTCATGGCACCGCAGCCAACAAACCAGCAGAAGAAATTAAAAATAAATAAATAAATAATTAATTAATTAATTAATCACCCACCTGTTGTCGTTCACCTGAAAAAAAGAAATATCTTGGGTATGACTGATAAAATGGGCTCTGTTTATTTTTATTGTGTACTACTGTTAGGAAATGGACAGTTTGTAATGTGTACTAGTGTCATGAAATGGACAATTTTTAACGTGTACAAGAATCTCAACTCCAAACTCAGAGAATCACCTTATAATCACAACCAATGAAAGAGTTGAAACGCCACAACACAAAACTTAACATAACGCAACTCCTCCCGTCCATGAGACAACAAGATTGATGATTTTGGTTTGTTAAGTTACACTGAGGAACGATATACAGCCCGAGTATCAAGTCCCACTAGGATCCAACAAACTGGCAAACCAAGAATTTAACTCCAATCAAACCCATCCAAACCAGTCATATGGACTAAATGCCAGTAAATATACAACTCCATATGCACCGACAATCTGATCATCATAACCATCTTATGAATGTGCACATGTAAATGTGTAGATGTGATGGCACAGCGGCCAAAGAAAACAGCATCGGAAATAATAAACATGAATAAAGGGCATCGAATAACAGCGAATACACATGTAAAAACAGCCATGTAAATGTGTTTGCATAAATTGACCAACTCCATATGCACAAACAATCAGAGCATCATAAGCATTTTATGGATGAACATGTGAAGGCGTAGATGTTATTGCATGGCGGCCAAAAAAAAAAAAGGCATCGAAAATGATAAATAGGAATAAAAGGGTGTCGATTAATAGCGAATACACATGTCAAAACATCCATGTAAATATGTTTGTGTGCAGTTGAATATGAAGCTCAGTTTAACTAACAATACAAGGTGCAACTCCACAAATCTGAACCAGTACAGTCAGTAAACTCCACCAATACAACCAGATTAAAAAAAAAAAACCTGACAAACCAAGAATTAAACCACAGTCATATCAACTAAATGATGGAAACCAGTAAATATACTAGACCAACTCATCTAAGAACAAACTGAGCTTCATAAACATGTTAAAAATGTGAACGTGTAGATGTCATGGCACGGCGGCCAGTAAACCAGCAGAGGAAAGAATGAAAATGAAAAAAGCAAGTAAACAAGTGTATATATGTAAATGTATGTGCGCAGATGAATATGAAGCCAATTTTAACACACAAGACAAGAAATCTGAACCAATACAACAGTCGCTACACCACAAGACAGTCTTGTTATTGATGACCAAAACCATCAATATTAAGTCACAATATCCAATCCCAAATCACAGAAATAGATTTAAATATGAAAGACTTTCCACAAAACTAATTCAACCAGAACCAAACTGACAAACCAAGAGTTAAACTAATGAAACCACCATCATATTGATGAAATGATGGAAACCCAGTAAATATACTACACCAACTCATCTAAGAACAAACTGAACATCCTAGCCATCGTATGAATGTGAACATGCGTAGATGGCATGGCAGCCAAAAAGAAGAAATTATAAAAATACCACATACCCATTTACCTGAAAAAAAGAAATCTCAGATTATACTGTCATACAATAGACGGTTTGTTTTTGGTGTGCAATACCGTCATGAAATGGACAGTTTATTTTTGATGTGTACTACTGTTATGAAACAGTTTATTTTTTATGTTCAATACTGTCATGAAATAGACAATTTATTTTTGATGTGTACAACTTATATGAAATAGGTTTTTTTTTTTAATGTGTATTTACTAGACCAACAGTCTGAACATCTTAAGAATGTGAACATGTGTAGATGTCATGGCACAATGGCCAGTAAACCGGGAGAAGAAATAATAAAAACACCACCCACCTGTTGTTGTCTACCTGAAAAAAAGATGAATTCAGTATACAAATACATGAAAAACCATCCATGTAAAAGCATTAGTATGTGCAGCTCAATATGAGCCAATTTAAACACAAAGTATAAGGTGTAACTCCAAAAACTTCAACCACGTGGGCTAAAACATAGAAACCCAGTAAATATACTAGACCAACTCATCCAAGAACAATCTGAGCTTCATAAACATCTTATGAATGTTAACATGTGTGGATGTCACGGCATGACGGCCAATAAACCAGCAAAAGAAATAATGTAAACAGCACATACCTGTTGTTGTTTACCTGAAAAAAGAGCTGTGTGTGAGTGTGTGTTGCTCATTCCAAAAGATAGAAAAATCACCACCAGTGTAAGAGTTGAAATGCCACCACACAGAATTTAGCACAGCAACAAATCGTCCTGCCATTGACAACCAAAACCATCCATATCACCATCACACTGGGAGCCAATTTCCAGTCACAATCACAGACAGACTCCATCAGTACCATCTGATTCTAACAAAACTGACAAACCAAGAATTAGACTTTCTACATCAAATGGAATTAAACATGGAAACCCAGTAAATATACTAGACCACCTCATCTAAGAACAAACTCTGCTTTATAAAACCAGCAGAATAAACGGGCATCAATTAACAGCAAATACACATGTAAAATCAGCCATGTAAATGTGTTTGCGTGTACTAGACTAACTCCATATGCACAGACAATCTGAGCATCATAAGCATCTTATGAATGTGAACATGTGAATGTGTAGATCTGATGGCGCAGTGGCCAAAAAGCATAGGACATAATAAACATGACTA